>NC_134721.1:3782727-4097954 GCF_049634645.1 Pelodiscus sinensis | reverse complement strand
TCCGCGACTGTCCTGGAAAGAAAGGGATGTATGGTCACTGTATCTCTGCGGCACACCTTGGACTGCCTCACGGCACACCAATGTGCTGCAGAACACAGTTTAAGAAATGCTGATGTAGATCATCCCTGACAGGTGTCTGTTCAACCTGCTCTTAAATATCTCCAGTGATGGAGATTGCACAACCTCCCTGGGCAATTTATTTCAGTGTTTAACCACCCTGACAGGTAGGAACTTTTTCCTAACGTCCAACCTAAACCTCCCTTGTTGCGATTTAAGCCCATTGCTTCTTGTCCAATGATAAAACTGTAAATGCTATTCACTGTACAGGCTGAACCTCTGAAATCCAGGACTCTCTGGTCCAGCAACATCGGTGGTTTGGAAGGACCATGGATGCTGCTGGACCAGAGCGCCCCGGTGTCTGGGAGCAGGAGCCCATTGGAGTCCAGCAGCAGCGTGGCCAAGGGGGCAGCTGCAGTGGATCTGGTGGCAGCTGGAAGCCCCAGTAGGGTGGGCACTAGGGGGCTGGCAGCAGCCAGGAAATTGGTGGCAGCAGAGGATTCCTGTCCAAACCGGCTGCAGGGGAGCTGGTGGGGGGCTGGTGCAGGGAAGCCACCGCCAGGAGCTCCAGCCGGGCCAGGAAGATGCAACCGCAGAGGTGCAGGACCAATGATCAGGAACCTTCCTGGACAAAAGGGGGCCTGCATGGCTGGCGGTCGGGAGCAGGGCCAGTGGCCACCCAGGGGAGGACTGACCTTCCCTGGTTCGGACTGCTCAGATCCCGACGGGGCCGTCCCAGGAAGGCCCGACCCATAGTTATTAATGATGTAGTTGCAAGGAAGTAAAGCCTTGTCTATGGAGATCGCCCATTTCCCCATCATGGAGAGACTCAAATATTTTCAGTGCAGAACGAGTCAAAACAGGTTTAAATAACCCTGTATTTCTAAGCAACCAGAAATTCCTCATTTAACTTCCAAGAGTTTGCCATGAGCCAAAAAAAAAAAAAAAAAAAATAGATAACAGGTCAGCATTGAATCTAGCACAGAAGAAAACACAAAATATGTCAGAGTGGATTTGAAAAGAGAATGGAAAATGGGATCGTTAATGTGCTGAAAATACCCACTGATAAAACAGGTCCAGCAGTGCCCTCAAAATGCTATAGTTCTGTTCTGGTTTGTATTATGGATATGGCAGGGATGTGATAGCATAGTCGATTAACCAATTAACTGACAAGCAAAAGCTTATAGGTTAATGCTAGAGACTACCGGCATTTCCCTCCCCCGCCCCCAGTCCGGGACCTACCCCTGATGCGACTCTGCATTTAAAGTGTATTAAGAGTCAGATGGGCAGGCAGCCTGGCTCAGTTCCAGTTCGTGCTGACTCCCTCCCCTGGACAGGAGCTGCTGCCAACCCATGCTGCTGCCTCTTTATCAGAGGCAGCAGCACTGGGCAAAAGGCAGCTAGTCCGTGAGGGGAGCTGGTTTTTAAACTCGGTCCCCTCACAGGCCAACTCCCTGCTGGCACTCTGTGCTGCTGCCTCGGATACAGAGGCAGCAACGCAGAGTGGGAGGGGGCTCCTCAGGAGTTAGGCCGGAGCGCACTGGCTGCCAGACCCGCCCCCAGGGACTATAGAATAGTCACCTAACTGCTAAGAATTCATGAGGTTAATCCACTATTCAATTAATCAATATTTAACAGCCCCAGTATATACGTGCATTAAAAAGTAACGAACATGCTGCTTCTAAGACCTTTTTAATGAGGGATCAATGCAATTTTAATTGTGACGTGTATGTGAATACGTGAATACCAATTTCCTGCACCATCCAATGATGGCTGGAGAATGTGTTATTTTTCTTCAGCAAACCAGACAGTAAAATGCGTGTCTACTTGAATTCATCTCTGGACCCTGGCTACATCATCTGAAATCACCATGCGGAGAGATGAGCAGATGCACACACCCCCAAGTCAACAACCCGGCAGGAATTCTACCAAGACTCGTCTCACCGAGAAAATGGGAGCAGGAGGGAAAGTGTAATTGATAGAAGGGCAGTGTCGGTGAAACGTGGTAAGCAGGGATGATCCATTTCATAAACACTTAACATGCTTTAAAGCAGCGTTCTGTTCCTAGCGTAATAATAGGTCAGCTTTTGCCACCGTGACCCTGAATAATACTTAATCATGCCCATAGAATGGGATGGGACTAATTGCAGAGGAAAGGTGTTATGCAGCAAGGGACTCTCAAACAGCAATTCACTACTACATTTTACAAAAAAAAGAGTGGAAACATTTTTTTCAGAGCACGTTTTTCCTATGGTCCACCTGGTCAGGATAAAAAAAATAAACATTGAACAGATATAGCAGTGAACAACCAAAACATTCAAGCCTTGAGAAGCTGAGGGATAAAATGATCTTGGTAACTAATTGACCATTCATTATCAGTGGGAAATAGGTCAATGGAGGGATGATAGGAGTTACTATAGAGAACTTTCTGGGTGTCTGTCTTGCCCACTTGCTCAGGGTTCAGCTGATCGCCATATTTGGGGTCGGGAAGGAATTTTCCTCCAGGGTAGATTGGCAGAGACCCTGGAGGTTTTTCGCCTTCCTCTGTAGCATGGGGCACAGGTCACAGCTGGAGGACTCTCTGTATCTTGGGGCCTTCGAAGTATTTGAAGGCTTCAGTATCTGAGATATAGGTGAGAGGATTATTCTAGGAAGGGTGGGTGAGATTCTGTGGCCTGCACTGTGCAGGGGGTCAGACTAGATGATCATAATGGTCCCTTCTGACCTTAAAGTCTGTGAGTCTATGAGTTTTATGGTGTGAAACCGGTAAAAGTAGGCAGGCTGATCCAGACACTATATGAATGGCCCTTGGCTCTGAAAACATCTGCCCTTTTGAAAATCTTCAAAATGCCTAAGAACTTGGGTGTTCCTTGGTCCAATGCATATCATCATCTATGTTATCATGGTTCTGCCGTGCAGGCAAGGGACTGGACTCGATGACCTTTCAAGGCCCTTCCAGTTCTAGGATTACAACCATTATATGCTGAAGCTGCACATTAACTACATTTTGTCTCAAAATCATTCATCTACTGAAGTTAAGAGATTTTTGTCTAATCATCTATAACCTATGGGGGCAAAAGCTAAGTCTTAGAGCCAAAACAGACAAACATTTTCCAAAGAAATAGATGTACTCTAATCAGTGGTTGCTATTTACATCAGAAATAAAGAGATTGTTCTCTGTAAATAGCTCTGCTATTCTTTCATTACAGCACAGCACACATATTTGCACCAAAACCCCAGAGAACAGTATCTCTCCTGATAAGGAAATAATTCTCAGAATCTTAATTATGCTCCAGCATGTATTATTGGGTCACTGTCCGTGATTCTATGTAAGACACTTTTATAATTAGCAAAACTCTATTTCACTTCAAGCCCTTTATAGCCACATGCAATCCTTTCTGTTGCAAAGCACTGAATTCAGTAGAGACTAAGGCCAGGTCCACACTACAGCCGGAGGTCGTCTGAAGGTACGCAATTCCAGCTTCTTAAAAAATGTAGCTGGAGTCGACATACCTTAAGCCGGGGTTGACAGGAGAAGTGCTCGCATCAGCTTATCTTACTCCTTGGGAGGAGTAGGAGTTCTGGTGTTAATGGGGGGGCCCTCAGCATTTGATTTAGAAGGTCTTTACTAGACCCGCTCAATCAAACTCCGGAAGATTAACTGCCACAGTGTTGAAAATCTGGGAAGTGAAGACATGACCTGAGACAGATGTATATGCCCGGTTTTATGTGCACAGAAGCAAGTACACACACATCAGCTCATTATAAAAGATGCAGCATAAATAACTATATCGTCCTTATTTGATTAAGGAATATGAGTATGTTACAAAACACAAAACACAATTTGTGGCTGGCTTTAATATACACACTTTATCCATTTATGAATAAAGTCACAATTTGCTTAAAATTATACCTTTTCTACCAATTTATCATGATTAAGAGAGTGTGAGTACTCTTTATATACCTCAATTTTGGCCCTCTATGATTTTTTTAGAATTGTACTGTATAAGGATCTATGATAGAATGTAGAAGAAAGCTGATAATTTATCTTTTTTCTCTGCCCAATACAAAGGATTTTGCCAGGTTGGGTAAACAAGAAACCTTGAACAGGGGATGCTCAAGTCCCGATCAGTAGAGCCCTGCATATCCATGGATATTCGCTTTATATCCATGGGTATCTGCATCCGTGGATGTGGATGCAGATATCCACAGCTTTTTGCAGACATGGATGTGGGTGCGGATACAAATTTCATATCCAGAACCCTGAACATTTGCAGATATTTACTTTATAGCCGTGGGCGTCTGCATCTGTGGATGTCGATGCAGGTATCCGCGGCTCATTTTGCGGATGCCAATTTTGTGTCCACGTGGGGCTTTCCTGATCAGCTCAGCTCTTAAGCCAATGTGTCACTTGAATGCCACTGAATTCAGCGAGAGCCCTCTCCTGCGTAATTACATGCTTAAGGTTACAAATGTGCCTAAGAGCTTCGTTGAACTGGGGCCCCCGAGAGAGAGAGAGAGAGAGAGAGAGCTTCTGAGGCTGTTAGCTGGAAGTCTGCCCCGTACCTTCAGCCGTTAACCTGTGCAAAAGGCCCTACACAAGTGCTCCTACAGCCAGACCCATACGCTCGTTACATCTAGGAATTCCTGCTTCTAAGCACATTTTCTTTGCTTGCCCATTTTTTCTAAGGGCAGGATGGAGCCATTTGTAGGTTGGTGTTAAGTAACCTGACCCGGCATAGTACAGGTCAGCTATTCGGAAGTGCAACAATGTGTCTAAATTACACGTGGGCCTCCTTAATCTGGGGCTCGCTGATCCGGAGCCTGGCAGGCGGAGGAGGAAGGGGCTCTGTGTACTGCCACTCCCTCTGCCCGTCTGGTGGAACGGCAGCTCAGCAAAGCGCTCTTCTGCAGGCTTTTCCCTCACCATTCCCATAGTGCCCAGGAGTGATGCCTGGGTACGGCAGGGGGTGCAGAGCCGCATGTGCCCCTGAGATTGGGGCAGCAGGTAAGCACCCCACCCCCAACTCCCTCACGCAGCCTCTCTCCCCACACTGCCACCCCCCCATGCTCCTGCACCCTCCTTCCTCTCACACCCCACATTGCCACCCCCAGCGCACTCCTGCACCCTCCCACCCTCTCACATCCCCATCCCCACCATGCTCCTGCTCTCTCCCTCCCTCTCACACCCCACATTGCCACCCCCAGCACACTCCAGCACCCTCCCACCCTCTCACATCCCCATATTCCCACCCCCACCGTGCTCCTGCTCCCTCCCACCCTCTCACATCCCACACTCCCACCCAAACCATGCTCCTACACCCTCCCACACCCCACACTCCCACCCCCAGCATGCTCCTGCACTCTCCCTCCCTCAAAGGTAGGCTTCATTTACCCTTCATTATTGAAAACACCCATCATCCAGAAAATTCCACTATCCGGCATGGTTTATTTCCTAAGGGAGCCAGATTAAAGAGGTTCAAGGGTAACTTCCAAAGAGCTACATGTTTGAGAAAGCCAGACAACTTCACACGCATCACAATGTCTTCTTAAAAGAGGATAAAACTTCTTGGGTGTACCAGGACCCATCATCCAGTGAATAAGGAGCACATGAAACCCAGATCCCGAAGTCAAGGGATTAAATCAGTCATCCTTTGCATTACACTGTTCCATCCAGGATCACACTGCAAACTGTTTGGGTGCTAATTGGATCAATGAACAAATTCCTTTCAAGTGCTCGGAGCTGCACATTCAGCAGAAGAAGAGTTCTTTGCCCATGGCAACAGAGAAACATTTTATCGGCACAGCTTGTGATCAGCTCAGGATCGCTGCCCAATTGAGTCAGGTTTGGAATCACAGTACTGCCAGTCCAGAGCTCCCCAAACTTGCTAGAGAGCACGATGCGTTTTCAATTCTTTCCCTACCCACCACAGCAGGCTCCGTTATTTTAACTCCTGAAGCCAGTCAATTGCGTTTGCTGAATTAGATGCATTTGCCGGAGCAACTGACGAGCGAGAGTGAACCAAAATCCGGCTTTTAAATAGGTCACTCACATACAATATTCTTCTTGCACGTCCAAGGAGTAATCCATGGCACTTGCAACGCAAGCACCTGAATTTGCTTAATCAAAGCCTACTTGATCACAGCAAAGGATAATTGGCTTCCATAATGCATCATCTAGCAGAAACTAACATTACCGCAAGCTTCACCAACCACTCGCTGGCAGAAAAATCCCAATTTATTCTGATGATAGAGGTTTTACCTCCGGGTTTTCTTTGGCCGCGTAATCAGGTGATTTATCAGTAGCCTGTCCCATGCCCCCCAGTTACTGTCATCATGAATAAGAAGATGTCTAGCCACAGGCAACACGAACGGACCACAATTTGAGGACAGAGGTTTGGGAACTGCATGACACATAGTGAGTTGTATGGATTGTTGTATTTTTGAGTGAAAGTATAAAATAGTAGCTATTTAATAAATGGCTAGGAGTCATGCAATCCCTATAACGCAAAATAATTGATAGAATCAAGCACTCCCCCTTTGCTAGCTGTCATTCTTTGGTTTTCAAAACTCACGTCTGATTTCCCCATCATTACTGAAGAGAACAGTCCTTCATTATCTGGGCCTCATGTTTTATTGGGTGGGTTTCTTATGCACCAAGAGGTGGGCTTTTGGTGCAGTAGTCCAACTCTGTAGCTCACAGATGTTATTTGCCTCCGCAAAAGTGCACTCCTGGTTTGGGGGGCAGGAAGTGTACGGCACACACAAATGTTTGCCCTTTCAGCATCTGATGTTTGCACCAGTGCTCAGCTAGACATGTATCCATCCAGTCAACTGTGAGCATCCAATAAAATGCCATTCTGGCCTGCCCTCGGAAAAGGAACCGTGGCATTTTAAAATGCTCCCTTCAATGCGGTTAACGAGCGACATTGAATTGCACGTTTTAGCAGTTGAAAGACAAACATTTAGCTTTGACGTCAGATCCAAAACTCAACTGAAATCAACAAAAAGACCTGCGTGGGATTTGGACCAGGCCCTTAAATCCAATGTGGAATTTGAATACGTGAAATGTAACGTATGTAGAACACCACAATGCAGCTACATATTTACTCTTGACAAGCCCGTAATAAGCATAATATTTAAAATGTTCTGCTCTTACCCATGTGCATTCCAGAGTGTTATTGGTTACCTAGAAATTAATCTAACTGGGCTGGAGGACTCCCTGAAAAGAAAAGACCACAGCCTTTTTCCGACGTTTCAACAAATCCTCTTCACGTCTGTGCTTATTGCACTCCCGATCGTTATTCTAACAGGGAAGGGTTAGGACCTGGAAGGCGGAGGGAGACTACAGAACACATATGGGAAGAGAGTTTTGAATTTCAGTGCAATGATTTGTACCAGAATCCTTCAGAGATGCTGATTCTCAACCTGCGTCATTTGGGTTCTTGGTTTTGCACACTGTAACGGGATGTACCAACTCTACACTGGCCCGGGAGGGGTTAACCCGGCCTGTTTGGCTAAAAAGGTCCCTCCCCCACAGCCCTGCTGGGCATGCTCCAACTGCAGGCCTAGTATAAAAGCCGGGGGAACAGCTCAGTCAAGGCTGACCACGGGAGGGGAAGGAGCTCCTGCCTGAAGATAGGAGCAGCTGCCACTGCCACCGCCACCGCCGCCACAGATACCATGGCAAAAAGGACGACTGGGAGAGCAATTAACTGGAGGACACAGGTGGGGAAGACACCGGCTGGCAGACAAGGTAGGAAATAGCCCAGGGCAGGGAGCTGGAGGCCTCCCGGTGAGCTCAGTGTGTTTCTATCAACTTTCCCGAAGAGCCAGCGGTGGGATACGCCTACCACTGACAGAGCCCTGGGTTGGGGCCCGGTAGACAGGGAGGTTTATCCCCCCCCCCCCCCTTGATCCCCAGAGGGGGGTAAACCTATCGTGACAGAGCCTTGGTCACTGGGCTGTACAGCCCCACTGACTGGGGTACCAGAGATTTGGCCACTGGACCTTACAGCCCCACTGACGGAGGATACTAGAGACTTGGCCACCGGGCCTTATTGACTGGGGGCACTACAGACTAGGCCGCTGAGCCGTAATTCCCGGCCGACAGAGGCTATAGCCAGGGTCAGATTTCAGGTGAGGCACCCTGCCGGTCTCCCAGAGGGGACAGGCTACCCACCCCCGACACACCAATACAAGCTCCTCACTGAACCGGCATGCCAGGGTGCTTCAGGACTCAGTGGTGATTGCCGCCGGAGCCCTGGGCAGCAGCTCCCAGCGGCACTGAAGGGATGGTGGGGGAGACTAGCCCCAGCCCTCCCCCTGAGGCTCTGCCCCTGTCCTGCACCTTCTCCGGGCCTGACAATTCTCCCACCCCTTCCCAGTGGGAGCCCTGTAGGATCCATGTCCTCTGGCTCTCCACAGAAGGAAGCCAATGGCAGTGCGGGTCTTCCCAGAGCTCTGCTCTTTTTCAATGATCTATATGGTCGGGGTGCCACCAGAGGCAAGCTGAGCAGAGAACTTACACAGCTAAACAGACGACACAAACAACGGAAGGGGACACTGAGGCACAAAGAGACAAAGGGGCTTGCCCAATGTCACCCTGCAGGCCAGTGGCGGAGCCAGAACTAGAACCCATCTCAGGCATGTCTGTCCAGTGCGACACCCACTAAGCCACACGCCCTTTGAGCCTACCCGCAGGCAACTGCCTCCAGATGACAGCAAAACAATCCCATTATCCGCTCTTGGAGCCTAGAACAGTGGAGGCTCAAGGTTTCCAACGCCAAAACCAAGATAAAGTGATTAAAAATAAACTGAACAGGATTTGTGTGCTACAAATGACCAGCTAAGAGTCCACTGGCCGGCTGTACATTCACGAACGTGCCAGACCTGGGCGATTACGACCATGTGTTTGCGAGAAGATAAGCCTTTCTTTCTTTCTTTCTTTCTTTCTTTCTTTCTTTCTTTCTTTCTTTCTTTCTTTCTTTCTTTCTTTCTTTCTTTCTTTCTTTCTTTCTTTCTTTCTTTCTTTCTTTCTTTCTTTCTTTCTTTCTTTCTTTCTTTCTTTCTTTCTTTCTTTCTTTCTTTCTTTCTTTCTTTCTTTCTTTCTTTCTTTCTTTCTTTCTGACATTTGAAATAGAGCACAGGAGGATTAATCCTCCTCGGAGAAGTGAGAGACTCACTCATTTCTCTGTATGGAGATGTAATAACTGAGCAAACCGATTCTTCCGCTTTGTTCCTTCCTAATATAATGAAATAATTGAGAAAATTTCAACCATCTTTTTAAAAAAAAAAAAAAAAAAAAAAGCTAATTTTGCATCGTGTCCCCAGGTATGTTCCCGCTAAGACCCATATGCAGATTTCAGACCTAGGCGAGAACTATTTGGTGGGCTTAGTATGCAAATTTCTTCTGCTTTCCTATCAGGCACACCTCAAAGGGCACTGGTAGCAAGACCACGGCCTCTAAAAATGAAGAGCAACTAAGTCCCTGTTGTATTTCATATCACGTTGCACAGGCTTTTAGGCCCTCGAAAGGCCATGCAGGACAGATATGTGCGAGAAGAGGCGTTATTTCTGGTTAAGAAGCCCCCCCCGTTTGGAATGCATGAACGACACGGCGGGAACACAGTACACACGCTATTCCAGAATACTGCAAAAAAGCCACCGTGATTTCTGTCCTTTTAGGCTACGTCTACACTACGAGCCTCTTCCGCGAGAGGAAATGCAAATGGAGTGCTCATTTGCATATGTCACACTCTCATTTGCATTTCCTCCTCGGCTCCCTTTTGCGCACGAGGTTTTTGCACAAAAAAGCGCTGTGTAGACAGCTCCTTTTTGCGCAAAACCCTCCTTTTGCGCAAGAGCCGTTCTTCCTCAGAAAATGAGCGCTCCATTTGCATTTCCTCTTGCGGAAGAGGCTCGCAGTGGAGACGTAGCAAGTGAGAGAAAGGCTCAAAGGTTTCAATACGAGTCTAAAATTGTGCACGAAGGGAACAGCCAATCTCCGGCTCTGCCCACACAAGACTGTTCTCCCCAGCAGAGTTCCGCTGAAGCCAACGGGGCTTTGCTGAGGGGCAGTGGTCTGCCCAAATGGATCAGATGCCAGAATCGGAGCCTCAATGTCGCCATCTTGGTTGACATACTGGGGATCTCCCATGCTAAAAGCATCAGCTGCTACATCTTGCACCCAAGAGCCATGGCGCTCCAGCTGGAGCTGCGATGGATTCCTAGCCTTTGCAGAGCAGGTGTCAAGAGGGATCCGAAACACACGCTCCCCAGCGAGTCACACGTACATGCAAGCGATAGGTTACCCTGCCTTACAAGCAATACCCAAAGCATCCTAATATTTAAAGGGATTATTTAATGAAGACATTAAAGTGTGGGCAAAATTATCCCTCCAACAAACCTTTTAGTCATGTAAAAGTGAAGCGCATTCCCTAATGTGATTTTATCAGTCGTCTGGGTTATCGCAACACTCTGATCTCTGCGACAGGCAGCCAGATTTAAATATATTTTCAGCACTTAAGTAGCCAGTGTCCCTTTTAAAACATTAATCTTGCACAGGACGGTGAAACTGGGATGTGGATCCATTTAATGTGCTTCAAGACTTGAACGAGGGATGTAAGTTAGTTATCGGGGCGTCTCACTGACCCAAAATCAAGGCTTTCTACCTGCTGGAGGGTGACAAGAAAACAACAACCCAAACCAGAGGGCAAGAAAGCACTGAAAGAATTATAAACACTCAGCTAATCTATTTCTTTAGTCCATTGTCCCATGATTCCGCATTCGTGAGAAATCTTTACAGTACCAGATCCTGAGACAGACAGGTGGTTAGATTTAAAATCCCGCCCTAAAAGAGGACCAGCTTGAAATCAGTGGAGCACATGAACACAGACAACGACACTTTAGTTTTTAGTGGATTTCTTGCCTTTTACAGAAGCAAATGTACAAATTGAACCTCTCTAATCAGGCGCCATCTGTGATCCGGCATGATGTTCATTAGCCGGATGTCTACTTAGCATGTGTGGCCAAGCTTCCCGTGGTCTCATAAAGTTCGTTTACGGCCACCGGTCCTGGCTCTCAGCATTCTGTGCTGTGATTTAGCTCTGATTTACCCCTCAATGTCTTCTCATACCCCAGTAAGCAGTGGAAAGGTTGGTAATGCTGCTAGACAATATCGACCTCCAGTGGTCTGGAAAATTCGCTGGTTCAGCACCGCTCAGGTCTCCAGAGCGCCGAACTAGAGAAGTTCAAGCTGTGATTGTTTCTACACAGTCTATTAACTAGTGACATTTAGTTGTCATGTGTTAGATCTCACTGTGTATCTGACAAGAGTCTAATATTTATGATTAAATACTTCAAACTGAAACCTTAGATGCGTCTATCACCACATTCATTAAAATCTCTGTGATAGGCACATTCTCCTTAGAATGAATGGGTTGTGGAGCTGGTTTGTATGAGTAACAGGTGCCCTTTTCACTTGCAATATTTTTAAATCCTGAGATTTAGCATTGATCTGAGTCCAAAAGGCATGCAGAGCTCTCATCATACCAGGAGGCTACAGCGTACTATGGTCTTTTGATTTGAAAAGAGAAAGCACACCCCAAAATTTAAAGGAGAAATAGATAGGTAATGCCATTTATCAAAGCTTTCTCGGGAGAGAAGGAGGGAGAAGTTCTAGGCCCTTACAAAAGGAAATAAGATTTACACACACCTACCGTATCACTTTATTACACAGATGTAGGAGTGTGGAAAAGTGAAGATTTAGCAGGTTTACACAAACAGAATATATAAGCACTTTCCCTAGGAAAATAAATGATATATTTGAAGCAGTAACACACTAGAGAATTTGTCCTACAAAAGCAAAGGGTAATGAAAATTAAAATTCTATATTTTCAGAAATTTATGTCTACGCAGTCGAGCTCTTCGGGGATACCTCTGGTATCCCAAAATAGCTATTCCGTGTCCTAAGAGCAAGCCCGTTATATTGGAATATAATGGTCTCATTATTCTGACGTTCCTGTAAACCTCATTTCATGAGAGTTAAGGAACATTTTGGAATAGCGCCTTATTTTGAAATTTAGTGCTGTGTAGACTGCCAAATTTTGAAATAAGCTACATAATTTGCTCAGCGTAAATTGTGTAGCTTATTTTGAGGTAAGGCTGCTGTGTAGACGCACCCGAACTGGGCAACATTTTTCAGACAGATTTCTTTCTCTCTCTGAAGAACGTAGATTTGGTTCAATGGAAATATTTTGCAAATGTGCCGCAAATTTGCCAAATTGTTACAATGGAGGTTTGGAGGAAAAATCAGAAAAAATGAGAGATTTCATTTCCAAAACACTGAAAAACAACTCTTAGAATCTAAACAATTTTGTGGCAAATTCTAGGTTTCAATGTTATAAAAGGTGAAAAACTCAAAAACCGAAACCGACTTGATTGAACAAAACTCTCCCGTCAGCCCCACATTGATTGTTATTTGTCAGTTCAGCGAGTTGCCACAAAGTCAGTTACTGACACAGCTCTACTCAGGACCAACCGAAAACTTCGACAGGCTGGACTTCCCTGGTCCAGCGCCTTTGGGACCTGCCCTGCCCCAGACCAGGGAGTTTGCCTGACTACGGGAGGTCAGTGCTCCCTTGCTGGTTGCCCTCCTCCCAGGCTCCTCCCCCTGGGACTCCCTATCCTGCCGCTGGCCCTGCTAATACTGGCCCGGCACGGGCTCCCCACCCTGCTGCCCGCCAGTGCCTCAGAGACCCCCGGGGTTCCTGGCTAGGACCGCCTGGCTGCTGCTGGTGCCACTGCTATTGGGGACTCCTTGAAGTTCCTTGGCTTGGGCCGCCCATCTCTGCCAGCATCAGCGTCAGGTGTGGGGGGGGTCCCCCAACCAGGGCTTCCTGGTCACCTCAGCCTTGCTGCCAAAAGGGGTTTCCCAGAATTCCCCAGCCGGGCTGCCTGCTGCTGGCAGCCCCACTGCAGCCAGGGGTGCGCCAGCTCAGGGTGGGACTCCCTGGCTGGCTGGTTTCCCCAACGGGGTTTCCCCAACAGGGACGGGAGCTCCCCAGCCGGCACCTCGCCCCGTTGACACCAGGAGTTCCCTGGCCAAGTTGCGGGTTCCCCACCTGCCCTCTGGCCCAGCCGCTGCTGATCCACACAAAAGGGGGAGCTATCGGGTCATTTTCTGGCTTTGATTTCAAAAGGCAAGTTAAGGGGAAAATGGTTTATTCCTTCCTGCATGGAGCACTTTGCATTTGTCCCTGGGAATTTCACCCTAATCACCTCAGACCATTTCTCCAGTTTGTCCAGATCATTTTGAACTGTGGTCCTGTTCTTCAAAGCACTTGCTGCCCCTCTCAGCTTGGTATCACCTGGAAACATTAGAAGCGTCCTCTCTATGCCATCACTTAAATCTCTGGTGAAGATATTGACCCGATCCAGACTCAGAACTGATCCCTGCAGGATCCAACTTGTTATCCCCTTCCAGCATGACTGAACCATTGATAACTACCGTAAATTAGCTAATATAACCTGCACACAAATATAACCCGCGGGGTATACAAGACTTGTTTTTGCCTTGCATTTCAAACTGTCCTGGGGGGGTCTTCTTGGGACCAGGGGGGGAATTAGCCTGCCTGCAGGAGGGGAACCACACTCATCCCGTTTCCCATGCAGCCACAGGAAGGCTTAGCCTCTGGGTGGAGGAGCACTCTCTAGGACCACTTTTCCAACCAGTTATGCACCCATTACAAAGCTTCTCCATCTAGGTTGCATATCCCTAGTTAGTCCATTACAAAGTCATGCACGCCCGTATCAAAAGCTTTGCTAAAAGTGAGCTAGGCCACGTTTGAAGAGCACGTCCTCATCTGCGTCAAGCTTTGCATCGGCTCACATAGCAAGGTTACTTTATCATAGAATCTGCTGAAGAGACCACAGGAGTCAGAGTCCAGCCCCCAGCCCAAAGCAGGACCAACTCCAACTCCATCATCTCAGCCAGAGCTTGGTCCAGCTGGGACTTAAACACTTCTAGGGATGGAGATTCCACCCCCTCCCTAGGGAACCCAGCCCAGCGCTTCCCCACCCTCCTAGGGAACTTACATTGCATTATAAGTAGCAAGTAAAGCGTCTGCAGATTCAGAAGCGTGCTACCATGGCGGCAGGAAAATCTACTTTGGGGAAGGCACGAGGCAGATGTTTCACCAAGATTTAGATGAGCTAAGCACTTTGCTGCCACAGCTCCCTTCCTCCCCTCCCCCGGGCAATGCAGCTGGTGCTGACCCGTAGCCCACGGCAGGGATGCACAGGAGGCCCAAGACATGCAGGCACCCTAGAGAATCCTGCCATGCACTGAGTCAAGTGGTCAAGAGGCTCCAGCTGACAAACACAAGGGCAGTGAAATACAAACCATCACCCTTGCAAGGCAGCCTTCTACCTTAGGACCCACCTGTGGCGAGTGGGTAGAAGGGAACCTCCCCACATCCCATCTCTCTAAGTCTCCACTGGACCACAATTCGGGCTGCTTAGAGTCCTTCCCCAGTCTGAGGCACACAAGGGATTCTCCAAAGGAAACCGAGCACGTTTCTCTCCCCCTCCCCTTACCCGGGAGAGGGAGAATTGGAGTAACAGGTGGTTAACTCCCTAGGGACTCTTTGGTCACCCATTTAGGGTTTGGCTGATCTGTGGGCTCCAGCATCCCTGATCGAGGTGGCAGCCAAAGTTCCCTCTAATCTTTGCCATCCGAGTGCAGATTTTTTCCCATCCATGTGCGAGGTACGTTTTTATTATGTGCACCGAGGCATGTGCAAATGTGCACCACCAGCAGAAACGCAGAACCTAGCTGTGGGCTCTGCTCATCAGCTGGGCAGCACTGGACTCTCTCCTGGGGGGCCGCACAAGCGCACAGCTTCCAGGGAACGCTGGTTGGGGTCTGCTTCCAGACCCTCCTTGGTAACACCCCCAAATACGCTGTATACCTGGTCCGTAGAAGCTCATGGGCTGCAGGGTCTGCAAATCTCTCTTTTCGCTGAGCTGTCCTGAAGCCAGCTGTTCCCCTTCCCCCTTCCTCCTGCACCCACCACTCCACCCTGCTGCAGACTTTCCCTTTTGACCCTTCCCTCCCCCAGACAGAGCAGGCCTTACAGGTGTGTCTCATTAGTGCCGGCTGAGCCCACAAAAACTCATTAGCCTGCTCTTCACTGTTGCGAGAATGTATTTCCACCCACCGTCCCACCATACCTCAAAGCACAGACATTTCCCCTCGCTGGTGCCCTTTGATGTTACCCCTGGATCAGTCACCTAAACAGATTTCACGGTGACCAATTTGTTGTGCAAAGCTTCCAAGCAATGTTAATTAGAGACACGTCCAATAAGTGATTTGCATTCGCTCACACACCCTGAAACAGGACAACCAAAGGGGCTGTCAGCATGTTTCTGTAGCTACTGGTTTCAGAGTCTATGCTGGGGGAATTCCCAGCCATCCTCCGATCTCTCATCTCTTTCTGATGACGCCCAAGGGAGAAGCTGCGTGAACGACCTGCCTTGCTTGAGTCTCTCCTGGTGTCACAAACCCTGCATACAACCTTTGCTTCTGTGGTCAAACATTCTCCACCTTGCAGTCTGATAACACAATGCAGACAAATGCTAAAACTCTAGAAAAAGTTATTTGCTAGCTATTTGCTGGTTAGTTATTTGCTAGTTGTTATTTGCTATTTTCTAGTTATTTGTTTGCTAGTTATTTGTTATTTGCTAGCTATTTGCTAGTTAGTTGCTAGTTATTTATTTGCTAGTTAGTTGCTAGTTATTTGCTAGTTGATCTACGTGTAGCAAAGTACTGGGAATGATCTCAAAATGGAAGGAAATGAAAGAACTGAATAGCTAGAAACAGGCATTTTATCTTTGAGGCCATCTGTACTTTTCAGCAACACCATTACCAAGTAACACATTGGCATGCCCGTGCGCATTGCCTAGCAAATATAGTACTACAGCAGTACTGTAAACGATGCCTTTAATACTTCTCCGCACACCAGCCTACAAATCTGTCACAGCAAACGGAATCTAACATTTACCTGGAACTGGGTTGCTATCTGCTACTTCGCCAATATTTATAACAGACACATGAGTAACTGCTGTCAAAAGCGTGTCGAAATGTTAAATAAATTGAACTGTTAGAGAAACAATGACAGATGTAATGATGCTGACGAGCGTAATCTATTCTAATTTATGATAATTTATTTCCTTCCTCCGGAGCACTAGTCAGCAGAGAAGGTTGAAAACATCCCAAAGTGCTTGGTGGGATGAGAAAAAAATCACTAGAATCGCTTTCAAGCTCAGCAGAATGCTCTCCTGCCCACAGTAGAAGCAATGCTTTAGAATAGGTGGTTTGCAAGTTTTGCACCCAGTTGTTTACAGAGAGAATGCAGAAGGCACGTATGGGACCCGCCGTCTTTCCTTTACTTCGCTTTAACACCATCACGCTTTTTGCTGGTGAAGTCTGTAGTGAATTTCTGTGCAAATAATGCAACTTTCATGCTCCCTGGGACAGAGAGAGATGTCCTAAAATTATAACGCAGCCATTTCCGAAGAAGTAAAGCAAGGGTAAATGGAGAGGCATTCTTTCCGCAGCTGATCTAATTTTAGCCCCAGTGCCAATTGAGAGAGTGACGGAGGGAAAACACAACCAGTTTTTTGCATGGGTTAAAGACCTTAATATGTTTAATATTATAAACTCCCTGACCACTTGGATTTAAGATGCTTAAATGTACATTCTGATTACCAAAGCCTAAATATACAGTAAGATCACAGCTATGTTTATGTACCTAAACAAAGTTCAGCCCTAGAATCAGCTGTGTTCCAGAGGAGCAATATGAGGAAACATACACTTGCAAGAAACTGGTTTCAAAACTGCTTCACACTAATCATTTGCAATGATTTTAGGAACACCTGTAGCCTGAAAATAGAAGGTTGTTCATTCCCCCTCCCCCCTTAACAATGCTGCATCATGTGTCTGACCACTGCCATTTTGGCCAAGACCACGGGTTGAACTAGAAACGTCCACACCTAAAACGCATGAGTTTTCCCTGCTGAAGCCAGACTGTGTTGCTGGAGCTTTAACAGACTCGACCTGGGTGGGTGGATCCTTCGGGGGCGGGGGCAAAGACGTGCAACACATCGTGACCACTAAAAATGACGAGGAGTCCTGTGGCACGTAAAGACTAACACATTTATTTGAACATCGGCTTTTTTAAGCCTTGAAGGTGCCACAGAGGACTTCTCGTTGTTTTTGCTGACACAGACTACCACAGCTCCCCCTCTGAATCTTGGCCACCGGATACGAGTCAGATATTGCAGTGCTCACGGGAGCGTTTTCTCATTCAGCTCTGTAGAGTCTTTCTACAAAGGATTGGGCGACCCAGGCAACTTCACAGGCTGGATCTGAAACCATGTTAAGCCTGGTGTGAGGCACTCCAGCCGCACAGGACAGACAGAGCCAGCTTAAGACCCTAGCTGGGAGTTTGGCCACGTGAATCCTCCAGCTATTAGTCCTTTGTACTCCTGTCGGGTCATAGACCAGGAGCCCACTCTGCTAAGGGCTGGAAGTTAGTGTTGCAGGTCTCTCTTGGGTCTAAAAGGCAGGACTGAAGGGACACTACACATCAGCAATCCCTAGCTTTTAGCTAGACGGGACCGGTTGTTGCAGCCAGCACCACTGAGAGCAGCCCTCAGGCTACCCTATGTTGCTACCCAGATGGAACCTTCTCATCGCACCTACAGCTGGCCAGCAGAACGGACATGAAAACTGTCCTTGTCTGCTGGTCTGGAACATCCCGGACAAATTTCATGTCAGTTCTGCTGGCCGGCTGTAGGTGTGATAAGAAGGTTCCAACACAGGCTATCTTCTGTTGTGTAACCAGCTACAACGTACTGACTGGGTCTGACTCCTTCCAGACACCAATCCGTCTCCTTGTGATCTGTCGCTACCTCGAGGATCAGATTTTTCCTGTACATCGAGCAACACCTGAAGGGGCACTCGTAGCTTTTCGTTCTTCTTCCAAATCAGAAGAATGTGGGACTGAGTACGACATTTTACTGCCGTCAAAAGAAAGCACCGCATGAAAGGATGCAACACACCAGAGATCCTATCTAAAGTTACTGACCCATGGACATAAAATAAATTAAATGCAATCGGGTTACATTGTGTATGTTGCTTTACCTCTTGGCGGCGAATAGGCAGCCAGAGCTATCGCACTGGAGAACACGACAACTGAAGCCACACACCTGCCTGCTACATCGCTGTCCCATTACTTTAATTCCTCAGACAGCAGAGCTGCGGAGTTATGAACACTAGGGTTACGAGCGGACCAGTCAACCTCACCCCTCGTGTGGAAGCAGAAGCATGCAAGCAAGCGGCAGCGGGGACCCATCCCTTGCAAAAAGCAAATTCAGTCGAGTGCTGTGTTAAACAAAGTATTCAAAATAAAGGGAACAAAATACATTACAAAATAAAAAAGATTTGTCACAGTAAGGAAATGGCTTCTGAGCTTGTTTCATTTAAAATGAAGGTTAAAGGCAGCATTTTTCTGCTGGGGAGTACAGTTTCAAAGCTGTATGAAGTCAGTGTTCGGGTGTAAACGCTGGAAGGACCCGCCATAAGATTTTGTTCACAGTTACGAACATTTCCGTTACGCACAACCTGCATTTCCCAGATGTGGCGCTCCGAGGTTCTACTCTACGATAGTTCGTTGATATCATGACTGCAGTCAGGGTGAAAGTCACCCGGGGGCAGGCAGCAGCAAAGGGCTGCTATGATATTTAAGCCCTGCATACAGGCCAGCCAATGGAGAGGTGGGCGAGAGGGGCAAAAGACGCAACTTCCCTGGGGCCTGGTAATTCAAAAAGGCACAGGGCCCCCGGCTGTCACAACTGTAGCAGTAGCTCAAGCTCTGGGCCCTTTAAATTGCCACTGGAGCCCTGCATGGTGCACTCAGGGCAGTGTTAGGGCTGGCTGGGTGTGGGAAGCATGGTATGGTCCAAGTGGCAAAGGAATCAATTGCCCCAGCCCCGCCCCTTGCACCTGAGGCCCCACCCCTTCCACCTGAGGCCCCGCCCCTTCCGGGAGCATGGAGTCGGGCCCCCTTCCACCTCGACAATTCTGTCATCCCCCTTGCCTGCATGTGGGCCTGTCCCACCCCTATGTACTGTAGAACGTATCAGCCTCTCATAGACTCTGGAAGAAGGCTGAGGTGCAAGGAAGTCGAGGGACAGGCCACGGCCTTCCTGTTTCCACAGATCCCATAGTTCCTACGCCAAGGCAAACAGGGGGTGGTACGACAGAAATGGTAGCAACTGGGGAATGTAGAGATATTGGTCAATGTTTGTGGGGCACAGAACACCTCAGTTTCTCTTCCCCTAACTTATCCATCCCCAAGAGCCAGAATGCGGAGAGAGCACAGCAGGGAGACAGGAGCAAAGCCGCAGAGACGGCGGGACCTCCGCGCCTCTGCTCGGGTCTCCCTGGTCTGCTGGGGGGGAGGGGGCGCAGCTAGTGCGCTCCCCCCCCCCCCCAGCAGACCAGGCTTTTGTTGTGGGACGCCTGGGGTAGAGCAGCTGGGGTGCTGCCGGGTTGGTCCTGCGGGGACCTACCCGGCAGTGCCCCAGCTGTTCTGTCCCAGGAGTCCAGATTCAGCCGCTGTTGAAACTGATCAGCGGCTGATTCCAGGAAGCCGGGGGCAGAGCAACTCTGCCTCGGGCTTTCTGTAGTCAGCCGCTGATCAGTTTCAGCAGCGGCTGAATCTGGAGCCAGTTCCGACTTACATACAAATTCAACATAAGAACAAACCTATAGTCCCTATCTTGTACGTAACCCGGGGACTGCCTGTAACCCAAATACAGTCTGTAGAGGCAAACCTGGAGGCAAAAAAAAGCATGAAAAATTGATTTTTTTTTGTTTTCAATCTCAAGATTGTAATGCCAATCACGTGTGGGTTTTTTTAACAATTGGGGTTGGTCAGACAGGACTTCCTCTCCCCCGTCCCCGCCACATCTTTGTGCCCTCTTTTGTAAAGCTGGTGACAGCTAGCCTGCGGGAGACAGGAGAAAGCGCACACTTGGGGTTAGCTCCCCTACCTCGAATCATTCCAGCAGCAGAATGCATTTGCACGTGTACTCTGTAATCGTAGGTAGTTTTCCCCTAGTATTGAAAGTTGGCCACGCTCATTTTTTTTACAGAATAAAACTTCACTTGCTCACATGAACAACTGGGGAGCCCCAGTGCAAACATGCAAAACTTGCAAATTGAGTAAACAAAACAATGAAAAAATAACTATTTTTTTGAGCCCCTTAAAGACGATCAAAACATGCTTTGTTAGTCTTTAAGGTGCTGCGGGACTGTTGGTTGTTTTTTAAGTTGTTCCAGTTACAGACTAACTTGGCTACCCCACTGAAAAAAATTTTCAATTAGTGCCAAAGCTACCAATGAAAACCAAGAGAGCCGAATCTCAGGCTGTGCTTTTTTCTTTCAACAAGCACAGAATAGGATATTTCAGATACTACAGAGAAATGTACAGCAGTATAGCTTCTCTCGCCCTCTCTTTTTTTAATTTTATTTTAATTTTTAAATTTTTTTAATACAACCCCTTGCTTCAGCACTCCTACTACAAATCTTTCCTGAGAAGTTACATGGAACCATAAGAGAGAGACCACATGAGACAAATTGGAACAGTTTTCCAAGGGTCATGGTGGATTCTCCATCGCTCATGGTTTTTAAATTGAAATTGGATTTTTTTTAACACGCATGTTCTAGGAATGATGTTTGGGAAGCAGCAGGGCCAACAACCTCGCCAGGCTCCAGTGCAAAGCAGTGGGGCCTCTGTCTGTGATCCTGGAAGGGGCGGGGCCTTGGGCAGAAGGGGCGGGGCTAGGCAGCCCTCAGAGGTGCCCAGAAAGTACCGTGCCTATGCCAAGCAGGCCTCAAAGCCAGGCCTTCTCAGAGAATGGAAGAGGCCCAGGCCACTTTGAGTTTAGAGGCCCCAGCCCAGTCCCCCGACGTATTTAACTTCTCATCCACAGGGTCCTACTAAAACCAAAAGAATATATGACAATGAACCCTTGAGACATTTATTTATTAACAATAAACTCGTTATGCTAATAGCATGTATGTTAAAAATGTAACTGTAATCGTGGGTGTCCACTGAAAGCAACACTTGTCATTTTAGGAATGCTTTTCTGGTTTTGTGGTGTGTAAACTCGTTCATAATTGAAGAAATATCTAATTTACGTGAAACATCACTGTTAATGTTAAGCACTGAGCGCCCATTCAAACACTCTTGTCCCATTGTAGAATGATGATAGTTCTTCACTTGTTTTAACATGTTGAATGTGCAGTCACCTGAAGCCACGGACGCAGGGAGACTGACAAAGATACATAACGCAATTGTGATATTAGGAAATACAGTTGACAGGCTGAGATTGAATATTTCTTGAAGCAGTTCTTTTGGCTTGCAGTCTGATTTAAAGTTGGTGGAAAGTATACGTTTCAGGAAGATGATCTCGTCACAGAGATCTCTTGAAATTTCGTTGTTGTACCTTTGTTGAATCTGCTTAGCCACTGAATATAGATCTTCATCACTTAGTTCTCTCTGAACTCCCAAAGGAATCCAAAAAGGGTACAAATTTATGTGTAACACCAGATTTGATGGAGTCAACAATAACAAAAAACACATTGACTTGATAGTGCCTTTCTGCAGCAGATTGACATGTTAAGCGGCAATTGGTGGAAAACTCAGATGTAACGTCAATACTCTGTGCGACTGATTTGGAGTCAGAAAGGATTGCCTCCCATTCATCACAAATCTTTTGAATATCTTTAGGAAGTCATTCAATGTTAGCCCGCTCAACATCTAATGTAGCAAGGCAAACTTCAATTACAAGATTAGTTTTGTCTATCATTTTTAGCAGTTTCATCCACATGGATGACATGAAAAGCATTCAAATTTGGATGTATACTTCTGAATTGACCTAAGCTCAGTGTAAGCCTGTGCTGTGAGAGTAAGAGATTCAAGCTCACTTAAAGCCTCTCTCACAGAATCCAAATGTTGTGCAACTGGTTTAAAGCCATCAATTCGTGTGGACCATCTCATTGTCAACATGCTATGAAGGAAAACAGGCAGATGCTGCATCAGAATTTCCCACTCTCAAGGACTGCTACTGAAGAGGTTGTACAGTTGCTGGATTGTTCCAAAGTAAGTGGTTGTTTCCTTGCATGATTCAGCGCAATCAAGGCTATTGGTTATAAACAAATTTAATTGTATATACTTTGCAATGAATATTATATAACGGTTTGGGGGTGTTATTTATTATAGCCTTTATAGCCTTATTTCAAAGTCTTGAAATTTTGTCTGTTAACATGTTCCTGTTATTAAATTCCACTAATAACTAGTTCATATTATGAATATGAACACAGGGTGATTGCCTGAGTAGATATAAAGTTTATTAAAACAACTAGAATTAAAAGTTAATCATCCCAAAAAGCCTTTAAAGTTTAATCTAAAACTGGACAAAAGATGTAGCTTACAACTGAGCCTGATATGGTTATTGTATATGAAGAGACATGAGAAAAAACAAATACGAAAATCTCCTATGCAGAGATAAACATCTAATTTAAAGGTTAAACTCACCCTCAGACCAAGCAAACTCACATTACAGTAACAGAATTAATTACAACTTTCAAAACCTCTAAACTATGCAAAGACTGTAAACAGCATTTCATAACGTAGAATCACAAATCACAGATAGGGTTGCCAGATGGTTGAACCAAAAATAATGAACATCCCCCCCCCCCCCAAAAAAAAAAAACAGGGAAGAAAATCTGTTGAGGAAAAAAAAAAGGGGGAGGAGACCAAAGTTGTTTAGCAAAAAAAAAAGGGGGGGGGGACTTATTAAGCAATAAATAAAATAAATAAATATATCATAAAACAGCATTAAAACAGCATGGTCCTTTTCAGAGTGAGTGCAGCATTAGAATAGGGCTAGGAACAGGGGAGTGGTTGAACACTGAGATCCAGGGAAGGCATTGCTTCCCCTTGGTCTTTAGGCTTTTTGCTGGCAGCCATTTTGTGTTCTTGTTCAAGCCAGAACTTAGCTTCCCTACAGAACCAGGTAAGCATTGGGTCTGGGGGCAGGAGCCTGGGGGTGACCTGGGCCGGGGGGAGGGTAGGGTGGACGGCCAGGGGCTGGGCCCGGACCCAACCGCTAGGATTGCCAGGAGTCTGGTATTTTCACCTCCTGGCCGGGGGGAAAAAAAATCAGAAAATACCGGACATTTAGGTGTCCAGTATTTTCTGAATTTTTTTTTACCAGACAGGAGGTGAAAATAGCGGCCTGTCTGGGTCAATACTGGACACCCGGCAACCCTAATCACAGAAGCTACTCCAGTCATGCAGATGAAAACTCAGATGTGACTGAAAAACTGGTGAAGGCCGGAGGTCCCACAAAGATGTAAATCATTTTTTGCCGGTATATCTCACTTGTTTTGTTGTATCTATTATAACTGAAAGGTGTATAATAAATGGAAATGACTTGGTAGAAAAATGTCAACTTTTGAGGCCCCCTTGTCTCCTGAGGCCTAGGCCAAATGGCCCTCCTGGCCTCCCCGATAGGGCCTGCTCAAAGCTGCCCGAAATACGCCATGCAGGGCTCCATCAGCAATGTAAAGGTCCCAGAGCTCTGGCTACCATTGCCAGGATGGCCTGTGAGCCTAGGCAAACTAGGCAGTTGCTTAGGGCGCCACTGGCCCGGGCACCTGATGATGACGTCATGGGGCGCCGGGGTGCCCCATGATTACGTCACAACCATTGTAATTGCAGGGGCACCGATCACGCCTTCCGCCTAAGGTGCCAGCTGCCGCAGCCGGCCTCGGGCCGCTCCTGGCATTGCTATTGCAGTAGCAGCAGCACCAGCCACGAGCTCCAGGCTCTTTTGTGTCGTGGGCCTTGGAGCAGTTACCATCTTTCCCCTCCACTCCCCCGCCAGCGGCAGGCCTGTTGGGAAGTTCTCTGGTCTGTGTTGCATGGCACATTTGACTAGAAGAGATGGGGAACCTTTTTTGGGTGAGGGGCTACTGCCCTACAGAAAAATCAGTCAGAAGAAAGACTCTCCCCACATTCCCCTTGCACACCAGAGCCTAGGGGGCCGGTCTAGTCGATTTTGTGGGCTCGCCTAGGCTCTGGGGTGGGCCAAAAATGAGGGGTTCAGTGTGTGGAGGAGGCTGCTGAGAAGTGGGCTTGGGTGTGAGATTTGGGCAGAAAGAGGGTGCAGGAGCAGGGTAGGGAGTCTGGGCAGAAAGAGGGTGCAGGAGCAGGGTGAGGGTGGGGAGTCTGGGCAGAAAGGGGGTGCAGGAGCAGGGTGAGGGTGGGGAATCTGGGCAGAAAGGGGGTGCAGGAGCAGGGTGGGGGTGGGGAGTCTGGGCAGAAAGGGGGTGCAGGAGCAGGGTGGGGATGGGGAGTCTGGGCAAAGGAGGGGTGCTTACCTGGCACAGCTCCCCAGGGATACACATGGCTCTCTGGCCCCCGCTGCCCCTAGGGGCCGCCCCCTGCTGCTCCTATTGGCCAGGATTATGGCCAATCAGAGCGGTGAGGGGAAAGCCCCAGGGGCCGGATCCAGGCATGCTGGGGGCCACATCCAGCCTCTGGTGTTAGGTTCCCCACCCCTAAAATGGTCCCTTCCGACCCTGGAATCTCTGAGCATCTGTGGGATGTGAGGATTCTGGCTTGCTCTTTGTAGCATGTGCGTAGCATGGCAAAAAAATCCAACTGATTTCCCATGCATCTCCCCCAGGGCATGATGTGTGGCCTTTGACCAGGCAAGAGTGGACTGCAGCCGGGGGCAAGGGGGCACATTTACGTGACCTCTCCTCTCCCTGGGAATCTCGGACTCTCTCCGAAGCAGCAGGCTTCCAGTTATGCGGCGAGCTGAGCTTCTCCCTGAAGCCAGGGCAAGAGCAATTTGGCCCGCAGAGTTTGGGCTGGCCCAGTCACTCTTCTTGTAGAGCAAATGGCCATGAATGGGAGCTGATCGCTGGAGCGAGGGGGGCAGAGAAAACCCAGCCAACGGGCGCAGCAGGCCAAATAGTGCATAACTACAGCCACTTGCTAGTCCCGTCTATTGAGCTTGAATTACGCCAGTTCCTCAAGGCTCTTCTCCCTGGCTGGTCAGGGCAAGAATGAGCTTCCTTCAACTCAACAGCCTTTTATAGGCCCCAGCCTGGCCCTGATTGGCTGGCTGCTCCCCACCCTGATTGGCTGGCTGCTCCCTACCGTGATTGGCCAGGGTCGTGCAGGCTCTCTGCGGCCTGCTTTTAAAAATCAGCTTCCAGCGAAAAACGGGTGGAATGTGGAGCTGTGAAGTAACAAGAACGCGGCTGTTGGCTCCCCAGCATCTTCTCTTCCTCCAAGGCCAACCCCTCAAGGAGCAGGTGGGCTACTAGGGTGGATCTGGACGGAACAGAGAGCCCTGACTTACCCGGGGCCAGTTGCCAGAGAGCAGCCCCCCACCCACAGCCCAGCCTGGCCCTGATTGGTTGGCTGTTCCCCACCCTGACTGGCAAGTTCCACAGGCCCTCCCCAGCTCGCTTTTAACCCTTTTTATCCCGGAGTGGGGCTGGAAGCCAGAGGCAGCCCCATCTCCAGGGACAGCGTTGGGAGCCTTTTGCCACCACTGGCTGTAGAGACAGCCCCAGCCCCGGGGCTAGGTCCTGCTTAGAGCACGTCTAGACGACATTTTATTTTCGAAAGAGGATATGCAATTTCTGTGGGAATTTGCGTATCTTCTTCTGATCGCTCTTTCGAAAGCGACTCTTTTGAAAGTGAAAGTAGTCTGGACACAGTTTTTTTGGGGGCAAAACCCCCTTTTTCGAAAAACCATGTAAACCTCCTTTTTGAACCGTTTTTTGAAAAAGGTTTCTTTTTATTTCCCGAAAAAAACCGCGTTCAGACTACTTTCACTTTCAAAAGACCCGCTTTCGAAAAAGGGATCGGAAATAGAACTTAGTCTAGACGTGCCCCCGGCCGGGTAACCAGTTTAATGTCACGTTAATGTTAACGTTTAACCTGTTAACTGATTCCGCGGGATTTTCATGCCTCGCCTCTACAGCAATTAATGTGGTGTCTCTAAGTCCACCTAACATAGGCCCATGTAAGACTGTAGTGCAGACGTAGCCTTAGACGTCTCCAAAACGTTCATGAACAATTTCTGGAGTGCACCATTCTAGGGATCAGTTTGAAAGGTCCCTCTGTGCCCCCACTCAATGCTTGACAGAGCGGATCTTCTGTACCTTCAGAACCATCCACACTCAAATGTAGCCCTGCTTCCTTAGGCAGGATTAGCATAAAACACTATTCCAATACAATGAGACACACTGCGTTTATCAGCTCGCTGAGATCAAAGAGACACAGCAACAAAGAATTTAATTAAAATGTTAAAATTAAGCAGGCAGGCGCCTATTGTTTAATCTGTTGGCAGGCATCTGATTTCAAACGGGGATCGAAATTCGACTCAGACGCTCTTGCCCTCCTTGTAGACGATAATGACAAGAGATTGGCTGGATTTATCAGAAGCTGCATTTAAAAAAAACCCACCACATATTTGCCTTTGATTTTGGAGGGACCTATTCAAATGACAGGCCTGAACAGCGGTTGTGGAAACCGCTCAGTTTTAAAACATTCATTGATTAGTCCTGAAGCACCTTGACAATACACAACCTATTCTGGAGAACAATCCCTCTCTCATAGGCCTTGGGAGAAAGGCCAATCCTCGCCTACAGACCTCAAGCAAGTTCTTTCCAGCAGTCACGCATCACACCTCAGACACACTCGCCCAAAAGCCTGCAATAAACCCCGGTGCCAACTCTGTCTGCACTATACTAGCGACACAATCACAGGACCTAACCACATAAGCCACATCAGAGGTTCAGACAACTGCACAGCTTCTCATGGGATCTATGCGATCAAGACCCTCTGCCATGGATACTGGCCAAACCAGACTGTCTCTGCTACAAATTATAAATGGTCCCAAATAGGACATCAGAAAGAGTAACACACAGAAACCTCTAGGGGAACATTTTAACCTGCCTAGGCACTCATCAAGGGAATTTAAAGCAGCCATTCTCCTACAAAGGAATTTCACAAACCAACTGCAGAGAGAGAGAGAGAGAGAGAGAGAGAGGAATTAACCTTCATATGCAAATTTGACACAGTCTCCCTTGGCCTGTACAAAGAAGACTGTGTACTGGTTAACATATTATAAAACCAGCTTCCCTCACATTCAGCACCCTACTGACATCAAAAGGTAATTATGGGGCACCCAGCCCACTCAGTTAGCCTCATTAGCACCGGGACTATAATTGACGGGGACTTTTTCTTTTCTCCCTCTCCCTTCTTATTCTGAGGGTCACCCTTCTTTTCTATACTCAAGCTCATCTGATGAAGTGGGTTTTGCCCACCAAAGCTATAGAATCATAGAACTGGAAGGGACCTCGAGAGGTCATTGAATCCAGTCCCCTGCCCTCATGGCAGGACCAAGCACCATCTAGATCATCCCTGACAGGTGTCTGTCTAATCTGCTCTTAAATATCTCCAGTGATGGAGATTCTGCAACCTCCCTGGGCAATTTATTCCAGTGTTTAACCGCCCTGAGAGCTAGGAACTTTTTCCTAATGTCCAACCTAAACCTCCCTTGCTGCAATTTAAGTCCATTGCCTCTTGTCCTATCCTCAGAGGCCAAGGAGAACAATTTTTCTCCCTCCTCCTTGTAACACCCTTTTAGATACTTGAAAACAGCTATCATGTCCCCTCTCAATCTTCTCCTTTCCAAACTAAACAAGCCCAATTCTCTCAGACTTCCCTCACAGCTCATGCTCTCTAGACCTTTAATCCTTTTTGTTGCTCTTCTCTGGACCTTCTCCCATTTCTCCACATCTTCCTTGAAATGTGGTGCCCAGAACTGGACACAATCCTCCAACTGAGGCTTAATCAGTGCCGAGTAGAGCAGAAGAATGACTTCTAGTGACTATGTTAGTCTCTAAGGTGCTGCAGGATTATTCGTTTTTAAAGTTACAGCCTCCCACGGCGACCCCTCTTGGATTTTCATTCATTCACACACAATTGTGTTACAGGAGCAGCCAAAGCCTGCAAGGGAGATCCAGGCCCCATTGTGCCGGGTGCTGTACAAACACCAAGAGGCAGTCCCTGCCACAGAGTGATTGCAGTCTCCAACATGGGGCTGTGATCCTGGTGAGTCTAAGTCTCCCGCACTATGGTGCCCTCAGGATTGGCCCCCATCTGTCCTGGACTCCTTGATACAGACATCTTCCCCAGGTAGTCCCTGCTTCTGAGCACCTGCTACTCTGGCTCCAGGGTGGAGTGCGGGGGTTGAACACGCCTTAAGATTCAACACTAGTTCACAGTCCAAAGGGCTGACAGCTTCCATGAGCGGCTGGAAAATGGGGCGGGGGGCTGGTTCTGCACTCTGGGAAGGGGCAGGGCCAGAGCTGGAAAGGCCAGGACCAGCCAGGCCTCAGCAGTGCTCCAGGCAGCAATTTGCTCCCACTTAGCCACAATACATAAGTGATTTCTTGTAAACACCCAACTAATTGCAGGAGTGAGCCTGGGTCATTTCTCCCCTGCTGCTTAACACAGAAAACGAGTCCTCAGCTGAATAACTCCTCATTGCCTGGGGCCCACCCTACAAGAATCAAAGGACTCACTGGTTTTAGGGTGAGCTTCATCTTGGGTGCTCAGCACCTCCAAGAAGAGCTCATAACCTTTCATGAACAAGCATGAGGGGAGGGAGGAGAGTGGGGGGGGAGAGAGAGTGTGTGTGTGTCTGTGTGTGTGTCTGTGTGGGGGGACAGGGGATGGTGAAGTCAGGATGGTTCCCTTCCGACGTTGCTCTTGCACCCCAGGTGTGCTGGCGCGAGCTGTGGGTGAGGTCGGCCAAGTCCTGCAGAAGCATTTCTTCCCTCTGAAGTCTGAATGGCAGTGACCAAAATCATTCCCACTCTACAGCTCTGGCCCCAGGCAGCCACCACTGCTGTGTCAGAGCCCGGTCCAGAATTTGTGGCTGGTGTTCAGGAGACCACACTAATTCCCATGTAGATTTTCATTCACGTGAATATCCAGGTTTTGTCTACACTCGCACTTTTGTTGGTCAGGACCATGAAAAAAGCACATCCGGACTGATATAAGCTTCACAGACTGAATGAGAGAGAGAGCTCCCGGGCTGACAAAGCTAATGTCGCTGATTGGGAGTCAGTTAATGATGCAAAGAGTGGCTATACGGGAAACCTTAGGCCATGTCTACACTAAATGAAAGATCGCCGCTGCCACGATCGATCTTCCAGCATTCGATTTAGTGGGTCTAGTTAAGACTCGCTAAATCAAACTCAGAGGCGCCCCCCATTGGTGCCGGTACTCCTGTTTTTGTGAGAAATAAGGGAAGCCAATGGGAGCATTTGCTCCTGTTGGCCTCACATTGTGTGGACGGAGGGGGAATGCGAAACAAGGTACATCGACTCCAGCTACATAATTAACCTAGCTGGAGTTGCGTGTCTTGCGCCGACGCTCCCTATGAGTGTAAGCCTGGCCTTATGGCCCTATAGCTGTGCTGCTGGAAGGTCTGTACTGTAGACGTAGCCTAAGACAAAGACAAAAGAACAAGGAGCACAAATCAAGAGTAATTTGTGCTGCCGGTGAAGAGGAGACTCAAAGTTAGTAAAGAGTTGTATGGATTTGTGGCACCATCGCTGACACAAACGACATCTCGTGGCTAAAACTGGCTGATGGTGAATTACAAAGCAAAGAAAAAAATGTGTCTGGGCTCTTGCTTGTAGTGTTTATTTATGACACCTGGGCCACGACACACTTCTCTGCTCTGCCACTGAGGTACTGTGTGATCTTGGGCTCGTCACTTGTGTCTTTGTCATTCGGTTTCCCCAGCTGTACAATGGGGACAAGAGAGAGACAAGGCGGCTGAAGTAATGTCTTTCATTGGACCAGCGTTTGTCAGCGAGAGAGGCAAGTCTGACCTCACACAGAGCTCTTCAGACGAGCAGGGAAACTTGTCTTTCCCACCAAGAGAAGCTGGTCTAGTAAAAGGTGTTCGCTCGCCCACCTTGCCTTTCTAGGAGGCTGGGCTCAATCTGCCTACAGCAGCACTGCAGGGGCAAAGGCACCTTATGTCCTTTGGAAAGCATTTTAAAATCTATTGTGACAGACTCAACCCAGCAGCCTGCCACACTCGGGTGGCGGCAGGTACACAGGGCACTGGAGTGGTTTTCTCCTTCCAGAGTAAACTACCAGAACCCGCTGCAATAAAATGAAGGCAGGAAAACACCTGGGGCTAATTAACTAGATTGCACCCTCACACAAGTCACTCCACATCCGTAGCCAATTACAGCCAGGGGGGCTGCTTTAAAAGGCCTTCCCTAGCTAAGGAGAGGGGGAAGACAAAGAGGGACATACTGGAAGGAGAAAAGGAGGAACCGGAATAAGTTGTGTGCGAGTTGAGAGCTGGTCAACAGGTACCAGGGGGAGACATTTTGGAGGGGTTGTTTGGGGAAGGGGTCCAGGGGAAAAAGCCAAGTCAGACAGAAAAACAACCTTGACAGCTGCTGTTACTTTAGGGGCCCTGGGCCGGATCCCAGAGTAGGAGGCAGGCCCGGGCTTCCCCCATGCCAAGAAGCTTGTCCCAAGAAGGGAGAGCAGGACTATCAAGGGATTTTCACCCCCAAACCACAGACTAGCCTATGAGGAGTATGGCTCACTAAGGTGTGGACCCTGCCTCCTGTAACGAGGAAGGGGTTGTGTATAGGACCACAGCAAATCTCTGAGGCTAATATTATCCGCCAGTCACACGAGACCCATGGAACGTGGCCAGAACTGTGCCACACTATGGATGGATAAAGCGCCATATAAAACATGTGTCAGAGAGAGCGACATACCCCTCCGTGTCCAACACACATGAGGTGTGTGTTATAACCCCAGCAACAGAGCCTGGTTCTTACACTCTGCCTCCCAGGGCTGATGTTTGTTGGGCAGAAGGCCTTGGATCTATCCTTGGGCCTGAGTAACAAGGCCCCTGCCACATACAAAACACCGCTTTTTAATTTTGTAATTTGATTTTCTTTGTAATTTTCTTTTTAAAGATTCAAACGATGACACCTCAAGTCCTGTGTTTTATTTTTGCAAGTGGGTGCTTTGGCAGGTGGGCGGTGTAGTAAGAGGAGGGCTTGAAACATAAGCCCATTATCACAGGCCAGGTGAGAGGCCTACCTAGCAATGCTCAGACTTTGCTCATGTAAAGCAGAGTGAAGCTGTGAGCAAGAGACAGGCCATGTGCACAGAAGTGGGCAAGCACAGGGCTGATAAAACACTCAGAGCTAATAGGTACAAGGCACAGGCTGTACACACACTCCAGAGGGCTGGTAACACACCACCTCATGAAGAAACATCTCAGTACCAACACCCCACCCCCCAGATAATAGGAACATACCCTCCCAGGTTCAGGACTGGGTCTAAACTGACAGCATGCTAGTGATCGAACCCCCCTTGTATGAGGTAAAGGGTAGTAACTAAGCGACAGGAGGTGGCAACCTGATATGTCCGGAGTGATGTGTAACTTGTTTGTACCTGTGTGTAACAGTGAACCCCAAAGAGGGGCCTTTGTCTGGCTTAGGGGGCAGCGTCTCATCCCTGGCACTGGTCTTTGGGGTCTCTCTAAATCCGCTGTGTGACTAATTGGACCTGGTCAATGCAGTAAACAGGGGAAGCAAACGCAGCCAGACGGTGATCATCACTGGCGGAGCAGGAGACGTGTCAGGTCAACACCCCGCCAGTGACGCCTGACTGCTACAGGCGGGACTAGGACAATATAAAGTGACTTCCTGCACTGACAGTGGGGTGTGAACCCAGCACAGCCTCTGTGAGCTCTACCATGGGCTACAGAACAAAGCCCTTACAGGAGGTGCACTAGCAGGTTCATACACTTCTGATGGGAGCGAGCCAAAAAAGGGGACCGAAAGAAACCCGCATGCGTTTAGCACAGACTGAAGGCTGAGCCGTAACTTTCCCAGGCCTCCTCTGAGAGACAAGAAGCTGGTTAGTCAGACAGTTCGGAGCCCCCTGTTTTGAATGTGCATTGTAATAAGAAACCTCATCCCCTCCAAGTCCCCAAGAGGTGGGAGATGAATTGTCTGCAAAACTCAGCATCTTCCAGTCTCACTGGTGGAGCTGACAGAGGAGTGGCCTCTCTAGTTTCAATCCATATCAATGAAACCATCCCACCCCATTTCTTTGGTTTTCTAGGGAAAACAAGAAAGTGGGGATTTAATACTGCAGATATGTCTAAGGCTAAAAACAAGGAGACGACAAACTTTGGGAAAGAACTTTTGCATCCAACTTTAAGCCCTGTAAAGGTCACACAGAACAGGTCCCACGAAACAGGTTCATTTGCCATTGGCCTTTGAGCCAAGGAGTTTTAAAGCTGTCTCGGGCATGGTATCATTCTGGGTTTGGGGAAAAATGCTCAATACCGAGTGCTTCTAACCACCCAACTTGCACACCATGTCTCATGGGCAGTTCCAACCGACAAACTTCACATCGGGGATGGCGCTGGGCTCTGATTCCTGGAAATACTAGGTTTGTTGGCCAGGTAGGAACCTAAACCACACAACGTTTCCTTGAGTGTTACAGCTTGGGTTCTGAGCACACTACCACCGTCTGTGCATAATTAGCTGGGACAATGATAGGTGACATCGATCCACCACAAGCCACCTGCAGTGCCAAGGAAATAAGAGAGATGAAGGTTGCCTTATAGGCTTTCGGGGGCATAACACAAGCTGCTAGTGGCCTGGAAAGCAAGACTAACACACGTTGGTGCGACTTATGTAGGAGAAACATAGGCCTCTATTCCATCAGTAGAAGATTTGGATGAAGATTCCAGAGCACAAAGTTCATCTCAAGCCAGGAATCCGGTGGCATAAGCCGCACGCCACATGCCGCTCAGTCCCGTCGGGCGTTACCAGCCGCACGCCGCCCCCGTCCCGTCGGGCGTTACCAGCCGCACGCCGCCCCGTCCCGTCGGGCGTTACCAGCCGCACGCCGCCCCCGTCCTGTCGGGCGTTACCAGCCGCACGCCGCCCCCGTCCCGTCGGGCGTTGTAGGGATAACATATTAATGTATTAAAAATGTGATTCCCCCAAATGGAAGTGACTCCCCATAATTTGTTCCCCACAACTTAAAGTATTTAGATTTATTATTAATTCTTCTTCTTATTATTATTATTTGTTAAGATTGTTAAATGTTTAGATTTATTATTATTATTGCCCCTTTAGAATATAATGTATTAGGTAATGTAACTTAGAACTGTTAAAAATATAATCCTATGTAACCAGAAACAGCCCCCCCCCCCTCTGTGCTCCAGGGCATGCTCAAGCTTGTGCAAGGGGCTGCTTGAAATTGACATTGCAGAGATACATTGTAACAATGCATTGTCAAGCCACTAACTCTGCTATGGGAGCCAAGCCCTGTAATTGACTAAGGGCATTGTTACTTAATTGACGCCTGTTCTCTTTAAAACATTGTAACTTTATTCAGCACTCAGAGAATGTTTTAAGCAATACCACCCAGAAACTTTCTGTAACTACAACTTTTATTATTATACAAAATACTGTATGAATGTATGAGAGAGTGCTTGGATGATGAATGAATGGCTCTGAGAGGTGCCAGCCTGAGAATACAGCAACAAAGGGCTGAAGAAGGCGTCAGGTGCCAGTGCAACCAAAAGGTGTCAAGTGGAGAAACTGGAGGTCCACCCGATGAGATCACTGATGAGCACCTGGCAGCCACCCTGGAGACATCAGCATGATACAGCAATTTCCATAGACTGGCATAGGAAGAAATTCCTATAAGAACTGGACTAAAAAACTATGGAATCAGAGTCCAAGGTTCTGCTGCCAGCCTACCAGGAGCTTCAGATGCGCATCTGATCAGGACTTCGCTCCCCACTACCATCACTTGTGTACAGAGTACCTGGCCAGTATTCTGTCACAAGCAACTTCCAGGCTGGTAACTATACACAGAACTTGAATGAATGGATGTATGAATGAATGGTTATATATATATATATATATACACAAGTGTATAAGGGTTAAGTAGTGATAGGAATAAGTAGTTAAACAACGTTGTTTGCTTCTATCTTTTCTTTATTTTTTTATTATTATCTTTACAATAAATGTGGCTTTTTGCCTTATCCCCCTCATAAGATCCTGCTTGCTTTTATTTGGTACAACAGCGTTACCAGCTGCACGCCGCCCCCGTCCCGTCGGGCGTTACCAGCTGCACGCCGCCCCCGTCCCGCCAGGCGTTACTAGCTGCACACCGCCCCCGTCCCGCCAGGAGTTACAAGCCACACTCCACGCCTGTCCCGCCAGGCATTATTAGCTACACATCACACAAACAGGCACCTGTATAGAGGTCAATGTTAGGTAACAGATAAGGTGCCAGTAGAAGATACTCAAGAATATGCAGCATTGCTCACAGGGTTTGTAGGCTCAATAACAGTAAGGCTGCTTTCCAAAGAGCAGCCAGTGTGAGCTCTTCACATATAACTGTGACTAGCAGGGCACAAAGCTTACTAGCCCAGACAGGAAACCACGAGTTGAAGGCATCTGGGAAATGTTCTTCATGTTTCCCAATTAGCTTTCCATAGTACACTGGTATTCCAGCTACATCCCAGCTCAGAGACGTGTCCTCCCATGGGTGTGATTTATTACCCCTCTAGAGACACAGCGACCACTTACAGAGAGAACGAGTCTGCTCTACAGCCTTAGCTGAGAGCCAGCTGGCTTTTAGCTCATGTGGATGAGGCTCACGCACTAAGCTCCAGACGTCCCAGGTTTGATTTCACCTGTCAATGTTACCAACTCTCCTACATCCAGGGTGTGACTCAAGAACTACACATCTGCTCAACTCCTTATGACAATAAAAAGAAACAATGGGGAAAAAGTCAATGCGTAACAAACCCTACAGCCAAACACTGGGTCCCATTCAGTTAGCCAATTGCTGCACAGCAGTATAAGGAGCTATGAGCTACATTTTATAATTTCAAGCCACAGAACTGCTGGATTTGCATCATCCCAGGAGTTGGACATTAAGGCAAACTATTAAGGTGAGCAGAAACGGAAGCCAGAAGGCCAATAGAATGCAACCGACGTTTATCTGAAATTCAAAACTCCATTGAAGTGCCACTGTAGATCCTCCACTCAGGTATAAAAGAGCGTAGGGATTTTAGACAGGATTCCTCTCTTTGTGAAGTTTGGGGGAAATTTTCTCCCTCTGTACTTTGCTTTCATGTATTTCTAAATTAATATTTGACTTGAATGTCTGCAGCACTTTCTGGTATTTCTCCTGGAATAAAGATCACTTTGACAGGCCACCGGTTTTACAGGGCAAGTCATATCTGATTTATTTCTAGCATTGGTTCTGGAAGTGCATACTTCCTGCTTTCTGAAACTGAGCATGAACCCAGTGAGAGAGCTTTCTGTGCTGCCGATTTCTGCTCCCGCATCTTGGCCTAATGCTCCAGGTTTCGGCCCTTCTTTGGCAACTTTCTTTCGGTGCCCTGTTCCCCTTTTACAATACAGGGCATGACCCCACTGACTTACACCTGTACACCATCAGCCCCTCCTCAGGCACTTGGTGGCTTTGCTAAACTTCAGTTTGTTCAATATGGTTCCTAGGACAGGATGTATGCTGAACAATGGAAGTTTGCAACTATAGGTTGTACTTCCCTGATCTGGCACCCTCGGGACCTAACTGGTCCTGAGCCAGAGAAATTTCCAGATCATAGGAGATCAACCTTGTCTAGCAGCATTACCAACACTTCCACTGCTTAGAGGACATTTAGACGTAAATTAGGGTACGTCTAAACTACATGCCTCTGTCGGCAGAGGCATGTAGATTTGTTTGTTCAGCAAAGGCAAATGAAGCCGCAATTTAAATGATTGCGGCTTCATTTACATTTACATGGCTGCCGTGCTGAGCCGACAAACAGATGATCAGCTGTTTGTCGGCTCGCGCGCTAGTCTGGACGTTCCCCCTGTCGACATCAAAGCCCTTTGTCGGCAGCCCCAGTAAACCTCATTCCACGAGGAATAACGGGGCTGCCGACAAAGGGCTTTGATGTCGACAGGGGGAACGTCCAGACTAGCGCGCGAGCCGACAAACAGCTAATCAGCTGTTTGTCGGCTCAGCGTGGCAGCCATGTAGTCTAGACACAGCCTTAGAGCTAAATAATAGCACAACACACTGAGAGCTAGGACTGGTGGCTGTCAACAAACTTTATGGGACCATGGAATACTTGGCTACACCCATGAAAGTGGATATCTGGCTAACTCAAATCATGCTGGGCCATGATGTTTCCAGAGAAGAGTACCGGACTAGAGAGTACAGGACTGTATAGGTTGTACCTCCCTGATCTGGCACCTTTGAGACTTGACCGGTCCTGAACCAAGAGAGGTCAGTGTTGGCCTTCTGCTGCCACTGGCATTGACCAAGCGGGGACTGGGGGATGCTCAGAGGAAGAGGCAGGGTGGACGTGGAGCCCCAGGAGCACAGCCCTGTGGGAACACACCGCGTGCAATGGTAGCCGGGCTGCGCTCCTGGCCTCTGTGCTGAGCTGTGCTCCTTGTGCCTGGCCACAGGGCTCTCCAGCCATCCTGCCTCTTCCCATGAGTGTCCACTGTCCCTGCTCTTCCCTGCACAGACATGTGCAGTGCTCTGGAAACTCTAGGAGATCAGGAAAAGAGTTGCTGAGCACAGGGCCCAGTTTTGCCCCAGGAGTGCACCAGCCTGGGAGCACCCATGGAAAAGCCGGACCACAGACGTTGCTGGACTATGGAAGTCTGGACCATAGCGGTCAAAGCTGTATTTCACACGGCCTTGGGAAGCGAGGTGCTTTAGCACGCATTAGGGATGTAAAAAGGTGGTTCAAATGTAACCGTGTGACCTCTGAATCATAGAACCCTAGAACACCAGAACTGGAAGGAACCTCAAGAAGTCATCAAGTCCAGTCCCCTGCCTTCACGGCAGCACCAAGCACTGTCTAGTCCCAAAACAGACCTCTGCAGAACCCCATTTGTTATGCCCTTCCAGCATGATTGTGAACCGTTAATAACTACTCTCTGAGTACGGTTATCCAGCCAGTAATGAACCCATCTTATAGTAGCCCCATCTAAGTTGTATTGGCCTTGTTTATTGATAAGAAGATCATATGAAACCGTACCAAATGCCTTACTAAAGTCTAGGTGTACCATGGCCACTGCTTCTCCCTTATCCACAAGACTGGTTATCCTATCAAAGAAAGCTTTCCACTTGGTTTGACATGATTCATTCTTCACAAATCCATGCTGGCTGTTCCCTATCATCTTATTTTCTTCCAGGTGTTTGCAGATGGATTCCTTAATCACTTGCTCCATTATCTTTTCTGGCACAGAAGTTAAACTGACTGGTCTGTAGTAATGTATAAATTATATACACACACACAGACATACTGGGAACAGTCCAGCAGCCTCTGTCAACCATGCTCCCAGGGAACCAGCATGTAACCTGTTGGGGCGCCGGGGGGCATGCTTGCCCTGGACAGGGGCTCTCCAGCAAGCCCTCTGGGGGGTAGAGCAGAGCCCTGCTCCAGCCCCACCGGTTAACCAGCTAACCTTTTACATCCCTAGCACGTATGCGCCTCCAAGTCCATATTCAACCTGGGCTTTGCACATGCATCCGGCTAAGACTCAGAGATTGACACACCCACACCAATCAGACAGGCGGTTGAGCATGCACAGCTACGCATGGGCTGCTAATGCTTCCAGTTCTTGATTTATGCAGTACGGCCCTTCTTCAGAAAAACGTCCTTAGCTGAAAGTACCCCATTGCCAAGAGTATAATGCCGTATTCTGCATCACAGCCAGAGCCACTGAAAAAGCCATAATTATATACACTCTAAGCACCTTCTTAAAGAGGATGGCAGGGGGGAAAAAGGAGGGAGCCACTCTAGTTAACAAAGTAACATCTTTTGAATGTGAAAAACCTTCTTCTGTCAAAATGGCCACAAAGGTAAACAATGCTGATTAAATGAAGCAACAATCTACAATTCGCCTATGTTCAATGTCTGTCAAAACCCAAGATGCCGTCACCTTAGCAACAAGGTCACGTTTTGCCCTACACAAGCCTTTCTTAACATGACACGTTAAAAGCAGCTCATCCGCATGGCATCTCCGGTGACCTTTCGCACTGTTTGTAGTCACGGCAAATGCTCTGGCAAGAGAAAAATATGCGAGTGACATGTACTCTTGTGTTGTAGCAAGGTGTGCGACTGCTCACAAAGGTAGCTGTGCACTAGTTCATGCATTGTTTGCCAGGCCTGTTATGACATTTAACTGTCTCTCATGCAAAAGGGGAAAGCGTGCATTTGCATAAGTGTGGAACTGAGCCCTGTTCCCTGTGAGCTGAGGACTTGAGCTCTCCAGAAGAGATACATATGCCACCCAGCAAATTAGCAGAGCACCTACAGCCAGAAACTTACGTTTCTACAGGTGGTGCACATCCGCACATGTCTCGGTGCACATAAAATTTATTCTGCACATGGATGGAAAAAAATTAGAAGGAACCTCTTCCTAGATTACAGTGCCTGGGACAGTATCATGTGTTTTCTGTACCATCATATGATCGCTTCAGTAAAAAGTGACTAAAGTAGGGATATCGATTAATCTGTTAGGGTATGTCTACATTACAAAGTTAATTCGAACTAACAGACGTTAGTTCGAATTAACTTTGATAGGCGCTACACAGGCAAACCGCTAGTTCGAACTTAATTAGAACTAGCGGAGCGCTTAATTCGAACTAGGTAAACCTCATTCTACGAGGACTAACGCCTAGTTCGAATTAACTAGTTCGAATTAAGGGCTGTGTAGCCACTTAATTCGAACTAGTGGGAGGCTAGCCCTCCCCAGCTTTCCCTAGTGGCCACTCTGGGCACCACCAGGGAAACTCATCTGTCCCCCTCTCGGCCCCGGACCCCTTAAAGGGGCACGGGCTGGCTACGGTGCCCGTGCCAGGTGCAAGCCTGCCAGCACCCAGCCAGCAGACCCTGCACCTGGCACGGCACGAGCCAGCCACCCGCTGCCACCCAGCCCTCCGCCTCTTCCTGGGACCAGGCTGGTTGCTCCCGGGAGCCTGCCCAGGTCTGCTAGAGGAGGGTGCCCACCTGGTCTAGTGCGGAGATCGTGGACCTCATCCACGACGTCCGCACTAGGCATAGGAAAGTGGCTGTCTAGGGCAGGAGAGCTGCCAGCCTGGCCACCCAGGAGCAGGTTTGCATGAAAATCAGGGTGGTCTAGTGAGACCCCCGACCCTGAACCCTGAGCTTAGAATGGCCGTACTGGGTCAGACCAAAGGTCCATCTAGGCCAGTAGCCTGTCTGCCGACAGCGGCCAACACTAGGGACCCTGGTGCGGATGGACCGAAGACAATGACCAAGCCATTTGTTTCGTGCCATCCATCTCCAGCCTTCCACAAACAGAGGCCAGGGACACCATTTCTACCCGCTGGTTAATAGCACTCCATGGACCCAACCTCCATGAATTTATCTAACTTCTCTTTAAACTCTGTTCTAGTTCTAGCCTTCACAGCCTCCTGCAGCAAGGAGTTCCATAGGTTGACTATTTGCTTTGTGAAGAAGAACTTTCTGTTGTTAGTTTGAAGCCTGCTACCCATTCCTTTCCTTTAGTGTCCTCTAGTCCTTCTATTATGGGAACTAATGAAGAACTTTTATTTATGCACCCCACTCGTGCTTTTATAGACCTCTATCATATCCCCCCTCAGTCTCCTCTTTTCTAAGCTGAAAAGTCCCAGTCTCTTTAGCCTCTCTTCATATGGGACCTGTTCCAAACCCCTGATCATTTTAGTTGCCCTCCCCTCTCCCACCCTCTCTCTTCCCCCTCCCACCTCCTTTTCCCAGTCTCCCCAAGTTTTGTTCAATAAAGAGAGTTTCTATTTTTGAACACACGTGTCCTTTATTTTGTACATGAGGAAGGGGGGCTAGGGATGGGTAAGTGGAAGGAGGTGAGGGAGGAATGGGGTACGAGCCCCCAATGGGGAGGACTGGGCTGGCTCTGTGGGCTCCTCGGGATGGAAGCTCTCTTGCAGCCCCCTGATTTACACCCCCCCTGGATGGCAGCTTGTGTCAAGTGCAGCCGGGCTGATGGCCGAGTGCTGTGATGTGCCGAGTGTGGGCACTCAGGGCACTCCAAGCCAGGACTGTTTTGCAAGCGGGGAACCCCTGAGAACTGTCTGTCCGGGGTGGGGGTCGGATCCCTTTAAACACAGCCCTCGGCTAGCCTGAGACAGCAGCTCCACGCTCTAAGTCCTAACCTGATGCCCTGCCAGCACTGCTTCCGGCCATCCTTAACCTCGGTTCAGGGTCCACTCTGTGTGGATATGCTAGTTCGAATTAGCAAAATGCTAATTCGAACTAGTTTTTAGGTCTAGATGCACTAGTTCGAATTAGCTTAGTTTGAATTAACTAATTCGAATTAAGTTAGTTCGAATTAGCGCTGTAGTGTAGACATACCCTTACTCAGTAAGCATCACCCTTAACTGGGAGTCGGCAGCCTTGCATGGGGCAAGATGCAGCAGTCTCCTCTCTCCCCCGCTGCCACTTCTGCCCCACATGATGCTGCCGACTCCCAGCCTGCAAGCCTGCATGGGCTGGGAGCTAGCAGCCCAGCATGGGGTCAGAAGCAGTTGGTCTGGAGCAGCCTGTGTCCCCGGTGCAGGGGCCACTCCAACCCGCCCGCCCACCGTTTAATATTAACGTTTAATGGGTTAACTAATGAAAGGGATTGTTACATCCCTAAACTAAAGGTTTCCTTTCTCTAAGACCGGTGAACATTCAGAGGCGGGGAGGAACTGATGTCTTCTCTTTGGATTGCTACGTGATTGCACAAAAAATGTTAATGGAACCACAGTTACCAAGGCCTTCAAGTCAGGGATCCAAAACTCAGGCGTCAAATGGGAACAGTAGCTCTTGCTCACCACGTGAAGCGTCTCCTTGGCGGTGTCCCCACAGCGGGAGGCCAATGGGAGGAAATGTTCCTGTCGGCTTCCCTTATGCCTCACAAAAGGAGTAGTACTGGATGCCTGCAGGGGTGCCCTCTGAGTTCGACTGAGCGAGTCTTAACTAGACTCGCTACATCAAACTCCGGAAGATCAATCGCAGCAGCAGCGGATCGTCAGTGTAGTGAAGACATGCCCTTACTTCCCAGCCTTTCCCAACCCACTCTGCAGGATTTGCACCCACACGGCCATTTGCAGGGCTTTGTATCCTGGGGCTGAAATTATCCAGCTGCCAATTTATAGGAAAGGAATGACTGAAGCATCTCCTTGATATAAATTGGCAGGAATCCTTCTGATACATATTGCTGGAGTGTCTCTCTAATGGCACAGTTCTGTCTCCATGCCTCTTCATGCTACTTTGAAAGTCAAATCATTTTTGCTTTTCCCTTCACAGACTCTTCACTTGCATATATAATAAATGTTCAGCATTAATCAGCCTCTCTCCCCAGCCCCTCGTTTGAATGCTTATAACGTTCACACACACACACACACACACACACACACACACACACACACACACACACACACACACACACACACACTCTAACACCAGCTTTTCTCCCCAGCTTTTCTCCCATCAGAAAGAAGCCTAACCAAGAACGCATCTCGCCAGCTTCGAAGACAAACTCCATAACTCCAAAGAGTTTCCTGTTTTGCGCCATTTCTTCACTCTGTGGTTGGCATTTCCTGAGATGTGGGAGACTCATGTGCCTACATCTAGACTGGCATGATTTTCTGCAAGTGCTTTTAACGGAAAACTTTTCCGTTAAAAGCATTTGCGGAACAGAGCGTCTAGATTGGCAGGACGCTTTTCCGCAAAAGCACTTTTTGCGGAAAAGCATCCATGCCAATCTAGATGCGCTTTTCCGCAAAAAAGCCCCGATCGCCATTTTCGCGATCGGGGCTTTTTTGTGCAAAAGAAATCTGAGCTGTCTACACTGGCCCTTTTGCGCAAAAGCTTTGCGCAAAAGGACTTTTGCCAGAACAGGAGCAGCATAGTATTTCCGCAAGAAGCACTGATTTCAGACAGTAGGAAGTCAGTGTTCTTGTGGAAATTCAAGCGGCCAGTGTAGATAGCTGGCAAGTTTTTCCGCAAAAGCAGCTGCTTTTGCGGAAAACCTTGCCAGTCTAGACACACATGTGAGTGTTATAATCCTTTCCTACCCCTTGGAAAAAGAGACTTTATCCTGGACCTTTACTTTCCTAATGGAAGATTCATTAAAACTGATATGCCCCCTCATAAAATTCAGAACCTGCTCTAATCATAAAGTTATTAACAATCACCTGAGGGCACTATTATAGACGGTCTGGCTAATTCGGTCCTTCAAGGCAGGTAGATAGCTATCCGAGGAAATGCTTATCGCCAGTTGTGATGCGTTTCTATGTAGAGGCACAGCATATCCCCATTAAAAGTTGATCTTTGCAAGTCTTTACTTGGAATCACAGAAAACTAGAACTGCAAGGGACCTGGAAATATCATCAAGTCGAGTCCCCTGTCCTCACGGTTGCTGCCTGCAGGTTAGAGTCACAAAAGCAAAGGGGAACGTAGCTAATGCTAGCAGACTCTTTGTCTCTGTTCTCCCATTATAGGCTTTTCTGCTGGAAGCTGAGGGTCTTCTTTGAACTCTCGGACAAACACCATCAAAACCAGCGCCAATTTTTTTTGCATCTTGAGACACAGACAAATACACTAAGCAACTATGGTCTCCATTGATAAAAACATGTTCAGTTCCCATCTCAAAACAGATGAAATAATGCAGCAAATACTGAATTATCAAGCACAAAGACATCTGTACCCAGATCATTTTAATTCTAAAGTTACTGACACAATTACATCAATCCTGGGTCCAATGTTTCTTGTCAACTGTACTTTTGAGATTAGCATGTAGTTAATTAAAAGGGAACCATTCAGAACAATCCCATGCCTCCAAATTTTGTCCAAGTCATCAAAAAAAAATTGAAAGCCATAAATCCTATTTTGTCTAGGCTCCTTTTGTAATTCAGGTTGAACCTCTCTAGTTCAGCACCATCCGGGGTCTGGCATGATTTTAGTGAGCCGGATGTCTTGCTTATCATGGATGTGGCCAAGTTTCCCGCGGTCCCATAAAGTTTGTTTACAGCCACCAGTCCTGGCTCGCAGTGTTCTGTGCTGTGATTTAGCTCTGATTTACCCCGTGGTGTCTTCTCAGAGCCCAGCAAGAAGCGGAAGGGTTGGTGATGCAGCTAGACAAAACTGACCTCCCAGGGTTCAGCAAATTGTCTGGTTTGGCACTGATCAGGTCCCGAGGGTGCCGGACTAGAGAGGTTCTTAGTAACTTTCAGATGAAAAAAAAAAACTTGGCGCAGCTCCTATCGGCAAGGCCTGAGTGAAGCTCAGCTTGTTCCCATATGGAGCTGAACTACGTCAACATGTGCAGTGTGCCAGCCCCACCTGTTCAAACAGCCTGAAATTCTCACAGAAATGAGATAGTTATCCAGAATGAACTTTGCAGTCCTCCTGTCTTGTGGTGTCTGATCCGTGGGCGTTTGCATCTTCTAGTTGCCATGAAGACTAGCAATGTTCCTTTGTTTTTCAGGGAAAGCTGAAAAATCACATGTAATCACGTGACTCCAGCAGCTGAGGCTTTAAGAAAAAACACTAAATATCCTGAGAGTCGGAAGCCCGACACGTGTTCTGCTTGCTTTTACCTCCTTTGCCCTAACCTTGCCTAGGAACTGTGGCATCTTGTCTAAAAATAGATTCCGGGCACTTGAGGGCCTAGACCAGCAGTCTCCAACCTTTTTTGAATGTAAGCCAGCCCTGGATCCACCTCAAACCCAAGCACCCCTGGCCCGCCCCTTCTCCGAGGCCCCGCCCCTGCCCCGCCTCTTTTCTGAGGCCCCGCCCTCCTTACTTTGTGAAGACGGAGGACAGAGTGACATCAGCGCCCCCTGCCCCTGTCTCCCCCTCCCTGCATAACAAGCAGGAGGCTCCCAGGAGGCGGCGCTGGGCAGGAGCAGCAGGGCCGTGGGAGGAGGGGAGGCTGAAGTCCTGGCACTTGATAACTTCCCAGCCAAACTACTCAGGATCACCTGTCAGAGGCTCTAAGATCTACCGGCCGATCCTGATCGACTGGTTGGTGACCACTGGCCTAGACTGTCCTGTGTGTTTTTACTCCGCCTCACATAGAATCATAGGACTGGAAGGGACCTCGAGAGTTCATCGAGTCCAGCCCCCCGCCCTCAAGGCAGGACCAAGCTCCGTCTACACCATCCCTGACAGATGTCTATCTAACCTGTTCTTAAATATCTCCAGAGAGGGAGATTCCACCACCTCCCTTGGCAATTTATTCCAATATTTGACCACCCTGACAGGAATTTTTTCCTAATGTCCAATCTAAAGCTCCCTTGCTGCACTTTAAGCCCATTACTCCTTGTCCTGTCCTCAGAAACCAAGAGGAACAAATTTTCTCCTTCCTCCTTGTGACACCCTTTTAGATATTTGAAAACCGCTATCATGTCCCCCCTTTATCTTCTTTTTTCCAAACTAAACAAGCCCAGTTCATGAAGCCTGGCTTCATAGGTCATGTTCTCTAAACCTTTAATCATTCTTGTCGCTCTTCTCTGTACCCTTTCCAATTTCTCCACATCTTTCTTGAAATGTGGCGCCCAGAACTGGACACAGTACTCCAGCTGAGGCCTAACTAGTGCTGAGTAGAGCGGCAGAATGACTTCACGAGTTTTGCTTACAACACACCTGCTGATACAACCTAGAATCATATTTGCTTTTTTTTGCAACAGCATCACACTGTTGACTCATATTCAACTTGTGGTCCACTATGACCCCTAGATCCCTTTCCGCCATGCTCCTTCCTAGACAGTCGCTTCCCATCTTGTATGTATGGAACTGATTGTTCCTTCCTAAGTGGAGCACTTTGCATTTCTCTTTATTAAACTTCATCCTGTTTACCTCTGACCATTTCTCTAACTTGCTAAGGTCATTTTGAATTATGTCCCTATCCTCCAAAGAAGTTGCAACCCCACCCAGTTTGGTATCATCTGCAAACTTAATAAGCGTACTCTCTATCCCAATATCTACATCATCGATGAAGATATTGAACAATACGGGTCCCAAAACAGACCCTTGCGGAACTCCACTTGTTATCCCTTTCCAGCAGGATTTAGCACCGTTAACAACAACTCTCTGACTACGGTTATCCAGCCAATTATGCACCCACCTTATCGTGGCCCTATCTAAGTTATATTTGCCTAGTTTATCAATAAGAATATCATGCGAGACCGTATCAAATGCCTTACTAAAGTCTAGGTATACCACATCCACCGCTTCTCCCTTATCCACAAGGCTCGTTATCTTATCAAAGAAAGCTATCAGATTAGTTTGGCGTGACTTGTTCTTCACAAACCCATGCTGGCTATTCCCTATCACTTTATTACCTTCCAAGTGTTTGCATATGATTTCCTTAATTACCTGCTCCATTATCTTCCCTGGTACAGATGTTAAACTGACCGGTCTGTAACAGAGCCCTGATTCTAAATGGAGAATCCAGCTGCCAGCCCCTCCCAAATCACACAAATAATGCAAGTGGCAGAGTTTCCCTGGGAGCTCCGGGGGAAGTTATATGCAAGAGTCACGGTGCCCGTTATCAGGACGAAATCTGTTCTTAAGGCTCCTGCCACAAGAGGCTGGGTGCAAGGTTCAAGACTCACCAGCTCCTAGCATGCATATCTTTTGTCTGATAGGGCCGGGCTGAATCGCACCTGCAAACCTGGCACAGAAGGCATGAAATGGGCTACACATGCAACACAAAAATAAGCCGTTTAACACATGGAGGGGGGCAGTGAAGATGTTCCTCATCTGGGACGCCGAGGGCCAAGGGCTGGTCCTGGCCCTGCACTGGGATCAAATCTCTGCATCCAGCTGACACAGTTCCCATTCCTGGCCTGCCATGTCTAAGTTGCCCCTTTGCGGAGCTCAGATGAGTGGCAGAAATCAAACTCACCCAGGCTGATTTCAAACCCGTGGGCCCGTAGACCAGAAATGTCTTACTCAAAGCAGGTGCTAAGGTTTTACCCACGTGACCCCAAAGGGCCGGATGACCCTGTTTATCTAGGGGCCCACCCCTCCTGATGGCTTTTAGAAACAGGGAATCCCAGGGCTGGAAGAGACCTCAGGAGTCATCGAGTCCAGCCCCCTGCCCAAAGCAGGACCCACCCCAACTCCATCATCCCAGCCAGCAGGGCCGACTTATCCAGTAGGCACAGTGCCTGGGGCCCACGATACTTTTAGCAGCCCAGAAAAGGTTTTAATTTCTTTTAAAATCAGAAGAATAAAAAAACTTTTAGGGTTGAAGAAAATGTTTTAATTTTTTTCTCTCATCAGAAAAAAATGAAACTTTTAGGGCCCAGGAAAATCTATTACATTTTGCCTAATACAGAAAAAAAAATGTTGACGTATTTAAAGTTATATCAAAAATAATTTTTAATTTTTTTTTATGGAGGAAGGGGCCCACGAAGGCGAAAAGTGCCTAGGGCCCACAAAAGTCATAATGCGGCCTTGCCAGCCAGGGCTTGGTCAAGCCGGGACTTAAAAACCTCTAGGGATGGAGATTCCACCCCCTCCCTAGGGAACCCATCCCAGCGCTTCCCCACCCTCCTAGGGAAATAGTTTTTCCTAATATCCAACCTAGACCTCCCCCACTGCAACTTGAGCCCATTGCTCCTTGTTCTGCCATCTGTCACTACTGAGAACAGCCTCTCCCCATCCTCTTTGGAACCCCCCTCAGGCAGTTGAAGGCTGCTCTCAAATCCCCCCTCACTCTTCTCTTCTGCAGTCTAAACAAACCCAAATCCCTCAGCCTCTCCTCATAGGTCATGTCCACACACTTGGGAACACTCCGCTACCAATGTCTTTTATACCAAGCAAAGCGAACACATGCTGTGGGTCAGCTGACAAACAGCACGGAGCCGGGCTTGAATTCTGAGTATTTTCCAAAGACCCCTCCTCCCCCCACCAACATGCTATAAAACTTCAGGGGGCTTGAAAATAGCTCCTGCTGAATTTAAGCCCTGGCACCGAAACAAAAGCAAGGCTGCTGCTACCAATTTGTCAAGAGCTTTGACTTTCTGTCACATCAGCACATTCGCCCCGCGTTGCTCAGGTCCTTAACTCAATTATGTTTGTCCATTTCTCCTCGCTCCCTGATCATGACAAAGGGGAACAGGATTTGCCCCTGTACAAATCCGGGGGAGTACGCTTCAGCCCCCATTGAAGGGCAGCTCAGGGGTGAGAGGCCGAGAGCTGGGGCAGTCCCGGATGGGGTGGGGTGAGCACCTATAACCAGCCACTTTCACCTGCCTGGTGATTCTCTTTTTGAAATTCTGGCCTAATGATTTGTCCTTCCGTGTAATTGACATAGGCCTTGTCTTTAATCTGCGGAAGATCAACACGGCTGCGATCGACCTTCTGGAGTTTGATTTAGTGAGTCTAGTTAAGACTTGCTAAATCAAACTCAGAGGGTGCCTCTGCTGGCATCTGGTACTTCTGCTCTTACTCCTTGCAAGGAAAGTCGATGGGAGTGTTTGCCCCTGTCGTCCTCTTGCTGTGGGGATGCTGGCAAGCTCAGCTTAAGGTAAGCAGACTCCAGCTACGTATTCTACATATTCTATGTAGCTGGAGTTGCGTACCTTAAGTGGACCTGCAGGGTCTAGCGTAGAGCTGGCCTATGTGATCCCTGGTAAAAAGAGTCCCTGCTTACACTGAGGGGGGAAGATATCTACATTACATTCCCCCCCCCAAAAAAAATGGCCCCATTGTTGCTGTCATACTAGTGTAGAAGGGGCTACAAGTAGCCAGGTGTTGTCTGTATCCTGTTCAAATCAGGAAGGTACTTTGCACCTTCTCACTGGTGAAGGGGAATGGGTGGGAAAACTGAGAAATAAACCTAGTGCAGACGAGGCCGACATGACACTCGGTTCTCCAGACTGGAGAGCTTACTACCTAGCTTTTGAAAACCACAAACACAACAGAAACGTGATTAGCAAGGCAATCAGAGCACCCAGTGTTCTTAACTCCACAGCAATTTTACCCTTTTGTTTCTCCGCGGTTTACCCAGGATTTTGGTGTAGATATTACAAGCGCTATGTTGGCTCAGACCTTTTTGATAGACAGAACTATGAACACATCAAGAATCCAACTTCACCTTGGGGGATGAACTTTTTGCATGTGCGCCAATGAGAGAGAAACAGCAGAAATCCTTCCGGATATGGCTAAATTAAGGAGCACTTTGGAAACACCATGTATTTAAAAAACAATTCTGCCAACAATACATGCTGTATATTTTTGTGCATATACCCATGCATGTGGGTGTGAGACTGTGTGTCTATATCTATAGCTTGAGAGAATTCTGCTTTTCCTTACCCCCCTAAATTGTTCATTACAGGCAAGACAGGCATTTCTCAGCTGACTACGCAAGGCTCTGTTTGTAACATCACAACTGGCTGCTGAGGCTTGCAGTGAAAGAAATAAGCCATAGAAACAGATGATCCCTTGAGAGACAAATATCCTATTTTCAGGCAAATGTTTCTAATGGCAACAAACAAGGGTCTAAAGAATGGCAAACAGAACTGCCTTTTAGTAAGTCTTTCCAACATTTTGACACCGATTCCAAAAAGCAAAACACTTAAAATCCAGACTGTCCATCTCTAATTGTCTTACTGCACAATGAATGACAGATCTGTAAATGTTGTGTTATAGTGCTAGTGTTCTGTATTTGCAGTAATACCACCTCCGCTGAGGAATAGCTTGTTAGAGTTTAAAACTTTTGCAAATCTCTTTTCTCACCTTGGTTTTTCAGGACCTAAACCAATTTAGGCTCTAAATCCCAACTCCATAATTTGACTTGAAATGAGATTACAAAGCAGCACTGATGATGCACATGAGAGATATAAATGAAAATATATTACACACAGACTTGCATTGGCATCCAGAGAAACCAGCCCTTTTAAATATCCCTCCTTTTACAGCATTATCTCTTTGGATATTTGGTGCTGGTCAAAAGATGATACTGGACCACAGAGAGAAACCATGCATCAAGTACACTTTGGGTAAGTGTCTCCAGTACCGATCTACCAGTGCCCTGCTTTTCAAGATCTGTCTCTTCTCCTTAGAAATGATTGACATGAACGCTGAATTTCGCTCAGCTGTGTGGTGGTTTTTCGATGTGGACATAGTTTCACCGTTTTGATTCTAAACCCATTCCACTAATGACCCAGATTTGCAAATATTGTGCTTACCTCTCCAGCAGTCATGGGCTTTCTGAGTTTGCTAGCCCTTCCAAAAGCTCTGTCATAATCAGTGTTTATAATTAATGTATCTGTTGATTAGCAAGAGTTAGCCCATGAGCCATTCTTTCTAGGGGCCTAACTGATACATCGGAAAGGGTTTTACTGCAAAATAGGAGTCTGAATAATGTTTAAAATGTGCTCATCTAAACTTGTGGCTGCTGTATCCATCCCAGTTAAAAAAAAAAAAAGATTTAATTCCACCTGTCTACCATAAGCTCAAGATAAAGTCATCCCAATAACTAAGCCTTGCACCCAGTGTTACTGCAGCACTGTCCACTCTCAAGGCTTCCCAAAGCTCGTTCCGGAGAGATAATTTACTGAAATCAATCCAGTTCATTCATTTCTTTACCACTTTTGCTGGGAGCATTGGCAGCTTTTCCCCAAAAGGCAGGTGCTTCTGAGATGAAACATGGCAGCTCCTTGACATCCCACAGTAAGACCACAATACCACTAAGAGCAGGAAGTGAACTAAGAAAAATCATATGCACAAATGCAATTTCTGATTCAAATGGGGCATATTCAGAGGTGACCTGCAAAGGAGGAAAAGGGAGTTTGGTTCCTTTTGGGTTGTTTTTTTGTTTGGCTCCTTTATGACATATAAAAAGAGTTTTCCCCCCAACTCAATATTTTTCCTGTTAGTGTTTCACACTAGAAATGGAAACCTTACCTCTCCCGGAACACTCCTCATGACATCACAAAAGTGAAACAAACAAGAGGGCTGCTAATTTGCTAGTCCAACTGCTTAAAATTCCATTTTCAGTCTACTTCTAGAAATAAAAACACATCTACCTCAGCTAGTCCGACTGAGCAACATTTTGGGAGACAAGGATGTTTTCGGCTAACATTCCAAATGCCTATTCAATTCAATGGTGAAGAAGCTCCCAACAGACATCTGTAATATCCGATTTAGCAAAACCGGGGGGGGGGGGGGGGAGGGGGGGGAACCAGACTTGACTTTTTAATATTGCAAAGCTTAAACAAAAACCCACAATCAGAAAAAAGGCTACGGAATTTATGGTGACTGAAAAAAAAAATGTAAGCCTCCTTTATGCACCATAAGGAGCAAAAACAAGGCTCCAGAACGTCCTTTAAATTTTCTTTAAAGGATTCTTTTAAGATTTCAAAAGTCCAATTTATTACATTAAAAGTCCATTATCAAATCTCCAACACACAACACTGTACACACCTCCTTATAAGCTATCCCTTACAAAGTCCAGAAAAACTCATCACTACCAACAAGAGCAGCTTTGATCAACCCCATTGTGGTCAGCCTTTTTCGAATAAAACAAAAACCACTCACACGCCATTTAACACCCAAAATGAAACAGCTGTAAATCCAGCAATTAGGGCTGTAATTTGACTGTTCTGATCAAGTGTGCCAAAGGCTGTGTAGCTGCTGTGGAATTCAAGAGCTACCACAGAATCTGCAGGAGTGGGGTTTTTTTTTTTAATTAAGATCCTGAAGAAATGAATGTGGAGAAAAAGGGAATACGGAAGCACTAGATGGAGAGCAGGGAGAAAGGACTGTAAGGGGAGATGGGGAGAAGAGGAAAAAGATTGGGGGAGGGAAAAGAAGGGCAAACTGGGAAAAGCAGAAAAATGAGTCATCTGGAAGGTTTTTACAATCTGCCCCGCTCTCGTAGACATCAGACGTCGGGAAACGTTGTGAGTTTCACACACACCTGTCTAGAACGAACAGTCCTTCCCCAAACCCTCTGACATTTTAGCAAAATCGTTACCACTTGCCCACTCTTTCAACGCAAGGGGCTCCCCTGATCTAATGTGCATCAGTGGAGTCAAGAGACGTGTCTCTGTCACACACACAAGCTGGCAAATCTAGCCGGCCCTGGGCAAACAGTTTTCATGTCTCCAACGACACAAGCGCTCTTCTCTATGAGTGCTGGGTGGTTTGCCCTAGAAGTCTGCTCCTCCGTCACAGCCCAATGACACTCACTGGCCAGACAACCTGGGAGGAACCACTCGGAGAAGCCGGAAGGGCCCGGTGTCTAGGCCAGGCTGCTTCTTGTTTGGGATATTTATTGAGACGGCCAAGGTAGGAGTGTCGGTGAAGCCGGCACTTTTCCAGAAGAAACTGGACTAAGATCCCCACATCCATATCCCACAGGCCTCCGGACAGAGGATGGACTAAGATCCCCACATCCATATCCCACAGGCCTCCGGACAGAGGATGGACTAAGATCCCCACATCCATATCCCACAGGCCTCCGGACAGAGGATGGACTAAGATCCCCACATCCATATCCCACAGGCCTCCGGACAGAGGATGGACTAAGATCCCCACATCCATATCCCACAGGCCTCTGGACAGAGGATGGACTAAGATCCCCACATCCATATCCCACAGGCCTCTGGACAGAGGATGGACTAAGATCCCCACATCCATATCCCACAGGCCTCTGGACAGAGGATGGACTAAGATCCCCACATCCATATCCCACAGGCCTCTGGACAGAGGATGGACTAAGATCCCCACATCCATATCCCACAGGCCTCTGGACAGAGGATGGACTAAGATCCCCACATCCATATCCCACAGGCCTCCGGACAGAGGATGGACTAAGATCCCCACATCCATATCCCACAGGCCTCTGGACAGAGGATGGACTAAGATCCCCACATCCATATCCCACAGGCCTCCGGACAGAGGATGGACTAAGATCCCCACATCCATATCCCACAGGCCTCCAGACAGAGGATGGTCATTTGGGTCGGTCCCTCCAGGGGAGCTGTAAAGTTTTGCACCCAGCTGACTCACAACTACCGTATGGTTTGAAAAGCATGTTGTGAAAGCGCCCAAAGCTTTCCACTCTGCATCCCCGGACGGGCCTTGAATTATCCACACCGAAAAAGGGCCAGGAGTGACATTGCCACAGTGACTCAGAACCACCCATCGTATTTATTCGGCAGCAGGAAACACCCTCTCCTCAAAAACTCCATGAGTGCCCAGCCCCTGGTTACAAACCGATGCAGGCAGGACAAAATCGGATGCTCCAAGTGCCCCAGAATTCCTGGAGTACAAATGCCCAGCACGGCTGGGACGGACACACATCCCAGAGCAGAGGGCAGAGAATCAGGGCAGAGAACATCTCTCAGCAGCAACGCGTCCCCTGGCAGCACATTATAACGCCGGGCTCAGAGACACGAGAGCCCCATGAAACAGCAGAACATCCCCCTTCCAATGAGGTACCCCCCCCCCACACACACACAGACACACACACACACACAGAGCGCTATGCATCGTACAGCCTTTCCCAGCCAGTAGCATCAGGAGAATGTGATTAATCCCATAAGACATGCTCGGAACTTTCCCTTCAGACAGCCTCTGCTCCTCCTCCAGACCTACTGGCCATGGGTGTCATCTGACCTGCAGATTTCACTCCGAATAAAGATCAGCGAAACCGCGCCCGCTAACCCATGACTTGCCGCTTTTGCTCCTCAGCGACACACGCTTGCTCACTGCAGGAGGGGGCTTTTGGTTTTTGAAATGGGAGAGGATGGGGGGGGGGAAAACCCAGCACAATTCTCCCCTGCCTCTAGGCGTGCGAAGCATGGAAGGGAACACACACACATCTCCTAGGTAGGGAGGGAAACCCACCAAGCAGGAAGGGTTACATCCAAAGAACTTTGCAGGGGTCGAATAGGGAAGCCACTCGGGTGTGTGTGGGGGGAGGGGGGGCTAATTCAGCCTTAATCTGCCTTTCCCTTCGTGATCTCTCCCCCGGATCCATGTCTCCTTTCCATTCCCATCCGCCCTCGCCCATCGCTGCCAGGGGAGCATGTGCCCACAACCTGCTCTGTGTTTACACTTTGGGAAAGTCTCTCCTGCCTGCAGCATGCCGCTCCAGGTGGGGTGGGGGAGGCGATCCAGGCTATGCCCCGCAGAGAGAGCAAGGGTTTGGGTGCGCACACAGACCACAGCACCTTCCCCATGGCCAAAAGCCCACCCAGGACTGCAGAGGCGGGCCAGGCTCGGGGCGAGCTGATAAGCAGCAAGCCCATCACTAAGGCACGTCTCTACCCTCCCCCCCCAAGCCCTGGGGGAAGGGGGGGAAGGGCTTGTTCAGAAGGGAGCCATCCCCAGGACCCCAGCACACAAACAGGCACCACTGCCAGCAAACGCCTCGCCCCCTCCGGACAGCTCCATGCCCCCGCTGGGAGCGAGCCAGCCAGCCGCAGCCCCCAGCCCCACGGCCGGCCCCACACCCCGCCAGGCTGTATCCTCCGCCCTGGGCCTGCCCCACACATCCCCCTCCCCCTCCCCACTTACCCACTCCAGCACCCTCAGGAAAGCCAGCGGCTCCTTCAGCGCCCGGAAAGTGCCCGTGGAGGAGAGCTGGGGAGAACGCAAACACAAGACGGGATCAGGGAGCAGGCGGAGAGCCAGCGCCAGCGCCAGCGCCAGCCCCTGCCCCTGCCCCTGCCCCAGCCTCTGCCCCTCTCCCCGTACCTGGTTCACCGCCTCCATGGCTGCCCCGCCGCCTCTGCCCCCGACCCCCGAAGTTCACCGCCCTCCCCAGCGAGCGCGTCCCAGCGCCCGGGCGCAGCTGCCGGGAGAGGCCGCTTGGAGACGCGGTGCCTGCGCCGCTGCGCGCCCGGAGAAGCCACCCAGGAGCCGGGCGCCGCGCTCCCTCCACACAGGCACGCCGGGCTGTGGCACACGCCAGCCGAAAGCGCTGGGCGGAGGCAAGGGAGGGGCGGACCGGGAGCCTCTCCCCCGCCTGCCTGGGCAGGAGCGCGCTGCCCGCGCCCGGGGCGCAAGGCGCTGGAGAGGCCAGGGCGCGCCCTCCGGCCAGCGCGGGGAGCTAAGGACGGGGAGGTCGGGAGGGGACTCAGGAGCTTAGATGGGGGCGAGGAGCAGAGATTGGGGAAGCAGAGGGGCAGGATCTGAGAAGGGGGCAGGGGGAGAGGGCAGGGGCAGGATCTGAGAAGGGGGCAGGGTGAGAGGGCAGGGGCAGGATCTGAGAAGGGGGCAGGCCAAGAAGGTATGGGCGCAGGGTAGGGGGCCAGGAGTCGAGATGGGGGCAGGGTGAGAGGGCAGGGGCAGGATCTGAGGAGGGGGCAGGGTGAGAGGGCAGGGGCAGGATCTGAGAAGGGGGCAGGGCGAGAGGGCAGGGGCAGGATCTGAGAAGGGGGCAGGGGGAGAGGGCAGGGGGCAGGATCTGAGAAGGGGGCAGGGGGAGAGGGCAGGGGCAGGATCTGAGAAGGGGGCAGGGTGAGAGGGCAGGGGCAGGATCTGAGAAGGGGGCAGGGGGAGAGGGCAGGGGCAGGATCTGAGAAGGGGGCAGGGGGAGAGGGCAGAGGCAGGATCTGAGAAGGGGGCAGGCCAAGAAGGTATGGGCGCAGGGTAGGGGGCCAGGAGTCGAGATGGGGGCAGGGTGAGGGGGCAGGGTGAGAGGGCAGGGGGCAGGATCTGAGAAGGGGGCAGGGTGAGAGGGCAGGGGCAGGATCTGAGAAGGGGGCAGGGTGAGAGGGCAGGGGGCAGGATCTGAGAAGGGGGCAGGGTGAGAGGGCAGGGGCAGGATCTGAGAAGGGGGCAGGGTGAGAGGGCAGGGGCAGGATCTGAGGAGGGGGCAGGGTGAGAGGGCAGGGGCAGGATCTGAGAAGGGGGCAGGGTGAGAGGGCAGGGGCAGGATCTGAGAAGGGGGCAGGGCGAGAGGGCAGGGGCAGGATCTGAGAAGGGGGCAGGGGGAGAGGGCAGGGGGCAGGATCTGAGAAGGGGGCAGGGGGAGAGGGCAGGGGCAGGATCTGAGAAGGGGGCAGGGTGAGAGGGCAGGGGCAGGATCTGAGAAGGGGGCAGGGGGAGAGGGCAGGGGCAGGATCTGAGAAGGGGGCAGGGGGAGAGGGCAGAGGCAGGATCTGAGAAGGGGGCAGGCCAAGAAGGTATGGGCGCAGGGTAGGGGGCCAGGAGTCGAGATGGGGGCAGGGTGAGGGGGCAGGGTGAGAGGGCAGGGGGCAGGATCTGAGAAGGGGGCAGGGTGAGAGGGCAGGGGCAGGATCTGAGAAGGGGGCAGGGTGAGAGGGCAGGGGGCAGGATCTGAGAAGGGGGCAGGGTGAGAGGGCAGGGGGCAGGATCTGAGAAGGGGGCAGGGTGAGAGGGCAGGGGCAGGATCTGAGAAGGGGGCAGGGTGAGAGGGCAGGGGGCAGGATCTGAGAAGGGGGCAGGGTGAGAGGGCAGGGGCAGGATCTGAGAAGGGGGCAGGGTGAGAGGGCAGGGGCAGGATCTGAGAAGGGGGCAGGGTGAGAGGGCAGGGGCAGGATCTGAGAAGGGGGCAGGGTGAGAGGGCAGGGGGCAGGATCTGAGAAGGGGGCAGGGTGAGAGGGCAGGGGCAGGATCTGAGAAGGGGGCAGGTGGAGAGGGCAGGGGCAGGATCTGAGAAGGGGCAGGGGGAGAGGGCAGGGGCAGGATCTGAGAAGGGGGCAGGGTGAGAGGGCAGGGGCAGGATCTGAGAAGGGGGCTGGGTGAGAGGGCAGGGGCAGGATCTGAGAAGGGGGCAGGGTGAGAGGGCAGGGGCAGGATCTGAGAAGGGGGCAGGCCAAAAAGGTATGGGCGCAGGGTAGGGGGCCAGGAGTCGAGATGGGGGCAGGGTGAGAGGGCAGGGGGCAGGATCTGAGAAGGGGGCTGGGTCAGGGCAGGGGGCAGGATCTGAAAAGGGGGCAGGGTGAGAGGGCAGGGGCAGGATCTGAGAAGGGGGCAGGGTGAGAGGGCAGGGGCAGGATCTGAGAAGGGGGCAGGGTGAGAGGGCAGGGGCAGGATCTGAGAAGGGGGCAGGGCGAGAGGGCAGGGGCAGGATCTGAGAAGGGGGCAGGGTGAGAGGGCAGGGGCAGGATCTGAGAAGGGGGCAGGGTGAGAGGGCAGGGGCAGGATCTGAGAAGGGGGCAGGGTGAGAGGGCAGGAGCAGGATCTGAGAAGGGGGCAGGGCGAGAGGGCAGGGGCAGGATCTGAGAAGGGGGCAGGGTGAGAGGGCAGGGGCAGGATCTGAGAAGGGAGCAGGGTGAGAGGGCAGGGGTAGGATCTGAGAAGGGGGCAGGGTGAGAGGGCAGGGGCAGGATCTGAGAAGGGGGCAGGGTGAGAGGGCAGGGGCAGGATCTGAGAAGGGGGCAGGGTGAGAGGGCAGGGTCAGGATCTGAGAAGGGGGCAGGGTGAGAGGGCAGGGGGCAGGATCTGAGAAGGGGCAGGGTGAGAGGGCAGGGGCAGGATCTGAGAAGGGGGCAGGGTGAGAGGGCAGGGGGCAGGATCTGAGAAGGGGGCAGGGTGAGAGGGCAGGGGCAGGATCTGAGAAGGGAGCAGGGTGAGAGGGCAGGGGTAGGATCTGAGAAGGGGGCAGGGTGAGAGGGCAGGGGCAGGATCTGAGAAGGGGGCAGGGTGAGAGGGCAGGGGCAGGATCTGAGAAGGGGGCAGGGTGAGAGGGCAGGGGCAGGATCTGAGAAGGGGGCAGGGCGAGAGGGCAGGGGCAGGATCTGAGAAGGGGGCAGGGTGAGAGGGCAGGGGCAGGATCTGAGAAGGGGGCAGGGTGAGAGGGCAGGGGCAGGATCTGAGAAGGGGCCTCAGGTGCTGAAATGTTGTGGACCGGTCCTGGCGGAAGGGCCGGGGGATTCAGGAGCTTTGAAGGGGCCCGGTGAGAGGGCCGGGGGATTCAGGAGCTGTGATGGGGCCCGGTGAGAGGGCCGGGGGATTCAGGAGCTGTGAAGGGGCCCGGTGAGAGGGCCGGGGGATTCAGGAGCTGTGATGGGGCCCGGTGAGAGGGCCGGGGGATTCAGGAGCTGTGATGGGGCCCGGTGAGAGGGCCGGGGGATTCAGGAGCTGTGAAGGGGCCCGGTGAGAGGGCCGGGGGATTCAGGAGCTGTGAAGGGGCCCGGTGAGAGGGCCGGGGGATTCAGGAGCTTTGAAGGGGCCTGGTGAGAGGGCCGGGGGATTCAGGAGCTTTGAAGGGGCCTGGTGAGAGGGCCGGGGGATTCAGGAGCTTTGAAGGGGCCCGGTGGGAGGGCCGGGGGATTCAGGAGCTTTGAAGGGGCCCGGTGAGAGGGCCGGGGGATTCAGGAGCTTTGAAGGGGCCTGGTGAGAGGGCCGGGGGATTCAGGAGCTTTGAAGGGGCCCGGTGAGAGGGCCGGGGGATTCAGGAGCTTTGAAGGGGCCCGGTGAGAGGGCCGGGGGATTCAGGAGCTGTGATGGGGCCCGGTGAGAGGGCCGGGGGATTCAGGAGCTGTGATGGGGCCCGGTGAGAGGGCCGGGGGATTCAGGAGCTTTGAAGGGGCCTGGTGAGAGGGCCGGGGGATTCAGGAGCTTTGAAGGGGCCTGGTGAGAGGGCCGGGGGATTCAGGAGCTCTGAAGGGGCCCGGTGAGAGGGCCGGGGGATTCAGGAGCTGTGATGGGGCCCGGTGAGAGGGCCGGGGGATTCAGGAGCTGTGATGGGGCCCGGTGAGAGGGCCGGGGGATTCAGGAGCTTTGAAGGGGCCCGGTGAGAGGGCCGGGGGATTCAGGAGCTGTGATGGGGCCCGGTGAGAGGGCCGGGGGATTCAGGAGCTTTGAAGGGGCCCGGTGAGAGGGCCGGGGGATTCAGGAGCTTTGAAGGGGCCCGGTGAGAGGGCCGGGGGATTCAGGAGCTTTGAAGGGGCCCGGTGAGAGGGCCGGGGGATTCAGGAGCTTTGAAGGGGCCCGGTGAGAGGGCCGGGGGATTCAGGAGCTCTGAAGGGGTCCGGTGAGAGGGCCGGGGGATTCAGGAGCTTTGAAGGGGCCCGGTGAGAGGGCCGGGGGATTCAGGAGCTTTGAAGGGGCCCGGTGAGAGGGCCGGGGGATTCAGGAGCTTTGAAGGGGCCCGGTGAGAGGGCCGGGGGATTCAGGAGCTTTGAAGGGGCCCGGTGAGAGGGCTGGGGGATTCAGGAGCTTTGAAGGGGCCCGGTGAGAGGGCCGGGGGATTCAGGAGCTGTGAAGGGGCCCGGTGAGAGGGCCAGGGGATTCAGGAGCTTTGAAGGGGCCCGGTGAGAGGGCCAGGGGATTCAGGAGCTGAGCTGAGTTGCAGGGGTTGAGGAGCGGACCTAGGGATTCAGAGTGTGGAGGAGCAGAGATGGGGAGCAAGGGAGATTTGGGTTTGGGGTGGGAGGTTGTGGGGTTATATGCCTGCTGAAGGGTGTGGGGAAAGGCCCCCTAGGGCTGAGAGGGGTTTAGGGGAGCACTAGCCTTCGGGACAGGAGAGGCTGGAGTGCAGGGGGCCAGCTGACATTGGCTCACAGCCCGCTATGGAGTTGGGAAGCAGGCACTGGTACCGGTAGCTCGGCTGGGGGGAGGAGGAGGGGCGTTCCAGCCACATGCAGGGGCCTGGAGATAAGCTACATTAGCTCTGGAGCTTTGAGACATTGGTCAGGCTCCTTTTCGATCTGCTGTAACTCCAGAAAACCCAGCCACAGACCGACCCATCTCATAGCCCCTTGGGTTTGCCAGCGAGACATGGAACACCTGGTTCTCCATCCGGCAAACGCACAGCCAGCTTCCTCCCCTTCACTTCCGTGGCCCTATAGAGGCTGCTGCCCGACAGCTGGCTGAAAGGTTATTCAAAACCTGAGTTAAAATGAAAAATTATATTTTCACCAACATATTTTGAGGGGTTATTTTAATGATCCAGCTGTGGGGTAGTTTTTGTGTGTGGTTTTTTTGTTTGCTTTTTGTTTGTCAGAACAACCCTCCAATTTTCACAAATTGTTTCTTCAATTGTTTTTCTCCGCTTTCAGTCCCTTGCCAAAGGAGAAAAGGTAAAGGGAGGGGAAGGTAAATGGAGGAGGATTATGAAAGAGAAAAGGAAAGAAAAGCAGTGAAAATAACCCACTTTTAGTGAGTTTTGCCAGAAAATCTGAAATTTTTTTCTGTGTGGGGAAAAACATTGAGGAAAAAATGTTTTCAGCTCTTGGCGTCTTTTCCCCATTTTGATCCACGGATGTTAAAAATCTTCACCCAACCTGTTCCCTTAAGGCACCATCTGACATTTCAAAGGTAACACGCAAGATAATTCCCCGCCCCATAACACATAGTATGTTAGCCTGACACTGGTAGGGTGGCAAAACAATTCTCGAGCCACACACATGTATGTTTCCCATCGTCTAACACTGGCATGTTTGAATCATTTCCTTGACAGCAGACCCATGTTTTTGGCATCATTTCCTGACACATTCTTTATAATATAACCTTGCGTGGAGAGCATTTCTCTGTGTCTTTCCTCATTTACATCATGCTCTCACACGGCCAGAGTTTCATTTCCTTTTGACACCAAAACATCCCAAAGGGAACTGGGTGATGGAATTATGTCCTGCTCGAACCGGGGTGAGGAACCCTTTTTTTAGGTCGGGGACTGCTGACCCCCAGAAAAATCAGTCGGGGCCACACACAAGTGAGAAGCAGCATAAATCACTACATTAATTACATTACATTTAAATTACATTAAAAACCCCACCCCCTCACTGACTTGGCCCCCATTTGAGAAGCAGAAAGATACTCCCCATGTTCCCCTCACACAGCAGAGCCTACGGATGTCCAGGCTGGTAGATTTTGTGTGCTCCAGCCATGTGGTGGGGCAGGAGGAGGGGGGGGGGGAACAGGAGCGCCAGCCACCGGCTCCCCAATGCTGGGGACAGAGCCCAGAGCCTCAGGGGCCAGATCCAGGCATGCTGGGGGCCACATCTGGCCCCCGGGCCTTAAATTCCCCACCCCTGTGCTAGAAAGAAAAATAAAGGGAAGGAGGGAGGGGCATCCTGTTACATAACAGCTGCACATGCTCAGATCTAGGGCCCAGTCCAGCACACATAGAGGCACTTGCTTTATTTTACTACCACACATTGTCTCAATATTAATGATAGTCAAGTTGAGCACATTACAGTTTCCTCCATCTAGGGCCTTAAGCACATTTCCAAACATTTTCATTTTTTAAATATCGGAAGCTGTTATTCCACATCTAATAAAAGGAAGTTCTTCTTCACACAGCATGTTGTCAACCTGTGGAACTCCTTGCCACAGGAGGCTGTGAAGGCTAGGACTATAATAGAGTTTAAAGAGAAGCTGGATAAATTCATGGAGGTTAGGTCCATAAAAGGCTATTAGCCAGGGGATAGAATGGTGTCCTTGGCCTCTGTCTGTCAGAGGCTGGAGAGAGATGGCAGGAGACAAATCGCTTGATCATTGTCTTCGGTCCACCCCCTCTGGAGCACCTGGTGCTGGCCACTGTCGGCAGACAGGATACTGGGCTAGATGGACCTTTGGTCTGACCCAGTATGGCCGTTCTTATGTTCACATACAGAACTAATCCCAGCCCCACGTTTCACTCAGTAATTTGGTTAGCCTTTTTAGGGTTGCCAGATAGTTTCACAAGTGCCGAACATGGCAGGGAAAAAAATGGATTGAGCCCCCTGCCAAAAAACCCACGGGGACCAAAGTTGTTGAGCAAAAAAAAAACAACGGCTCAAAACAAAGTCACGGCGCCTTTAAATTCCCATGCTCCTCCTGCCCCCACCAGACCCGGCAGGGGAAGAGTGTCCCAAGTGGCCTTCCATCTGAGAAAAACAGAAAATACCGGACATTTTACATGTCCAAGTATTTTCTGGTTGTTTTTCTATCAGACTGAAACCACAAATACCGGACTGTCCGGGCCAATACTGGACACCTGGCAACCCTAAGCCCTTTTCCATCAAGAGCTGTAAAACAAATACAGAAAGTGCATTAAAAGATGGTTGCGGCAAGTCTAGGAGTCAGGAACAGTAGGGGGGACAGAATTGTTTAGAGCTGCATGGTAATTTTACACTCTTTCATCTAAAGGCCACCAATTTGTATCTGATCCAGACAGGGGAACCGATATTCTCAGCGGACTCCTGGACCAGGAGTGGGAGGGCCTAGCTCCTGGAGTGGGCGGGACCAGGGACAGGCAGCTCTCAGGACCACCCAGAGTGTGCTGCTGGTCCCGCCCCCAGCCCTCAGAGACGTGACACACACCGTGGGCGTTCCCATGGCGATTTAAAGGGCCTGTGACCTTGGCCTGTGCCCTTGCCACAGTCATTGTGGGGGCAGTGGCTGGGAGCCACGGGCCCCTTTCAACCACTGGGCCCCTCTTCCTTCTACCTCCTTCCCCCTTGATAAGCCTGGATCCAGATCAGTAGGAAGCAACAGAAGTGGAAGAAATAATTCCTCAAACCAATTGTTCAAATGCAAAATAACTTTTACTGAAATTAAAATGTGAAAGAAATTTTTTTTTCATTCGTTTTGAATTGTTGTGGTTCGTGGTCATTTGACGCGATTCCAGCCTGGAGCCTGTTCGGGTACGTCTAGACTACACCTCTCTGTCGACAGAGAGATGTAGATTAGGCACGGCGAAATTGCTAATGAAGCAGGGATTTTAATATCCCGTGCTTCATTATCATAAACATGGCTGCTGGGTTTTTTTTCAAAGCGGAGCTTTTTGGAAAAAAACCCGGCAGTCTAGACAGGGATCTTTCAAAAAATAAACCCTTTTTTGAACAATCCTGGATTCCTCAAAAAATGAGGTTTACAGGATCTTTTGAAAAAGGGTTTATTTTTCAAAAGATCCCCATCTACACTGCTTTTTTTTTTCGAAAAAGCTCCTTTGTGAAAAAAAAGCGGCAGCCATGTTTATGCTAATGAACCACGGGATATTTAAATCCCTGCTTCATTAGCAGTTTCAACGTGCCTAATCTACATCTCTCTGTCGACAGAGAGGTATAGTCTAGACACAACCTTCCTGTTCAGATCTCTCTTTGAATGGACATTCTTAGATGAACCATGGAGCCTGCTTGGGGTTTAGAGGTCAAATCCTGCGCTATCCTTTATTGAGTCTTCCAGATATGATTGTTGGTACATCCTGCCACAGTGAAGCACAAATACTTTTTTTTTTGACTGTCGCAGAGGTGATCTTTTGCACAGAACAACTTGCACATATCAGCCGTAGAAATATCTCATTGGTTTTGAAGCTCCCAAACTAAATCTTACTTGACCAATGTGGTCTTAAAAATAAAAAAAAAACAAAGACACAAATCTTTTGCTACTCCATGAAAAAAATTCTCAAACCAAAATTATCTTATGTTCAAACAAGCAGATGTGCGAGGTCTGCAGTTGGAAACTCTGCAGAGGAGAGTAAAGATCTAGAGACTAAAATTAGGGTTGTGCTCAATTATATTTCTCTGTGTTTTCACACCTGTATGACTGTGCTTGGCAAGCATGGCCCAAAATAAATGCAGAAGAGGTGCAATTATAAATCTTTGGGATGAAGGGTAGAGAGACTAAAGAAGTTAAAATAATGTTTCAGAGAGATGAAACCTCCTTCGGGGGAGGGGGGTGTCAAAACATGGACGTACTGCTCCAAGATTACATTCACAATATAGGGACCAAAATTCTCCTGCTCTGCCTTTCTCACCCAACCAATTTGTTTGCTCACTCCTTCACAAGACAGGTGTGACAGGACAAACCAGGCCCTGAGGCCAGAAAAGGGCCACAGAGAAGTCCTCCAAGGAGGCTAAAAAGGCTGCTGAGAAACCAACAAATTAAGGGCAAGGAAGGCCTATAAGAAGAAGCTACAGGACCAAAGTCAGCTCAGTGTCTCTGGAACCCTGAAGGAGTGAGGACCAGGGTGATGACTGGCTGGCTGAGGGAACAGCAGCACCACAGACAGCTCCAAGTGGAGCACTGAATAGAGACTATGATGTACTTTGGCCGAGACACTATCTCCAGGAGAGGAAGTTCTGAAGACACCACTCTCTGTCCGAGTGGGGAGACAAACTGACACACACAAGGAACACTAGCAAGGGCACTGGGATGGGGCCTGTTCGGCGTGTTCCCCAGAAGGGGTTTTGAGTGACTCATCCCAACCTGTGTGACTCGGCCAGACAGCTGAGTAGCCAAAAAGGCTTTGAACAGAGTGAGTGCAGGCACATGCTTTCGCCCAGACGAGGTACTTACAGAAGGTGAGTGCCACCCCGTTACCACAGGGTAGTCAGAGAACTGTCCGTGCCAGCTCGCCATTACCTCGGATGAGGGAAATTACAATCAGGTCGTTACTATTTTCTTATCTCTGCTCCTTCTTGGAGTCAGAAATCAAGGTAAATTTCAAATGGCAGAAATGCTAATCTTGGAGGTTTAAGAGTTAAACATTCCAACGTAAGGACCAAGGACTTGTTTGTTTAAGGAAAACTAGTGATCAGCCCCGTCTACAGAGCTTCATGAGCCCGTACCTCATTCTCCGGACGGACAGAGCACACAACCTCTGAACCTGCCTGATGGATAATCCAAAAAGATGGACAAACAGGTCGAGGGAACCCTTCTTGTTAACACGCACAGAGACATCCGGCTCCCATGCTCGCACCATGCCATGGGTTCCTCCTGCAGCTTCCTCCTTCTATGGGGCTGCCCAGAAGGGGAAGCAAAGGGGACAGTTTGGCCCATTTGAGTGGGCCACCGAATCACGTGGCAGCTGCTCCATCAAGGGCCTGACAAGCCAAACCTGAGTATTGCTGCGGCTCCACCCGCCAGATCACCATGCCCCGAGCAGGAAGCCAGCCTCAGCCCCACGGGGCAGGAGCTGCTGCTGCGGGGTGCTCGCCGTGCCGGTTCACACGTCAATGCTCAACACCCCCAGCCTTCCATCAGTCAATTCTAATGGAGTGGCAGGGGACCTTCAGGTTCAGACTTTGATCCAGGCGCCCTAAATCCTCGGTGTGGTTCTACTCTGTTGGCCCCTAATGTATATAAGAACATAAGAACGGCCATACTGGGTCAGACCAAAGGTCCATCTAGCCCAGTAGCCTGTCTGCCAACAGTGGCCAGCACCAGGTGCCCCAGAGAGGGTGGACCGAAGATGATGATTAAGCGGTTTGTCTCCTGCCATCCTTCTCCAGCCTCTGACAAACAGAGGCCAGGGACACCATTTCTATCCCCTGGCTAATAGCCTTTTATGGACCTAACCTCCAGGAAATTATCTAGCTTCTCTTTAAACTCTGTTATAGTCCTAGCCTTCACAGCCTCCTCTGGCAAGGAGTTCCACAGGTTGACTACACGCTGTGTGAAGAAGAACTTTCTTTTATTAGTTTTAAACCTGCTACCCATAGTAATATTTTCTTTGGTCTGGGTTATGCAGGTGTTAAGGCTGATTTCCCACTCTGGCACGCTGAATGCAGAAGTGGAAGCCTGCAAAAGTACACCAAAACCTTCTCTTTCCAGGCTTTGGTATAAAACTCTCCCCCCCCCCATCCTAAAAATGTAGATTTTGGGGATAAAAATCCGCTGCCACCACCCAAGGAATGGTAAGAAAATCAGGGAAGAGATCACTTGAGAAATCTCAGCCCTAAAGTAAAACCAGGACACAAAAATGAACCAATACCAGGTTAATAAAAAAGAACTTTTATTATCACCACAATACTCCTGTTACAGGCATAGTTGGATTGGCTAGATGATAAGAGCCACCAATTAATAAACTCATGGGGAATTTTCCCATGGGGAGCAAAGCTTAGTTACAAAAGAGAGGAAAACCCATTTCTAAATGCACAGACATCAGATTCCCATTCCGAAACCATAAAACAATAAAACCTAATGGATTTATCTAAACTTTACCCTACTTATAGATGGTGAAGAGTCTTTTCTTGGAGTAAGACAGTCTGTCTGTCCCCCTTGGTATCTGGAGAAAAACTGCCCAGGGACAAAGGAGGAAAAAAACAAAAATTCCTTTGTCCCAGTTTGAAATTCCTACCTGCATTTCTATTGGCTACCTGCTAAGATGCAATTAACCCTTTAGTTTCCAGGCTGCTGGCTAACCCTCATGGTCATGACAGCAGGTCAGACAAGGATCACAATGTCTTTCCAGGGCTTAAGCCCTCTGGCCATATGAAGTAGGAATAGCTGCTCCGTGTTCGTTTCAAGCATCTGTCAGTAAAAATTCAAGAACTCCAGAACGGCTTCAGAGGGTTTCTTCTTGATGCCACAATCACTAAGGCCAAATACAAGCTCCCCCTTTACAAAACTCGATGTGCTTTTGGCAACAACTCTCGGATGAGGCAGGTCAGGATAGTCATTCTAAGAAACTTTTTGGATAATGATTTGAAGAGCGGTCAGTAATTACACATTTTTATTCAATACGTGAAACATGCAGCAAATATCTGTGTTAAAATAGAAGGCGTCAAACCATCCGAGAGACAACCTGTAATAGGAAATGTACTAAGACCACCAGACAGCCTGCAAGTATTGAAATAGGAAGATGCAGACAGGCTGCTATAACTCTACAAAAAACAAATACAAACAAAAGGCAAAAGAACACCAGAAATGCAGATCTGGTAGAAAACCATTGTACATTCCTGAGACAATCACGTATTTCTGAATTCAAATTAGTCTCAGGAAATTGTTATTTTCCAATACATTGTTTTTTTTATAAGACTAATACCTACTTTGAGGAAAACTAGCCCACAGGTGAACTGGTCTGGTCTCCAACTGTTAATTTGTCCATTCTTAGCTAATGCCTACAGACTGCCAGCCTCACAATTAGTCTGAAGATTTTTGCTACCTTTCTTTTTCCAGCTTCCTAGGGAAACCTGAAATAGCCATATTGGTTTTTCTTTGGTAACTCAATTTACGATGCTGGTGAAATTAAATGGAAAGTGACACAATCGATCATTTTTTCAAAATCCAAAGATCAGTTGCTTCAAGTTCAGTTTTAGGCAAAGATTGAGATCAGTTATTTTAAATTCAATCCATTTCCCTTCCCTATTAAAATCCAACCCCTTGGCTAGATCAATCCTATCTTTTTACATATTAGTTTCCAGATTATATTATTCTGGTACTTTAAAGAAGAGCATTCTGTAATTAGTAAATTTCAGCTAATTTAGCTAAAGACTTGCCCCTTGGCTACTTCAAAGCAAAAATTAATGCTACTATTTCTTTTTAGTAAAATCAGGCTAAATTTCAAAATAAGCAATCACAATACCACTATATAATTATCACTTAGCAAAGGCAGATGCTGCCAACACAGAGTATTACTGTTAATCAAAGGCCTTCATTAAAGGCACTGGAGAATAATTGACCATGAGCCATCCTGAAGTTGTGTTAGGGTTTTCATAGCAGAATGAAAAAAAAACCAAGAGCCGTGTGTTTGGGAAAGCAACACGTGAACGTGAAGTCCAGTCACAACGACAGTCGTTTTCCCTTACATTTCAAAATGTTTCTCTGAATTCGACCAGGGATTCTGTCAAGGCGGGTAGCCTCAAATATGACCTACTTTCTTGTATAATCCTTTAGTGAAAGCAAACATTGAAACGCTACGTTTTTCTTGAACGAAAGGAAAGGAGGTCCGGCCAAGGAGCACCAAGAGGCAATCGATCTGCCTGTGTGTGTGAGGGAGCAAAGACGTGTGCTTGTGCAGCTGCTCAGGAGAGATTCCAGTGCTGCCCAACTAATTAGCAGAGTGCCCACAGCTAGGTTTGTGTTTCTCTTGGTGGTGCACATTATCACATGCCTCGGTGCAGTTAACAAAATTTATTCTGCACACAATGGAAAAAATCTGTACATGAGTGGACAAGATTGGAAGGAGCATTGCTGGAAACCATGGCTGAGCAGGGCTGTAGCCTAACCTTTTGCTCTTAACCCTACAAAGGGCCCTGCTGTGGACTAGATTAAAGAATCAGCCGCATACTGCTCCACTCACTCCCCTTAGCACCACAAAATGCATGTGTCTGGTCTGTCAAGATGCCGCCAGTGCGATCCATCTCTGGCACCCCTCCTGCCTCTAGTTTAAAGCCACGATCTAGCCTTAAAATCAGGGCCGGGGTATTTTTAAACCTTCCGGTTGCAGCAAGAAAGTGAGAAAAGTCACAAATCCCTGAGGACTTTTTGTTCGTTTGTTTCCCAAACTTGCTTATTCTGTTTAGAGCAGAGAGAGGGGCAAAAGGCACCTCGCAAGGAATTATTGATTAGGAATCTGTTCTTCGCTATCCGTACAGGCAGGCACTCGGGGCCACATTTCGGCCCTCTCTTGCACACAGGCTATCTGGAATCCAACGTGATTCTGTTGTGGAGCAGCAAAACCGATCCGTGCTCAGTGCTTAGCCTGGGACTTGGGAGCCCCGATTTAATTCCCTGCTCCGCAACAGCCTTCCTGCTTGGCCTTGAGCAAGTTCCTTATGCTCGGCTCCTCCGAGGTGTTTCTGCTCCTTGCGCTCATTGATTTCAGTTAGGAGCCACAGTGTTGTAGGATTGGGGCCCTGGTACCTCAGTGGCACCTCTGTACAATGGGGCTGTGACGGCGTGTCGGGGAGCCCCCGACCATGCACCCCCATCCACAGCCAGATGTGACTCTGAGCCAGCCTGTAGAGTAGAAGGTGTTATTGGTTCTCAGGGGCCATAGGAGCAATGTTGGCACAGACATGGAGAGCAGACGCCTTATTCCTCTTGGGGGGGCTCACAGGCCCTGAACCCCCCTTTCCTGCTCTCAGTCTCTCATTCTACCCAGCCGAGACGAACCCACTCTCCCCGCAACAGATCACTCAGCCCCCAGGCAGCCCCACCTATATCCCTAAGGAGAGTTTGAAGCTCCAGTCTTCTAGAGAACTTCTGGGCAAAAATATCCACCAATGCCACGGTGGCCCAGCCCCGCCCCTGGCCTCACTCCTGGGAGAGGAGGGGGGGAACCAGCCCCTGCCTTCCCTCAGCCCCTCATGCTTACTTGCGGGACCATGAGGGGGGGGATTTGCACCCTTCGCACTCCCCCAATATCCTGCATACAGGCCTGCAGGCAGGGCTGGATTAAGGCATAGGCTAGCCGGGCAGCTGCCTGGAGCGCCTGGCTCCTGGATCGCAGGCTGCAGCAGCTCCTAGCGGCCATCCTGCAGAGGCCGCCCGGGGCGGGGGCTGCGTTAACCCCTGCAGCACCGGCCAGCTGCCCCCTTTGCCCCGTGGGGCCCTGCACGGCCAGGTTTGGCCTGCCCCGGGCTGTGCGCCTGCAGTGGTAGCCGGGCTGGGCCGGGCACGTGCGTCCTGCCGCCGCCAGCTCCGCGCACCCTCGCGCCAGGTGGGGGCGGAGCCGTGCACGCGCCCTCCCCCAACCCGGGGTGCAATTAAACTGTCTGCCCGGGGTGCCGGAACGGCTCCGTCCATCCCTGCCTGCAGGTAGCAAGAATGTGTCTGTTGCCCTTGAGTTCTGTTCTCCCCAATAGCTGGTAACTCTCCAATGCCACAATTAGCTTCTTTTCCATAGCCCCGGAGCAGCACAGAAAATGGGACTGAGACAGGGAAACAGAGAAGCAGCTTTTAAAAAAACCTTGACAGGCAGGATAAGCACCCACCGCGGTTGCTTTATCTGTAAGCAATTAATTTGCTATGCCGGGGTGCTTCTATTTCTCATGCACTAGCTACCGTTTTCCAGCGGCCTTCACAAGCATGGTTTCGCTGAGTAACTGGCGGCTGTGTGTCTCCAGGTATTAGCAAGGGCCTCTGCTTGATTTAACTTCCGATCCCGCTCGCAAGATGAGTAATTTGCCAGTTCATCTAGAGGCCAGATTATCAGCAGTGCCTCAGAACTGAAGACTTATTATCCGTCACGGGGAGAATTACTTAACCAATAGACAGCAGCTGCTAAAAAAACCCACAACACAAGAGGCATTCCTTTCCATGTGAATTAGCATGACATTTCATCCTCTCTGAGCTCCCCAGCCTAACCGCTTCACCGCTGTGAGCCACTTGGCTGCTGGAGACAGGCTGCTGTGAAGGCCGGGACGGTAAGAGGGTTCACAAAAGAGCAATCCATGGAGGTTAGGTCCCTGAATGGCTGTTAGCCAGGAAGGGTAGGAATGGGGTCTCTAGCATACCCCAGAGTATTGGGCAAATCTGGTAACAAATTGCTCTACTTACAAAGCGGACAAAAAACGAAGCCGGTCCTCCTCACCATCACCCCTCTCAGCTTGCCGGGTATGGAGCACCAGCTTGCATAGCAGGGCAGGGGTCAACTGAGAGCCCTCACAGCAAACCTGTAGGCTTATGGCAGTGACAGCATTATTATTTCTGTTAGGGGGGCAACTAGAAGCTGTAACCTGCCTCACGGCTGTACTGTGCTGGGTGTTGTTCACACCCGGTAAGACAATCCCCCCTCTTACACACTGAATTCAACAATGCAACGATGAGGGGGCTGGAGCACATGACCTATGAGGAGAGGCTGAGGGATTTGGGCTTGTTTAGTCTGCAGGAGAGAAGAGTGAGGAGGGATTTGAGAGCAGCCTGCAACTTCCTGAAGGGAGGTTCCAAAGAGAATGGGGAGAGGCTGTTCTCAGTGGGGACAGATGGCAGAACAAGGAGCAATGGTCTCAAGTTAAAGTGGGAGAGATCTAGGTTGGATAGTAGGAAAATCTATTTCCCTAGGCAGGTGGTGAAGCACTGGGATGGGTTCCCTAGGGAGGAGGTGGAATCTCCATCCCTAGAAGTTTTTAAGTCCCGGCTTGACCAAGCCCTGGCTGGGATAATTGAGTTGGGATTGGTCCTGCTTTGGACTTGATGACTCCTGAGGTCTCTTCCAGCCCTAGGATTCTATGAATGCAGAAGGTGGGAAAATAGAGTGGCCATCCCTTCACTTTTACAGTAGGGCTGTGTCCAGACTCCATGCCTCCGTCGACGGAGGCATGTAGATTAGCCAGCTCGGAAGAGGGAAATGAAGCCGCGATTAAAATAATCGCGGCTTCATTTAAATTTAAATGGCTGCCCCGATCTGCCGATCAGCTGTTTGTCGGCAGATCGGGAGAGTCTGGACGCGATGCCCCGACAAAGAAGCCTTTCTTCATCGACACAGGTAAGCCTGGTTTCACGAGGCTTACCTGTGTCGATGAAGAAAGGCTTCTTTGTCGGGGCATCGCGTCCAGACTCTCCCGATCTGCCGACAAACAGCTGATCGGCAGATCGGGGCAGCCATTTAAATTTAAATGAAGCCGCGATTATTTTAATCGCGGCTTCATTTCCCTCTTCCGAGCTGGCTAATCTACATGCCTCCGTCGACGGAGGCATGGAGTCTGGACACAGCCTAGGGGAGTCCCAGCTCAGAGAAAATACCTCCAGAGGCAGGAAATGAACACAGGTCTCCTAGCTACAAAACCAATGCTCTATCCACAAAGCTGTCCTTCCTCCAGGAAACAGTGCCCAGGCTGGAGAAAGGCCTTATTCAGAATCAGTTTCTTGATCCCATGAAGCTAAACCACTCACACCCTTGTTGTGGGGACCTAATAGCTATTCACGAAAGATTTAAAAAATAAAACCATTTTTACTTGCCAGATATTTGTAGCAGGTTTATTGAGAGGATGATTAATTCATTAATCATACGTCACAGGATAACCAGGCAAAACACCCATCTGGAATTCCGCTGGGTGGAAAGTTCAGCCCCGTGGCTCAGAATGGTTTCCAAAAGCCATTCCTTTTTGGCCTGAGCTATCGGTGGACAGTCAGGTGTCAGACTGGATTGGAAATCGCTTCTAGGCTTCAGGGAATTTGGGACATTCCCTGACTTTGAAGAAAAAGGAATCTTACTTGGGAACCCAGCTAGCTGCTACAGGGAGCCAGGGTGGTTGTTTAGAACAGAAATAGGGGCAGAAATTTAATACTAAGGGGCATATTTTGTGTGAACCTTCACCGACAGGAGCTTCCTTCCCCTCTTCTTTTCTGCCTCCAGTCCCAACTGCAGTAGCCTGTTTTTGTTTCCTAACCCCACCCCAGAGGAGTTTTCTCTTCCCCTCCCCCTGAAGCTCTGGGGTTGGAGGAGCTCTGTGCCCCCAATGATTACTTGGGGGGCAGGTGCCCACCCCTGAGTAGAGGAGAAGCTGCAGTGAAAGCCATAATGGGACAGAGGACTCTATGAAGAAGGAGAGACTAGAACGAGGCCTACAGGCAAGAGAAGAGACCAGGGAAGTGAAAACCAGCAGAAGGCAAATGGATGAGTGACCAGGAGGCTAGTAGCAAAGGAAAGGGAGACTGAAATGAGGAGGAAGGTGCAGCCATGATTAAAAGATACAGAAGAGCTTCAACATGGAGGATGCAGTTTTATAAAAGAAGCTCCACCCACAGGCAGGATCAAGCCAATCGGGGCAGAGTTAGGGCCTCTATATATAGCTCCCTTGGGTGGCTGGCAGCTTTTGGTTTGGTTTGGTAGGGGGAGATTAGGGGAACAGCTGGGGGGGGGTTTAGAGAAGCTGATTGTCAGAACAGGTACCTTGAAGTTAATTAGCTGCCATTTCTAAGGGGGTAGTTTCCTGAACCATTGATTACTTAAAACTGCCCATTCAACACTCAGGTTTTATGGGGTCGTCTTCTGAGCTCAGGCCTGGTTTTATTTGAATTTCTGTTCAGTAGGGAACCCCCATAGGCATGACTGAAACATCCACACTTAGGAAAGCTTTCTGACCTTGGCAATAGTTTTATTGACCCAGTTAATTAAATTATAAACATTCCCACCCAGCAATGTACAGAGAGACAATCTGGAATGTGTTTATCTGGAGCCGTGTGCAGTAAAAGTTCTGTTAGCCGGCATGTTGGGAAAATGGGCGGGGAGGGAGGGCGGGGAGGGAGGGTGCTGGTTAACTGAGTGTTAGACTTTGTCCATGGAATACCAATTTGCAGAGAATTAGAAGAGAAGAAAATGGCTCAAGTGTAAAATAGCACTCAGGGCTCTCCCATTCTGGCTTAGCACTGCTCTGCTGAGTGGCTGGTTTCTTGACACATGTGGGTGCATAGGATAAAGGATATTTATCTATGCAGTAGGTTCCCTTATGAATCTCCATGTCACGAGGGGCAGTGCATGCTGTACCCCCAGATCACTAAAACACACTTAACACTAAAACCAGACTGAGGAAAATTTCTTTTCTTTGATTCAGAAGGCCCATTACTAGGCCTTTTACCTTAAGCTTAATAGCCCATGCACCAAAGTCACCATGCCACGCCTGTGGCCAGGTATCTGCTGATATTCCTAACTTAAAATATCCAGAGTTGTTATAAACTCGCATCCCATCAGTCAGCTGTTTAATCACCACCGCACTCTAGCTTGTGATCTCTCATGATGACATGCTACCGCTGGTTAGCTGCTTATGCTAATGGTTTGAGGCTTTATGCCTGGTTCAAATGATTCTTACAGGCTCGTTACAATCCTGCCCAGGAACGGCCCTAGACAAGCTACCGGCAACTGGCACCCTAGGTGAAATGCGCAATCGGTGCGCGATCGGCACCCCCGTCTCCAAAGCCCTCAACAGGGGCAGATGACGATTTTGTGGGGCCTAGGGCAGCACAATTTCACGGGGCCCCCCCCTTTGACACAGCGCATGCGCGGTGGCGCCACGGCGCATGCGCAGGGCTTCTTGAAGCGTGGGGCCCGGGGCGGCTGCCCCGCTCGCCCTGCCCTATATCCGCCCCTGGCCCTCAACAACCATTTATCTTGTTGCCCTAGGCGACCGCCTCATTCACCTGTATTGACGGGCTGCCACTGATCCTGCCTCAACTTACGCCCGAGGCTCACCTAGCAAATATTTATCCATCTGTCAAAAAGATAAAGATACAAAGGATCAAATCAAAGTGCATCTAGACCTCCCGAGTATCTCTCATTATAGTTCCAGTGACATCCACTTGCCACAGATTTGGTATCACTAGAATTCGTTTCCCTCAGAAATCAAGCATCACAAAACTGAAGCTCTAGAAAGCGTTCACATACTGTTACATTAGACCCATGAAATCGAGACGACCGGCCTCCGGAGGGTCAGTCTTCTCTGTAGTGCAGACATGTCTTTGCTGTGCAAAAAATTCATATTGTCAGAGCGTTTCGGGTCAGAAAGAGCCATTGTGATCAGACTGGACTATTTACATTGTAAGTGAACAAACTGGCACCAGTTAAATGAGTGTAAATTCGATTTTTAAAATTCTTTGTTTAATTAATCAAAGGTATTAACAGCGAGGGATGGCTGCCAATGGGTAAATAATAGATGTAAATTCTGTCCTTAAGGAATGATAAATAAACACTTATTTCTGCTATAGCCACAGAGCAGAGAAAGGACATGCGTTTTCAGCTCCTGCTCCATGCTACTCTTGATTCACAGGGCTTTTAGACTTCCCCACACACAGCTTCATAGACTCTAGGGCTATGTCTACACTGGCAGCTTCTTGTGCAAGAACAGCTGTTCTTGTGCAAAAACTTGCCGGCTGTCTACACTGCACGCGCGTTCTTGTGCAAGTAAATTTACAGTACAGCGTTGTAAAACAGGGCTTCTTCCAGAAGAGATATTCCTCTCCCCATGAGGAATAAGCCCTCTTGCACAAGAGCTCTTCCACAAGAGGGCAATGTAGACAGGCGACGTAAATTCCTTGCGCAAGAAGCCCCTATGGTTAAAATGGCCATCAGAGCTTTCTTGTGCAAGAGAGCGCCCACACTGCCATGGATGCTCTTGCACAAAAGCACATGCCAGTGTAGACACGCTCTTGTGGAAGACTTTTTGCACAAGAACTCGTCCGCAAAACAGTTCTAGCGCAAGAAGCTGCTAGTGTAGATGTAGCCCTGGACTTATTTCCTCTCCAAAGCTCTGGAGAGTATTAGAGACCATGGTAATTGCACAAAGTGCATTCTTGCTATGATTTATTGATTTAAACGCCTGACAATATGTATTGCTTATCAGAGAACACAGGAGTGACATGTACAGTCATTGTATTAAACGTTCTATTGATTTAAATAATTGCGTTCATTTAGAAAGATAAGTTCAGGCAATTAAAGGCACTTTTAAGAATTATTTCAAAACATGTTCATTTTTCTTTATCTGAAATAACAGAGGATTGCTTGTTTGGCTTTCACAAACTCTCTGTCTCTCAGAATTATTATGCACTTTAATAAGGTATTAAGTGAAGAAAAATAAAATATCCTCCTCAATGTTTCTAAAGGGTATATTCTTTCTTTGGTTAAACTTGTTAACGATAATGGGAATTACATGCATGCAGGGAGAGAAAAGTCAAGACATTTAAGGAGCATTTTCAGAACATTCTAATCATCAGACTAAGAGGAAAATCCGTTTCGGAGTGTTGTTAGGAACCTAGCAGGGATATTTTTCTTGTTTGAATGCCTTGCAGATGTAATTCTCCCAGATCAGTTAAACCAGTATTGAAGGGGGCCATGATTGTATTGACTGATTTAAAATGGAAAACATTCTGGAAAACAAAACAAACAAAAACATTTTATCCAAGGGAGGTGTAGGGTAAAAATTTCTGAGGCAGGCTATGATATTCTGTTAAAAACCCCTATTCTAAATCTCAAGTCTGGAACAGGCCTACAAACACATAGGTCAAAGGCACAGTTGCATGAGTAGAAGGGTCCCTCCTGCCCCCTGCACCTCCCTCATCCGCCCTTCCCACCCCCTCACTTAGCCCTTTGGAGGAAGGTCATCCTAGAGATAACTACCCAGACAATCACATTCCAGGGAAAGGCCCTATGGGTGAAAGACAGGACATAACACTGTCACATTCAATGGTGCTAGGAACAAATGTGCAATTGTCATGTTACCCTTACTGCCTTCTGCTTTAATTCCCCAGACACAACACCAACGGATCACATCCATGCAAAGATACCATCCTGATGCTAACATCACCTCTTAACACATAATTGACAATTGATGTCTGCTATGTTTAATAGTGATAGAAATGTAGCCGTGTTAGTCTGGGGTAGCTGAAGCAAAATGCAGGACAATGTAGCACTTTAAAGACTAACAAGATGGTTTATTAGATGATGAGCTTTCGTGGGCCAGATTTTGATCTGAGGAAGTGGGTCTGGCCCACGAAAGCTCATCATCTAATAAACCATCTTGTTAGTCTTTAAAGTGCTACATTGTCCTGCATTTTGCTTCTGCTATGTTTAAGTACTTGTTTTACTATATATAAGGTATTCTGTAAGCTATGGGCAGAAAACACTGTGTCATCTTTTAGATTATTGCTCTCATTTTGCCTCAGGGTTAGCACCTATCCAGGGGCCTGGGATCTTCCCCCCCCCCCCCCCCCCAATCTCTTCCTCCGCCTATCAGCATCCTATATAATTAATTCTAACCTATTGTCTGGCAGTGTTCATCAAGACTATCAAGCAAAGTGACACTCCACCAGCTCTGTGTGTTAATAAACCCTCATGCTTGCTTCAAACACGGTGTCCAGACTCTGTTCCAACAGAGGAAATTCTTACAAAGATATGCTCGTATTAATTAGATAGAAAGACAGAAAGGAAAGGCGTGCTTTTGGACATTGTAAGAGCTGTATTTAAGAGAGATGGATATAGATATCGATATCTATGAATGATGATTCTCTGTGTCTTCAGAGGCTTTTTAGCTTTGCAAAAATACAAATTTGGTCTATTTCCATAATAAAGCTAAAGAAAAGGTTTTACTGGCTTGTGCTTACAACAAAGCAAAGTATGGGACATTATGAATTGCTTTCTACTGTCTGTGGCTTTTAACAATAATCCAGAATGAAGATGAAATGCTAGTTCTATTTTAGCAATCGGCTATAGTGGCTGAGTCTTCTTTATGCTAAGGTCCCTTGACACCATGCTGTTAGGCCTGGTCCACACTAGACCTGGCAGGTTGGCTTAAGGCAAAATGCGTAGCTGGATTCGGATTACCGTAAGCGAAGCCACCACAGCGTTTACACAGTGGAAGGCTGCTAGGAGCACACAATCCCATCAGCTTCCCTTACTCCTCCCAGAATGAGGAGTACAGGACTCCGGCGTGGGCTGCCCTCAGCATTCAATTTGGGGGTCTACACTAGACTTGCTAAATCGGATGCCCGAAGATCGACCCCTGGAGGGTCGCTCTTCTCTGTAGTGAACACATGACCTCAGGGTGCCTTTCAATGGGAGTAATTTACTGGAGCAGTGTAAGGGGAGTTCAATATATCAGCCCTTACAGAAAAGCAGAGCGGTAAGAAAAAACCCTTGTTGTTAACCGGTGACGAGCGGCATATTTGCATATGATTGCCTGATTATATGCATATTTACATGTTAATCTGAGCTGGCAAAACGATGCAGTGTGCTCAGTGAAAATCAGGGACGCCGAAACATTGATAAATATTCATCCGCTCTCTGGAACCGGTATAATTTGTCATGGCGGCTATTTTTAGCAGAACTTCCTCTAAATTGACATCACATTGACTTGACAAGCCTGGCAACAAATAATCATTCTTGGCCTTGTTTCTTTGTTGCTCAGGAAGACAGAGAAGGGCTGGGAGAGGCACTTTTTACCTGTAGTTTCTAACCGGTCTGTGCGTCGGGTCGGGGGGAGACACGTGACGAAGAGGACGTGAAGCGAGGGTATTTCCCGATGCCGGTGATAATGGAATGTGGGGCCCAGAGGCTCTCAGGCAGGCTTGCTTTGCAGTGGGGATATTGCTTTTCAAACACAGCCTTTAGCCTGCCTGTTGGGAACACGATGTGCTACCGCACGTCCCAGAGGGCACCTTTGGCTGTAGTCGCGGCCCGGGGTGGATTAAGGAACAGGCGGATCTGCAGCCACGTTTCAGGCCTTTCCCGACAGACGCTTCTGTCACACGTGCGTCAGTTTCACAAGTCAACCTCCTCCCCCTCGCTTTGGCTTTCATCTATTCCAGTGGTCTCCAACCTTTGAAAGCAGGAGATCACTTTCTGAATTCAAGTGCATTCCGAGATCTACCTCAAACCCAAATACCCTGGCCCCGCCTCCTTTGTGCCCCTTCTCTGAGGCTCCTCCCCCCACTCACTCCATCCTCCTCCTCTCCCCCATGCTCCCTCACTTTCATCAGGCAGGGCCAGCAGATTGGGGTGCAGGCTCTGGTTTTAGATTAAGGGTTTTGGAGTGTGAGAGGGGCTCTGAATTGAGCTTAGAGCAGGCAGTTGGGGTGCTAGAGGGGTTTCTAGGTGCGGGTGCTGGGATGGCAGTACTCAAGGCTAGGGTCATGGCTTGGAGTGCAGGAGGGAGTCCATGACTGGGGTAGGGTTTCAGGATTTGGGCTCCGACCTGGCACTGCAGACATCAGGTGGCTGCACCACTCCCAAAAGCATCCAGCAAACTCCCTCCCAAGTCCTGTTGTGCCCCCAATCTGCTCTGTGGAAATAGTATAAAGGGTGGGAGAGGGGGCACTTGACATCAGCATCCCCCTTCTCCGTCCCCTATCCTGCACAGCAAGCAGGAGGCTCCTGGGGGTGGAGGGGGGAGGCAGCTCCAAGGCAAAGAGCAGGAGTTGTGCAGCAGTGGGGGGAAGGGCAGCTGAAGTGCCCACACTTGATAGGTGACCTTGAGAGGTTTGGCCAAGAGGCTCTCAGAGGCTCCAAGATCGACCAGGAGATCCCGATCGACTGGTTGGTGACCACTGATCTATTCAAATGCCAGGGGCTGATCCAAAGGCATTGAAACCTGCAAAATAGCTCCCGCTGGTTTCAGTAGGCTTTGGGCTGAGCCCTGTATGACCCTTTCAGACCTTTACTTTGTATTGGCAAAATGAAAACATTCATCAGGAGAAGGTAGTTAGACTGCAAGGTCTTTGGGCCAAAGATTGTGTCTCTTACTGCACTTAGACAACACTGAGCACAGTGGGGTTCTGCCTTGATTTACCTTTGAGTCCCTGGATTACAAATAATGGGCCACCCCCCATTTTGAAAATACACAGCTGTTTCTCTCCTGGGCCCTGCTGGGGGCTGTTAGGAATCTGTAGGGTGTAAGAAAATCACCTTCATCCCTAGCTCCATGATCCCTTGTTGTCCTCATCAAAACCGATGTTTCCGCCCTATTGCTGTGCGGCTGTGATGCATGAACAGGATGTCAGAGTCTTTGAGGATTCATAATCTTAAGGAGACTCCAGTCACTAGCACGGGGAGGGCTTGTCTGCACAACAACCATTTTGTAAATGAAACGCCTGTTGAGATGCAAAAAATCGACCATAGCTAAGTGGCCAAAGCGTGTTCACACTTGCTCGCTCTGTTGACAGATCATCTCCACATTGACACCATCCTCGACCGCTTGAGCAATGCATTGTGGGTGTGTATCCCACCGTTCCTAGCAACAGCATCTGCCTCCAGGTGTTTTGGGATGGCGGTATGAAGCCCAGCGTATCATAGGACTGGGCAAAAAGTCCCGTCAGGCACCGCTGGGTGGTTTCCATTTTCCTTTTGCACCAGTCTTTGCTGTGCACTCCAGCATCTCCAGCATCACCTTCCTCTGTAGCATGGGGCACAGATCACAGCTGGAGGATTCTCTGCATCTTGGGGTCTTTAAATTATTTGAAGGCTTCAGTATCTGAGATATAGGTGAGAGGGTTATTCCAGGAGTGGGCGGGTGAGATTCTGTGGCCTGCATTGTGCAGGGGGTCAGACTGGATGATCATGGTGGTCCCTTCTGACCTTAGAGTCTATGAGTCTATGAGAAAAGGTGGATCCTCCATTTTTCTCCTATGCTCTATTACGTGTCATGAGGACATCATGCATAGTGGCACCATTAATTGTGAAGTTACTGTCAGAGGAAGGCTCATAGACACCCAATGTCCAGCGTGAGATGGACAGCAGCAATTTAGCATTGCTTTTGGTATTCCCAGAGCAGCTGCATAGTGTAGACTATCGCTTTTGGGGTAGGGAACCCAGCACTGATTGGTGGGAACGTATCATCATGCAGGTGTAGGATGAAGAGCAGCGGCTACAGAACTTTAGGGTGCAGAAAGCAGCCTTCCTGGAGCCGTGTGCTGAGCTGGCTCCCAACCTGTGGCGCTAGGACACCAGAATGAGAGCTGCCCTCTCGGTAGACAAGATGTGGCCATTGCTGTCTGGAAGCCTGCAAGTCCAGACAGCTACTGGTCAGTTGCAAATCAGCCTGCAGTAAGGAAGTCGATTGCTGGGGCTGCAGTGCTGCAAGTGTGAGGGACAGAGAATCACATTCTGCTACGTAGGACGGTGACTCTAGGACTGTGTGTGTGTCAGGAGAGGGGCAATAGAGGGCACACACTTTCCGATGTTACCTCCAGCCCGCTGTCAAAAGCCATACGTAGGCCTGCAGGGGTTAAATGTGTATTCCTCTAGGCCAGCCATGAGCCCTGCTGGCAAAAATACCAGGTGTTTTTTATCAGACGGCCTTCATCAGCTGCAACTCCCTATGCTTGCTAGCTGAGAGCCAAGTATGGGCTAAATAACTGGACCTCGGTTCTCAGCCCTGTGGGAACGTTGAGTGGCATTGGGCCAGTATGTGCACACCCGGTAAACAACTGTAGTATAACTAGTGTAGGGAGTCCCCTGTCTGGTGAGTCTCACTAGGGACCTAGACCTCGAAGGGTACCCTGGATCCCCCTAGCTGGAGCCACGTCCACTGCAGCAGGGTTTGAGGTGACCGGAATGGGATGCCCTGCAGAATGAAGGGGCGTAAGCATTTCCAAGTGCCTGTTACTCTTTTGTGCATTGCTCTGCCTATGCTTATTGGCGTATTACTTTGCAGTAGCTGTGTAACCATCTGACAGATTAATAAAAGCAACTATCCCTAATTGACTCTATCTTGAAGTGAATCCACAACCCTGTTGGGCCCTGCCCTCGTAAGCTGACACCCGCCTTGCTCAGAGTACATCTACAGCAGTGGTCCCCAACGTTTTGGGACTGCCAGGAGCCTGGGGGCGGGGCCACTCACGCGCCGCACGTCCGGTGGCAAGGCCACTCACAGGCCACGTGCCTGGGAGTGGAGCCAAGAATGCACCGCACGCCCAGGGCCAGGGCCAGCACCGGCATGTGCTGCGACCCCGGGCAGGGTCCGGCACCAGCATGTGCCAAAACCCCGGGGCAGAAGCCACCCATGTGCCTGGAGCTGGCACCTGCTACTCGCCCGGGGGTGGAGCCAGCCCAGATTGCTCCTTGGGCGCACATAAATGGCCTGGCGGGCGCCATGGCACCCTTGGGCACCGCGTTGGGGACCATTGTTCTACAGGAAGGGATACCTCTCCATGGAGTTGCCGGTGCTTGTTAATAACCATGGGTGTTTCTCAGACATCTACACATGTGGTCTGAAAAGGTGCTTGTTACATGCATCTACAGTAACACTGGTCTGTACAGGGAGCTGCATGCAGGGACTTATTTTCCAGACCACAAGATTACAGTGGGGGATGTGGAAATGCCCATAGTAGTCCTAGGAGACCCAGCTTACAGCTTCGGCTCATGAAAACTTACACAGGGCACCTGGACAGCAGTAAGGAGTGTTAGAACAACAGGCTGAGCAGGTGTCACATGGCGGTCGACTGTACCTTTGGAAGATTGAAGATGAGATGGTGATGTCTCCATGGCAGGCTACACCTTACTGAGGATAATATTCCCACGGTCATAGCCACATGCTGCACTTGGTATAATTTTGGCATAATCATGTTTCCAGCTCACAGAAACACAGCCAACTGCCCACTTTTTTATACCCCTCACCCACCTCCGCACACCACAAGCCATAGTCACTTACCCTGTGCCTCGTCTCCTCCTTCCTGTCCCCTGCTCCCTGGGAAGCCGCTGTTGAGACAGGCTATGAACCTCAGGAGTGGAGAATAGTTCCTAGCTGTCTGAGACCCCGCATCCTCATCTAGCTCAACCTCTTCACCTATTATTTCATCCTCCAGGTTAGGTCCTTGTTCTGCTGCCTCTGTGCCCTCAGAAGTATCCCAGGGGCTCTTGGTGGTGGAGCTTGGGTTACCACCAAGGGTGGCATCCAGTTCTTTATAGAAATGGCAGGTCTTAGGTGCAGCATCAGAGTGATGGTTTGCCTAGCTCCTTTATCTTCACTCTGCACTGCAGTGTGTCCTGATCACAGCCCTTTTTGCACAAATCTCAAGAAATTTGCCCGAACGTGTCCCACTCTACCTGTGGGTCACTCGCAGCTGGGACCGCACAGACTCCTCTCCTCATATATGATCAGATCCAACAGCTCCAAGTGGGAGAGCGTTTGGTACCATAACCAGCCGTGGTCACCTGGATAGATGCCATGAGACCTCTCCATGCTGGGCCAGCCAGCAGGAAATGGAGTTTAAAATTCGCAGGGCTTGCAAGGGTGGATTGTTTCCCTGGTTGCAGGGCAGCGCAGTTCAAACTCCTGACCAGAGTGGCAGCACGGGGCTTGTGGGACACTCCCTGAAGGTGAATGAAAGTGGGAAAAAGCCGCATGGTGTCTACGCTAGATGTTTGTTGACAGTAGAGGGACAGGAAAAGAAAAAAAGGCTCTCATAAGGGTGGAATTTTTTTGTCGCTGAAACAGGGTGTGTTTTGTGACCAAAGTCGCATGGCAGTGTGCATGTTCTTGCTTTTTTGTTGCCACAAGGCAGGTTGTGGCAACAAAACTCGGCCATGCAGACAAGGCCTGAGTCTCGCTGTGTCTTGGGGAGAGGCTGCTCATGTCTCCAGCCTGTTCTCTTGTTCTTTCTTCTCTCATTGGCATTGCTCAGAAAGATGCCAAACCAGAAGCAGAAGGGGCAAATGCAACAGGCATTTGGGTTTTCACAACTCCTTAGTCCTTCTTAGCCCTTTAGGTCCCAGCCAGCATCTGAATTCAGACCCTGCAGCGCCTTTTAACTGAGCCTGCTGTGTTCTGATTGGCTGCTTCCCTGCAGCCTTTCTAGGCAAGCCTGGAGGACCTATCTGCTCCTTTTCTGGGGTGTGGTGTGGCAGGACCACAAAGGCCTCCAGCAGGGGGTCTCAAAGGACCTGGTATACCCCATTGCAGGATCTCACAGTGTTACCATCTGAGTATTTATTGTCTAGCTCATTTCACATTTAATTTTCCTTCTCTCATTCCCTGCGCATAATGGTGCCAAAACAGACTGAGAAAACAGCCGGGGGAGACCCTCTGGCTCAAATACACTTGTTTTTGCAGGAATATGCCCATGTGGGAGTGAATCCCTGCAGCTGCTCACATGAAAACTCCTCTCCAAACATTTGCACAAACAAAAACCGGGCACACATTTTTGTGGAAAAGCAGGCGTGTGATTCACAGATCACGGTTTGGAGCTCACAAATTTGTTTTTGCACTTAATTTCCTCACAGTTGTCTCAGCTCTCACTACAAGGCAGCAACCTAGCCTTTGGATTTTTAGCTGATGAAGAGTCTGAAGAGGAAAATAAGCCATATGTCCACTGAACGTACATCTGATGAGAGAGGGAACAAAGGCTGTCTGGGTGAAGAGCTCACGACTTTTCTTTACGCGAACCATGAACGATTCTCTTCAGACATTGCTCACATTCATGCCATACATCGTTCAGCAAGGACGAGTGTAGAGTCCTGCACTTGGGACGGAAGAATCCCAAGCATTGTGACAGGCTGGGGACCGAATGACTAAGTAGCAGTTCTGCAGAAAAGGACCACTTGGGGGTTACAGTAGGTGAGAAGCTGGAGATGAGTCAACAGGGTGCCCTTGTAGCCAAGAAGGCTAATGGCATATTAGGGTGCATTAGGAGGAGCATTGGCAGCAGATCCAGAGAAGTTATTATTCCCCTTTATTCAGCTCTGGTGAGGCCACATTTGGAGTATTGCATCCAGTTCTGGGCCCTCCACTACAGAAAAGATGTGGATGCATTGGAGAGGGTCCAGTGGAGGGCGACCAAAATGATGAGGAGGCTGGAGCACATGACCTACGAGGAGAGGCTGAGGGATTTGGGCTTCTTTAGACTACAGAAGAGAAGAGTGAGGGGGGATTGGAGAGCAGCCTTCAACTTCCTGAAGAGGGTTCTAAAGAGGATGGAGAGAGGCTGTTCTCAGTAGTAACGGATGGCAGAAGAAGGAGCAATGGTCTCAGGTTGCAGTGGGGAAGGTCTAGATTGGATATTAGGAAAAACTCTTTCCCTAGGAGGGTGGGGAAGCACTGGGCTGGGTTCCCTAGGGAGGGGGTGGAATCTCCATCCCTAGAGGTTTTTAAGTCCTGGCTTGACCAAGCCATGGCTGGTCTGATTGAGTTGGGTTGGTCCTGTTTTGGGCAGGGGGCTGGACTCGATAACTCCTAAGGTCTCTTCCAGCCCTAGGATTCTATGATGCTATGCTTTTCCAACCTATCATTACACGTTGTACAGTTAAGACCTGCAAAAATCTGTTTGGACTTCTATTTCTAAAGACCATCCACTCCACCTTTGTGCATGAGTATAAACTCAAAAGGGAGGACTGCAAATATCCGAGGCATACCTCAGTTGTAGCTCATAATCCAGGGTCATGCATTTAGATTGTCTAATCATGGTATTTTGCCACAATCTGTGGCACAACTGTTCATTCCTGAAGTTTTCCGTTATTGGAAATACAAGAAAATGGGATGCTTAAATTCCATAGGATTGACTTTGTCACAGGATAGAGCCTTTTGCTGGTTGGTAAAATGTCAATGCATTACCCGAGAGGGTTATTTTTAAAGATGGAGACAATTCCAGAAAATCAGTGCTCTTGGCTAAAGCCTTTACGTCTCTTATACCATGGCAGAAGTGTACAACTGCATGGTAAATGAAAGAAATAGGTCAGTATTGGGTGCGTCAGTCCACAACATGACACAGGAAGATTGCGTCCAATTCTAGGCCTCCAGTTACAGAAAGGATGTGGAGGCATTGGGGAGAGTTCAGCAGAGGGCAACAAAAGAGCATGTGGTTTATGAGCAGAGGCTGAGGGATCTGGGTTGATTCAGTCTGCAGAAGAGAAGAGTGAGGGGGGATTTGAGAGCAGCCTTCAACTACCTGGAGGGGGCTTCCAAAGAGGATGGAGAGAGGCTGTTCTCAGTGGTGGCAGATGACAGAATGAGGTGCAATGGTCTCAAGTTGCAGTCGGGGAGGATATTAGGAAAAACGATTTCCCTAGGAGGGCGGTGAAACACTGGGGCTGTGTCTAGACTACACCTCTCGGTCGACAGAGAGATGTAGATGAGACACATCGAAACTGCTCATGAAGCAGGGATTTAAATCAGACTTCCTGTGTGATCTGGAGCAAGTCACTTAACCTTTCTGTTCTGAGCTCCCGAACAGGGACAATACTTTCTCCATGCTGTTCTGTCTATTGAAACAGGCTCTTCAAGACAGGGGGCGAAGGGGCTGATGGTCGATCTCATCCTATGTCTGGCTGTGTCTACATTGGCACCCTTTTCCGGAAAAGGGATGCTAATGAGACACTTCGGAATTGCAAATGCCACACGGGATTTAAATATCCCCCGCGGCATTTGCATGAACATGGCTGCCGCTTTTTTCCGGCTCGGGGTTTTGCCGGAGAAAAGCGCCAGTCTAGACGGGATCTTGCAGAAAATAAAGCCTTTTCCGGAAGATTCCTTATTCCTACTTGAAAGTAGGAATCCCTTGAAAATAGGAATAAGGGATCTTCCTGAAAAGGGTTTATTTTCCACAAGATCCCGTCTAGACTGGCACTTTTCTCCGGCAAAACCCCGAGCCGGAAAAAAGCGGCAGCCATGTTAATGCAAATGCTGCGGGGGATATTTAAATCCCGTGTGGCATTTGCAATTCCGAAGTGTCTCATTAGCATCCCTTTTCCGGAAAAGGGTGCCAATGTAGACACAGCCTCTCTGTATAGTACTTAGCACAAAGGGACCCAGCTCTCAGCCGGGTCATCTAGACACCGCTGTATTTGTTGTGGCAGGAGAGTGAGAGAGACCATGACAGAGTCCTTTCCTGTCATCGGTTTTATTTCATCTGGAAGAGATTTGCCTTCTCCCCTCCCCAACTCTTTTGTTCATCATCATGGGCTCATGGTCTTTGCACTCACGGCTGGGCATTTTGACAACCGTTAGCGCCTGGGAGCTTAGTCATGTCTCAGGATAAGCCAAGCTCTGCAAAGGAGGAATTTTCCGATTTCGAAGCCCAATGATTCGACCCAAACGATGAGTGAGAAACGGCTCCCGTTCCCTAGCAGCCACCCGGAGAAGACAGAGATTGCGGTTGCTGCTGTTCAGCATATGGAAACGAGAAACACGAGCGCACGCCTTGCCAAGGAGAGACTGGGGGATGATACGAAGGAACGATAATACATCCTCGGCGTGTGAGGTGGCGGAGCTGGACAGTGAAAGCCGAATTTGGTCTCTGGCTGGAGTCCCTGAAGGAGCAGAAGTAGTGACTAAGTATATTTTATTAACCTGCCAGAGACGCTCAGTGCAGGCGGACCTTGCCAGTGCGTGTTTGCGTCTGCTCTTTGGATGGGAATAAGAGAGCTCAGGCCTTTATCCTCCTGTGTGTTTTTGATACACTACCAGCCTGAGGTGTGTCTAGACTGCAGGGTTTTTTCGAAAAAACGTCACCTGCGTCCAGCCTGCAGCCGCGTTCTTTCGAAAGTAAATTGAAAGAACGCAGTGGTTTTTTCAATCACAGTAAACCTCATTGTACGAGGAATAACGCCTTTTTTCGAACGTGCCCTTTCGAAAATAGGTGCCATCGCATGCAAACTGTGCTCGCTTTTTCGAAAAATCTTCTTGTAAACTAGACGCTCTCTTTTGAAAGAGCCTTGTAGTCTAGACAGAGCCTTGGTGTCCAGGCCTGTTTCCATTTGTCTCCCTGCTGCTAGCGGGGCCCTGGCTTTCAAAAGCACAATGGCGGCTACCGAATTGGGCCCAGATGATAGCCTGTAGCTCTGGCTGAGGGGAGGTGTAAGTGTGTCAAGCCTGGCGTTACATCTCCTGTGCTGTAGCCTGCCCTCCCAGATTCAACCCCGCAGGATGCACCGGTGTTTGGGGGCTGGGCTTTAGCCCTGTGGGGAGCACTGAGGCACGGGGCTTTCTGCAGCTCTGCTCCCAGTTTCAGCCATGAGGGGAGCCAGGCTTTCGCAGTGAGGCTCTGTGGACCCTTGGATGAGAATGATCAGGACACTAGCCTGGGCCTGGGAGATTTGGATTTAATTTCTCTTCTCTGCCACAGACTTCTTGAGCAACCTTGGACAAGTCCCTTAGTCCCTCAAGTCCCTATATGTACAATGGGGTAATGTCACTGCCCTACCTTGCAGGGATGTCATCAATTTAAATACATTACAGATTATAAGGTGCTTATGCGGACCAAATAAGTATGTTGGACAGATGAGAGTTTGCATTTCCAAAGAAGGCTAATTTGTTGTTAGCTCACAGTCAACCTGTGGAACTCCTTGCCGGAGAATGTTGTGAAGACCAGGGCTTTATTGTTACATTATGTAATGGTGTGAGCTTTAATAGAAACCAGAAAGAATAATAACACCACAAAACCTGACAATAAGGAAGGATGCCCGTTAGCCAATCAGAGGGCAGAAATTGTTGCCATTTTAAAACTCCGTTGCCTTGTAATTGTGTAAGTAATAAGTCATTTAGTTATAATGAATGTATAATAGTAATAGGAATATAGCCGTGTTAGTCTGGTTAGTTCTTCCACTATTTGATCTGAGGAAGTGGGTCTGGCCCACGAAAGCTCATCATCTAATAAACCATCTTGTTAGTCTTTAAAGTGCTACATAGTCCTGCATTTCGCTTCATAATGAATGTATGTTATAGCAAAAGGTTTGGATTAAACTTAAACACAAGATGGAGGCCTCAGACAGGCCAGGTAGCTTTGCCCTGTTTGATGTTGGCATGTTCTGATGTTCAAGCGAAGAGATGGAATATTGTAATACATAGTGATGTTAATATTAGGCAAGCACTCCTTGATAGGGAGCTGATAATAAGTTTCACCAGAAGATAACACCCAGGAGGGGTCCTCAGCACACTGATATCAGATGAATGCGAGAACAACCTCCAGCTAAACATATGTTGCAGAAAAACTGATTGTGATGCTGAATGACCGACTGAGGCCTGCCAAGGCAAAATGCATAGACATGGATGGAAGAAAAATCCTATAAAGGATGGGGTGTCGTTTATGGTTCTTCGGATTCTGTCCTGCTAAGGCTATGGAGCATCAGTCCGGACTGACAAGAACCCGGCTTCCCCCTCATACTCGATCCATCTGGCCAAAAGGTTGAGTCGTGCAACAGACTGGTAACTATTCCATCAGCAGGACATGTGTGTATGTGTGTGAACACGTATGCTACTTTGTTATGTTATCAATACATGCGGCGTGTTGCCTTATCCCCCTGAAAAAAGATCCCGTGTGATTCTTTAAGCATAACAGCTCTCAGAGAACACGCCCCCCCCCCCCCCTCCCCTGGCCTCTGGGAATCAAATTGCTTTGAGATTTTTTTGATTTTACAAAAAGAACATTAATCAAAATGTCATGAAATTTCAAAATTCCAAATGTAACATTTTTAATTTCTTTGGAAGTGAAATTTTTATTTTATCCAAGCAGCACTAGTTCGCGTGGCAGTTTTTGGATTTTTTTTTTTTTTTTTATTTAAACAAATAAAATATTATGGGGGAAAATATTGAAATCGTTAACAAAAAATTGTAACAAACCCACTGACTTTATGTTCAAACCATCAAACAAGCCACATTAGTTGTTAACTAAACTAACAATTAATATCAGATGACATAGCTCCACTGACTTCAATGTATACAGAAGAGTCTATTTTCAGAGGGGTAGCCGTGTTAGTCTGGATCTGCAAAAGCGACAAGGAGTGACAAAAGCTAGAGATAACGAGGTTAAAATTATAAATGGACACAAATCAGATATTAGGAATGGCAATATACAAAAACCTGTAGGGGAACACTTCAGTCTTCCTGGACACACAATAGTATATCTAAAGGTACCCATCCTGCAGCAAATAAACTTCAAGATCAGACTCCAAAGAAACCGCTGAGCTACCATTCATCTGCAAATTTGACACCATCAGTTCAGGATTAAACAAAGACTGTGACTGGCTAGCCAAGTACAAAAGCAGTTTCTCCTCTCTTGGTGTTCACACCTCCACATCAGCTGCTAGAAGTGGGCCTCACCCTCCCTGATTGAATTAACCTCGTTATCTCTAGCCTGCATATTTATACCTGCCTCTGGAAATTTCCACTACATGCATCTGACGAAGTGGGTCTTTGCCCATGAAAGCTTATGCTCCAATACATCTGTTAGTCTATAAGGTGCCACAGGACTCCTTGTCGCTTTTGCAGAAGAGTCTGTTAGACTTTATCCTCATTATAATAGGATATAACTTCACTAACTTCAATGCAGGCTGATACCTTAGATGTGCAGTGCTGACTTTATTAATGGCTAATGTTTTATCCATCCAAATAAAAACCCACATTCATGAGTTAGCAATAGCCAGCCAAAAAAGCAATACAAATATTCATTTTGGTATAATAATAATAAAAAAGTCTTTTTTTTTTTTACTGAACTACTAGCAAATTATCCCAAGGGATAAATTTTAAGAGGTTCTTCCTGTTTATGAGCCTCTGTGTTGAAAGTAGCTTGTCACAAGCAAAACGCTTTGCTTCCCTTGGGATACCATTTGGTAATCAAGTGTTTTGACTGTAGCTCTTAGCACTGTTTCCAAAATGGACTGCATAATTACATCATTGAAAGTCGACTGTAATCAGGAGAGTGCATGTAATGACTATTCAAGCCCTTCTTGTCAGGAGGAACGAGACAGAAAGCTCTTTCGTTGAGCTTGTCTCTCGAATTGTCTGAGGACTCCTCCAGAAGATGGTGCCACGATTCTGTCTGTAACACAAACAGCAGGCCCAAAATGGAATCTTGGTTGGAGGAAATATCAGAAAATTAATACTACCTAGAAATCAAGAGTGAATGTATTCCCAAAGGCAGCTCAAAGCCCAAATGCTAGCATTTAGTCAGTGTGACGGCTCTTTCCAGATGGGGGCAATGTATCATGACTGCCTTTGATCTATATTACTCCAGGCAAGGTCAACCAGCATGACAAGAAAGACAAAAAAAACCCCTCGGCTGCTATCTTCCGTCCAAAAATACAGAGCACTCTTGCAGGCTTTGCTAACCCCCCAATCCTGACAGCACCCAACCCTGTCACTAAAATATACCTGACATAAAGTAGGAAGTTGCAGTTCCAAAGAGAACATGTGGCTGTTTCCTGTTGGTTAGGGATGGGGGACATTTTTAGGGCTTTGTCTCCCTGGAGGATGCATCGTCTGAGTCAACAGAACCCTGCAACTGGAGTAAATAACTTGATTTGCTTTGCACAACTCTTGGCATCAAAGCCAGACAAAGTCATTAATTAAATCATGAATAGTGGCCACCGAACAAAAATCTTTCACTCTGACCAAAACAATATAATTGAATGTGTTTCTTCTGTTACAGTTTTCTCAGTGTCTGAGGTCTCGGTAGTGTGAACCCATTTGTCATCCGATTAGCCCGATGAAGCATACAGAAGTCATTTGAACGATGAATTTTCTGCAGGCAAAACAAAATGCAAACAAGAAGAGCTTCCTGTGCCTGCCAAAGTGATGAGACTTGGAATGCAAATAAGAAAAAGCCATGCTGACAGCAAAAGCTATTTTTATATTCCGGCCATGGCTCCTGGGCGTGACAGTTGGTACAGGACGGCCTCTGTATTCTCGAACCCAAATACACTGCGTAGTCGTAAGTGACGCGCATGCTTCTCAGAAGAGCTCTCAGATGGCAAAGCCAGGGTGCGTTGAAAGAAAGATGGATCGTGATGTCAGTTCACACGCCAGCTGCCTGTAAACTGCCCGGGTCAGCCTCGAATGAGAAGCGAAACCGAAACATCTCCCGTCGCTGAAGTACAATGGAAGGGGAGCGTTGCTGGCTTGGGCATTAAAAGGTCACCCTCAGCCTTGGAGGAAGAGCCAATGGGAAGTCCTCTCCTGCGTCAGCAAATCAGTGCACTTGGCAGCATCGCAATCCACTCCTGGACACTTTGGGGAAGGAAGGGGCTTTCGGAGAATCTGAACCCACTTCTCTGAAGTGTGGCGCATGAGTTAGACTGCTAATGGTACCTTCCTTTCCTGTGCATTCGATCCTATAACATTCTAGCTCCCCTATGAAGTATACCCTCATGCATTCGTTCTGTACAAAGGTGCCTTGGCTTCCTGAATTTCTCTGGAAATAAACGTATTTCCCAACAGGAAAGCATTTTTGACAATCCACCCGGTCATTTCACAGCCGAGTATTACCTATTCCTTGTTCGCCACCCGCAATGTGCACAGGCAAGTTTGCAGCGAGGGCAAGGCAAGGTTACTGTAAAGTATTTGTGCTGTTGCAGTGTAACCCACACCCCTAGGCTATGTCTACACTCGCGGCTTCTTGCGCGAGTAATATGCAAATGAGGCTAAGCGTGGAATATCGCCGAGCCTCATTTGCATACCTAATGAGCCACCATTTTTTTCAGAAGAGGCTCTTGCGCAAGAAGGAGCGTCTACACTGCCCCTTCTTGCGCAAGAGCCTCTTCTGAAAAAAAATGGTGGCTCATTCGGTATGCAAATGAGGCTCGGCGATATTCCACGCTTAGCCTCATTTGCATATTACTCGCGCAAGAAGCCGTGAGTGTAGACCTAGCCCTAGTGTGGTTCACTCTCCCATATAGTGGCACTTTGACCACTTACAGCGAGAGATAAGAACATGGGAGCTCTACAGCCTAAGCTGAGAGCCAGGAGCAGATGCTCCCCCACTAAGCTCCAGAGGTCCCAGGTTCAAATCTGCCTGGTGGTGGTTACATTAGCACCTTAGAGCCCCAGTCACGGTTGCCAACATCAAGTCAAGCAACATAGTAACAGACAGCGCCAAGTGTGCCCGTCAATCGGATTGAGGCCTTGAGCTGGTATATCTGAGGCGCCTGAGGTGTTCCTCTGAATCATGTGAGATGAGTTATCCAGAGGGGTGGCTGGACTGGAGATGTGGACTGAGCCAGCTCCCTAGCGATCATTTCCGTGGGAGGGCTGGGTGGCTCCTGCAGTGCTTAATGGGGAGTGGATTTTACAGGTGGGCCTGGGTTCGTCCAGGGTTGGAAATAAAGGTTGAGGGGGAAAGTCATGGAAAGCTCCCAGTCCTCATAAGAACGGCCATACTGGGTCAGATCAAAGGTCCATCTAGCCCAGTAGCCTGTCGGCCGACAGCAGCCAGCACCAGAGAGGGGGGACTGAAGACAATGATCAAGTGATTTGTCTCCTGCCATCCCTCTCCAGCCTCTGACAAACAGAGGCCAGGGACACCATTTCTATCCCCTGGCTAATAGCCTTTTATGGACCTAACCTCCATGAAATGATCTAGCATCTCTTTAAACTCTGTTATAGTCCTAGCCTTCACAGCCTCCTCTGGCAAGGAGTTCCACAGGTTGACTACATGCTGTGTGCGGGGGCTGCACGTTGGGATCTACCAAAGAGATGAGGCCAGACATATAGGCGGTAGAAAGCAGCACCCACCCAGGGAGCTCAAAGCGGTTTCAGCCCACCGATAGCACGACCCCTTCAGAGCTCCCCATTGATGGGATGCAGAGCTGGGCCGGGCCAGGCCAATGTACATGTGCCAGTTGATTGTTCCCTGGAGGAAGAGGGGGGGGGTTCTTCAAAGATTCCTTTTCCTCCACCCCTCACGTTTGGTAAATGGCATTTCCTTGGACCTCAGCAGCTGCTGAGATCTTTGACTGGGCCTTGGGTCATCAGTTGCCGTTCCTTCATTCCTAAGGAGGGTCTTTGTGCCCTTAGGACTGCCACTTGCACATTACACCTTGCTAACGGCTTTGGGTTTGAAAAAAACGTAAAAAACCAACACATGGTCCTGTAGTACTGTCGAGATGAACCCCAAAGTATAGACAGGAGCACGAGCTTTCGTGGGCACAGCCCACTTCTTCAGATAAATGGAGCAAGGGGTCCAGAGGTGCAAATCAATAGCAGAAAAAGAGGAGAGATGGGAAGGAGGAGAAAGCCTGGTCAGTTAAAGTGCCCGCTCTAAATGAGGCTAATAGAGCCAGCTGTAAGTGTTGGATACTTAGCTTTGGGTGTCATTTGGGTGATGAATATCACAGCGCATCCAAGAAAAGTCTTTGTCCGGTCCCTGGCTAAACGTGTCAGATTTGCATGTGAAGGCCAGTTCCCTGGTTTCTCTCTTTAGTTGAGGTATGTCTATACTAGCTCGTTAATTCAAGCTAGGTAGGCACATGAGGTGACCGGAGTTGCAAATAAGGCCCAGGATTTAAATATCCTGGGCTTTATTTGCATGTTCCCGTCTGGTCGCCATTTTGAAATTTCACTAGCCCGAACTCACTGCCGCGCGGCTACACGCGGCAGCGACACGTTAATTCAAACTAAGTCCTTAGTTCGAATTAACTGTTGCTCCTTATTCCACGATGGTCCCTTTGTCAGAGAATGGCCACTTGAGATCCATGAGTGAGCGACCCGGCAAGCTAAAATGTTCCCCAAGAGGTTTCTGTGTGTTACCGTTTTGAGTATCTGCTTTGTGTCCATATAGCCGTTGTTGTAGGGACTGTCCGGTGTGGCCAGTATCCACTGCAGCGGGGCACTGCTGGCTCTTGATGGCGTAGCCCACAGCAGTGGATGTGCTGTTCTGTGTTCGGCGAAGGTGCTTTCACCCTGAGCTGGTGCGAGGCATGTGCAGTCGGTTCCCCCGCACTAGGCTCCGTGCTTTATGATTGGCCTCCCCTGCCTGGACGGCGCGTCCTGCCTGAGGTGCGTCTCAAAGCTGCAGGCGGCACATGGCGTGCCCCTCCCCCGCCTAGCGGGGCCCTCAGTCCACGGGAGAAGAGGAGGCTGCTGTGGGTGCCGCTGGTGAGGGTGTCCCCTCCTGCCCTACCGTGCTGCCAACTCTTCACGCTGCTGGGGGAGCAGCCGCCACACCCCAACGTGGGCAGAACTGGAGCCTCGAGCCATTCGAACTAGGCCCCGCGAATAATCACGCCGGCCTTGCTTGTATACCACCACTTGCTTCCCTGTCCTCCACCTTTCCCAGTCAGCTCCAGGGCCCTGCTGCTGTGACAAACGCCCCCGCTCTTTCTCCTCGGGGTAACGGCTCTTCAGTGGGAACAGATGCTTTCTGACCACGGTCTCTGGGCAAAGTCTCCATGCGAGAGAGCGTGCCCACGATGCAGCGTTTTGCCCTGCACCCAGACTGATTCATGCGAAAGGATAGACATGACAGGAAAGGCCAGAGGGGCTGGGGGACGTGGTTCCCATTCCATGCAGGGATTACAGTTTGTCTCCCCCCCCCCATACAAATTGTGCCTGCGCCCCCGGGAAAGGCAGAATGGCTGACAGAACAGGAGACATCGAGCGCTAAACGGAGATACACCGAGAAAGCGCTTTTCATCGGCGCCAGTGCCGTGTGGGGCCAGCTTGAAAGCCTGGCGTTGACACCAGCCTGCAAATCCAAAGGACCCCGGCACTTGTTCTGTGGCTCAACAAAATCGTTTCGGATTTGCACTTCCTGGATTCGGCGCCACCAGCTGGCTCGCCGGGAACACGCCGCAGCGCACGTGGAAATGCCAGCGGGCGGCGGCCGTCTCTGGCTTTGTGCCTTTCCTCAAGGCAGACGGGCTTAAAGAAATCCTGCCTCAGCAGCTCCTCTCTCAACCGCGCGAGCTGGTCTGTGCGGGGAACGCCGGTAACCAGCCTCATTTACCAGCCCCCTGGGGAAAGAACCTACAAGGCCCAGGCAGGCGCCTCAGACCCAGCCACCGAGCGCTCTGCACGCAGCCTCTTGGGCCGGGCACCCGTTCCCCTGTGGAGGGGGCTCCATGCTCCACTGAAGACTCTTCTGCCCATCACATAAACAGACTGATGGGTGGGGGCGGGGCCAGGGAGGAGAGGCCAGCCAATAGGCCGTGTCTCTTTTCTGTATCCTCCTGCAGCCAGGCGGGGGGAAGGTACTCCGAGGGGGGCCCTTCCCCCGCCTCCCATAACCCCATCCTCCCGGCGTCACACTGTATGTTTGGAGTTCATGGGGCCGCTGACCAATAAACGGGCTTGGTCCGCCGGCACCAGCCCGCTACGTCCGCTTGGTCGAAGTCCTCACCAGGGGATACACAGGGAGGAAAGGCAGGGGGGCTCGGGCCCACCCTCCGAGCCCCGGCCCAGGGCCCTAATGACCTAGACGTACTCCCGGGTCCAGCTGGTGGGGTGACGACCCGCAATGCACCAACCCACGGGCTATTCCAAAAGTCGCACCCTGGGCCGCTTCCTACCTTTCTTCTCTGCTCACTGCCTCCTCCGTCTGTCCCGTAGTGCGAGCCTCCTCTCCTTGCGCCGGCGTCGCTCCTTTTGAACATCCCACCGGGCCGCTGTCCTCGGCTCCTCCCCCTGCCTGCTCCTGGGGGCAGGTGCGCTGGCCGGCATCCCTGACAGCCGTGGAGTATGCACGGCAGAGTCGGGGCTGGAGCGGCACTGCCACTTCTCCCCAGAATGCTGGGGATGGCGCGGCTGGCGTGCGGGGCACCTGGGCGTCCCCGTCACACCTCCCCTTACTGGAGTGGGACTCCCGGGGGCAGGTAGCCATCGGGAGAGTCCATGCGCCCAAGGAGTGTTGGGAGAAGAGTAGATGGACCACGTTATCACCCACGCGCGTTGACCTCCAATCCCCAGCACAGTTCCAAGTGGCAAAGATTTGGCGGCAGTTCCTCTCCTTTATATATTTTAGTATGTAGCCACACATCTACCACTGCTTTCCTTAAACCCTTATTCAGAAAGGTTAACTCCCGTACAAGGAATATGAATGAGCAGGTGACGAATACAACTATACCCGCCCCTGTTGTATACTGGTTTGTAGTCGAATCGGCATTACGTGCTGTTTTCATTGGCAGCTTACAGGGAGGGGAAAAGGAACTGTGACCCTGATCATAAGTTTTACCGCGAGTGAGAACAGGCCAGGGATACAACGAGGTTAACAAGGAGTGTGTTTATTAAGTGGCAGTGTGTTTCATGGAGGTTAGGTCCATAAAAGGCTATTAGCCAGGGGGTAGAATTGGTGTCCCTGGCCTCTGTTTGTCAGAGGCTGGAGAGGGATGGCAGGAGACAAATCGCTTGATCATTGTCTTTGGTCCACCCTCTCTGGGGCACCTGGTGCTGGCCACTGTTGGCAGCCAGGATACTGGGCTAGATGGACCTTTGGTCTGACCCAGAACAGCCGTTCTTATGTTCTATGGTACACCCACATCTTGTATACTGCATTCAGATGTGGTCTCATCTCAGAAAAGATATGAGATGAGAGAAGGTTCAGAGAAGGGCAACTAAAATGATGAGGGGTTTGGAATGGGTCCCATATGAAGAGACATTAAAGAGACTGGGACTTTTCAGCTTGGAAAAGAGGATACCAAGGGGGGATATGATAGAGGTCTGTAAAACCATGAGTGGTGTGGAGAAAGTGAATAAGGAAACATTTACTTGCTCCCATAATATAAGAACTAGGGGTCACCAAATGAAACTAATGGGCAGCAGGTTTAAAACAAAGAAAAGGAAGTTCTTCTTCACACAGCGCACAGTCAACCTGTGGAACTCCTCGCTTGAGGAGGCTGTAAAGGCTAGGACTATAACTGGGTTTAAAAGAGAACTAGATAAACTCATGGAGGTTAAATCCATTAATGGCTATTAGCCAGGATGGGTAAGGAATGGTGTCCCTGGCCTCTGTTTGTCAGAGGGTGGAGATGGATGGCAGGAGAGAGATCGCTTGATCATTATCTGTTTGATTCACTCCCTCTGGGGCATCTGGCATTGGCCACTGTCAGCAGACAGGATACTGGGGTGGATGGACCTTTGCTCTGACCCAGTACGGCCATTCTCATGTTCACCAAGCAACAGAGGCTTTCGCGAAGGGCTGGTTTGGAGGAGGTGTTAGATGATGGAAATACCCAGAGCTATTCACTGGGCTGTTGACTGGGTCTGACGGCTCTTTGGAGAGAGCCACGTTTCTCTTTTGTAGCCATGGTGCAGATCCCATCACTGGCGGCGCGAGCGGCACGCAGGATGGCATCCTGCTGGGCTGCTGTGAGAAATGAATTAGCTGCCTGGAGTGCATTTGGCATCCCTTTGATGCAGTCCGTCGTGGGGTTCTCACGGTGGCGAGAGCTTCTCTTTCACAGGAGGGGGCTGCTCAAGCGGAATTGAGGGGGGGGGGGATTATGGCCTTGTTTAATGAAGAATGTTATTAAAGGCTTTGCAAATGACTCTCCAGGCAGTCCAGGGCAGCCTGATGTCTCAGAAGCTTTTTGAAGATCCGGAGTCATGCTGCGGGTCAGGTTAGATTGCTGGGCTCTGACTCAGTGAGTGGGTGAAGGTCCTGGGTGTGGTGCTGGCTCCACCCCCAAGATTTGGGTGTCTGACAAACAGACGCTAAGGGCACCATTCCTACCCATCCTGGCTAATAGCCATTGATGCACCTAACCTCCATGAATTCATCTAATTCTTTTTTTGAAACCCGTAGAAGTCCTGGTCTTCACAACATCCTCTGGCAAGGAGTTCCACAGGTTGACTGTGCATTGAGTGAAGAAAAACTTCCTTTTGTTTGTTTTGAACCTGCTACCTATTAATTTCACTTGGTGACCCCTAGTTCTTGTGTTATGGGAAGGAGTAAATCACTTTTCTTTCTCTGCTTTCTCTTCACCGGTCATGATTTCATAGACTTCTATCATATTCCCCCTTAGTCTACATAAGAACGGCCGTACTGGATCAGACCAAAGGTCCATCTAGCCCAGTAGCCTGTCTGCTGACAGTGGCCAGCAACAGGAGCCCCAGAGGGGGAGGACTGAAGACAATGATCAAGAGATTTGTCTCCTGCCATCTGTCTCCAGCCTCTGACAAACAGAGGCCATGGACACCATTTCTATCCCCTGGCTAATAGCCTTTTATGGACCTAACCTCCATGAAATCATCTAGCTTCTCTTTAAACTCTGTTATAGTCCTAGCCTTCACAGCCTCCTCTGGCAAGGAGTTCCACAAGTTGACTATGCGCTGTGTGAAGAAGAACTTTCTTATATTAGTTTTAAACCAGCTACCCATTAACTTCATTTGGTGTCCTCTTGCGTAACGAGGGCTGGAGTTGTGTTCTTGCGTAAGGAGGGCTGGAGTTGTGTTCTTGTGTAATGGGGGCTGGAGTTGTCCTCTTGCATAACCCTAAGTAGGGGAGAAAGGAAGGTTCCAGCCAGTGTTGTTTTTAACCCCTATGTGGTGGTGCGGGAGCAAAGGAGGCTCCTCCAGCCTTCTGCTGTCTCTGGAGAAGGGTGCTGGGAGCGTCTCCAGCCAGAGGTAACCCAGAGATACCTCCGTGTGGAGTTCCTCCAAGTGTGGGAGAAGTTCCATTCCCCCTGCGGCTCTTGGCTTGGGGGGAATTGGAAGGACAAACTCTGACCCAAGAGGTTTTTCTTTCCCCCTCAGGAACGGAGCTGTTTGCTGAGAGCCGTGCTGACTCTTGAAAATGGTTTTGTGGACAGATGGCAGAGAAGGCCCAGCCCTCTGAGGTAAGTGAGTGGTGACAGGCTACCAAGGAGTGGGGGATACGGGAGGAAGTCCTGGACATGGCATGGAAACGTGTGATCTCCATGTGGCTCTGAGATTTACAGGCTGAACACCACTTTTGTGTGTGTGTGTGTGTGTGTGTGTGTGTGTGTGTGTGTGTGTGTGTGTGTGTGTGTGTGTGTGTGTGTGTGTGTGTGTGTGACCCCCCACCTCCAATAGAAGACTTTAGAGGGAAATCCAGGGCCATTCTCTCCAGATTTAGACTTTGTTTTAAAATAATTTTTAATGATTAATAATCCTAAAACCGAAACGCCACTAGAACACATTGAGTTAAAAAGAAAAACAAGCAGAACTTGGGATATCAAATCCCCCACTTCATCTTATTATCAAATGGGGTCAGCAGTAAACTACTCTAGTAAAAACCTCAGGTTCTGTGTCTCATCATCCAAGCTCTGTATATAAAAAGAGTGAACTTTTCCCCCCAACATTTGCTTTGCTGACTACTCAGCATCTGTTCAGCGCAGGTGATATTCTGGCAAAGGATAGGACAGTCCGTCAAACCGAGAGTGCCTAGGGAAAGCGACCAGATCGTATAGAGCAGATAGATACGTTGCTCCTCTAGCTTGTCTTTTCCTTCACCCACGGATAGGGCTGGCAGCAGACCACGTCCCCCTGGAGGGAGGCTGAAAGCAGAGGACAGAGCTGAGACCCTGGACAGATTGCCACGTGACAATCTAGCCCAGTCGTTCCTAAACTTTTCAATGTCACGCCCCCTTTTTGATTTTTGAGAAATCCTCACGCCCTCTCCCCATAGCAGCAAAACTTGTTGAGCAAAAGAAAAGCAAGGAAGTGACTGGGGGTGAAAAACAAAAATAGCAGCAAAACTTAGGGACGGGAGATTAAGGGGAGAGGGACTGCCCCCCCTGGAATTTCAGCACCACCCCCAATTTGGGAACCCATGATCTAGCCCAAACCGTTGCAAAGGAACGGAGGGGTTAATCAGTCTGGCATTGAAGCTCTGAACTAGAAATCCTTTCTATTTTTGTCATGCACTTTGCACAGGTTTGGGGGAGGAGGGGACGAAATCCACATCCAATGTATTAGCAGTGACTTTCCCTTTCCGACTAGGATTTTACCCTGCAGGAGAGGAGAAGGAAGGAGGCAGAGTTAACGGCATGGATCAAATTCAAGCCCAAACCTAATTTTCATGCTCTACTTATTGTGGCGGATCAGAGGTCTTGCCTGAGATCCTTAGGAACGGGGAGAGAGGCAGTGAACATATTAAAGCCATTGCACATTTGCCTGGTCTGAACGTGAAAGCAATGGGCTCTTTTTCGGCGGAAATTGGGCTATTGCTTCAGTATCTGACCATGAGAGACACGGAGGCTTTACCTGGGCCACGGCGGGTGTTTTAGGGGCAGAAGTCACCTGCTACCCAGCAAATGAAATGAAGGGCTGGTTTTCCAGCGGTGTCAGCTGGTGTAGGCGATTAGCAGAGCATGCCTAAAACATGACAGGCTAGATCCTCCAGTAGCATCGCTCCACCAGCCAGCCTAGCAATCAGGATCAGAGCCAGACTGCTTTGGGCGCGCTCTGATCATCAGCCGTAACTGTGCTTGAGGAAAAGAGAGATGGAACAACCCCCCCCCCCCATTCTCGCCCCTTCTCTTCACAGCTACCCACATGGCATCACTCAGCTGCCACAGGTTCGGTTTTGCCCTCCTGGGACATGGGTGTCAGGGGCTGTACGTGGTCAAGGAGAGCTCATGTACTCTATGTGGGAGGGGGCTCTTTGCATCTCTTCCCTGCTTCATTACTGTGTGCTGACTATCTGGCTGATTTCCCCTCCCCCACCCCACGAGAATACCAGATCGATTCGGAGTCTTCGCCAGGATTCTCTGGTCCGGCAACATCTGTGGTCCGGCAGGGTTCTGAGCAGAAGCACTTCAGGATAAGCTGCAGGGCAATCTCCGGCAGGATGGCGTCTATCTCCGGCAAAGGGTTCGCCGCAGGACTCAGTGGCGCTCTCTGACAAGACCAGCATGCACCAGGTTGGAGCAGGACCGACGACATCGTCGCCAGGCTGCACACGGAGGGCGCCGCCGACCTGCATCGTCCCACGAGACGAGATTTGCGACAGTACCACAACCACGTACTTAGCACAACCGTGGAGGCAGGGCCTGCCACTCTGGAGGGAAGGCGGTCCTGACCCATACACAGAATGTGCAGCTGCGTAGGGCACCTGAAAATTTGGGGCACGGCTGGGTCTTAATGGCCACCCCCTGCCGCTCCTTTTCCTTGTTCTGCGGCTGCTGCAGTCCGGCGATGTTTCTGTTAACTTAAAAGTGAACTAGCCCTCTGGAAGGTGTGTTGTAAGCAAAACTCGTGAAGTCATTCTGCCGCTCTACTCTGCGCTAGTTAGGCCTCAGCTGGAGTACTGTGTCCAGTTCTGGGCGCCACATTTCAAGAAAGATGTGGAGAAATTGGAAAGGGTACAGAGAAGAGCGACAAGAATGATTAAAGGTTTAGAGAACATGACCTATGAAGCCAGGCTTCATGAACTGGGCTTGTTTAGTTTGGAAAAAAGAAGATTAAGGGGGGACATGATAGCGGTTTTCAAATATCTAAAAGGGTGTCACAAGGAGGAAGGCGAAAATTTGTTCCTCTTGGTTTCTGAGGACAGGACAAGGAGTAATGGGCTTAAAGTGCAGCAGGGGAGGTTTAGATTGGACATTAGGAAAAAATTCCTAACTGTCAGGGTGGTCAAATATTGGAATAAATTGCCAAGGGAGGTGGTGGAATCTCCCTCTCTGGAGATATTTAAGAACAGGTTAGATAGACATCTGTCAGGGATGGTGTAGACGGAGCTTGGTCCTGCCTTGAGGGCGGGGGGCTGGACTCGATGACCTCTCGAGGTCCCTTCCAGTCCTATTATTCTATGATTCTATGATTACCAGAACACTGAGCCTGTAAGCGAGTCATTAAAGTGGTAACGAAGACAATCGAGGATGTATCCTGTCCGTTTCTGAATTTACTGTGTGTTAGTCTACAGGACCTTAGCTTAACATTTGCTTTCAAATCTTAGCGAGTTGCTGAAGATTATAAAATCACATCTTTAAAAGTCATCTCCCTTTCCCCAGGCTGCCGGTAAGCATAGGAACTCCAGTTTAATAATACCGTGTAGGGCCCCAGAAAGCGTAACGGTGGCCCTGCGTGGAGGTGTGATTGAAGAACGTGTTAACATATCCAAGCGAGTGCTGAGTTAGACCCAGGCTAGCTGAGGTATATCTACCTCCGCTGCAATCTCACACTCTCACTGGACTGTTGACAGACCCCCTAAAACACCTGGCACCTTTCAATGTTTGCAATTGGGTAGCACAGAGCATGTGATTCTGTCTCCCGGGAAGGAGCAGTCAAAGATCATCACATAGCAGCTTTGGGCAACTGCTTCCTAAGAGACAGACCTCCTCCTCCCCCCGTAAGAGGGAGCGGTCTGTGAATGCAGAACCATCATGGACTATATACCTGAAGAAGCAATTTTCTGCTCAATGGATCCTAGAAGTCAAAATTTATCCCTGTCGAGACCAAGGCCTATGCACTGTTTAACTGGGCAGCCTCAGGGGAACGAAAGAATATAAAAACATAAGAACGGCCATACTAGGTCAGACCAAAGTTCCATCTAGCCCAATATCCTGTCTGCCCACAGTGGCTAATGCCAGATGCCCCAGAGGGAGGGAACCGAACAGGAAATCATCACATGATCTCTCTCCTGTTGCCCATTTCTAGCCCCTGAGAAGCAGAGGCTAGGGATACCATTCCTGGCTAAGTATTGATGGACCTAACCTCCGTGAATTTCTTGAGTTCTTTATGGAACCCTGTTAAAGTTGTGATCTTCACAACATCCTGTGGCAAGGAGTTCCACAGGTTGAAACTTCTCTATCTCAAAAATTAAATAAACAATAGGAACAGTGCCTGAGCTTCCAGCCTGAGGTTTGTCTTTCAGGGAAAGGGCCTCACATGGTAAGTTCATTGATGGAGGGCGCAAGCTCATGGCCAGTAAAGTTCTCTCCACTGTCATTGAATCGACTCCTCATTCAGCGAGCCTCTCGCACGCCACTGAAAGCAAACTGAAGGTCGTATGGGGGCGAGTGGAGAGCTGCCTTTTGTTTTGTGACCTCCGGCGGGCCTTCCAGGTGATGAGTATTGCAGACGTTGCGTGGAATGGGGAAGAACCGTGTTGATAGGTGAAACATTTCTGTGGAAACCTTCCCGGAGTGCAGCTCAGGACAAAAGCCATAACGTTGAGCTGGGGTGAACAAAGAGGGCCCCCTAGTTTGGATTTAAGAAACAGAACGTAATGCTGCTGGGTGGAGCCAAACCAGGGACCTCGGGAGCTTAGTGCATGAATTTCTACCACAGGGGCGGGGAACCGAAGGCCCAGATGTGGTGCCTGGCTTGCCTGGATCTGACCCCTGGGGCTCAGAGCTCCCCCGCACACAACGGGGAGCCCACGCTGGCACTGCAGTCCCCACTGTGCCCCACCCGACTGATTTTTCTGTGGGTCAGCAGCCCCCGACCCAAAAAGCAGCCCCCTACCCCTGTTCCGCTGCTTGAGCTATAAAGGCAGCTGACTCCCCGCTAAGGCTGTAGAGCAGGGGTCTCCGACCTTTTAAGCACGAGATCACTTTTGGAATTGAAGCGCAATGTAAGATCTACCTCAAACCCAAACACCCTGGCCCACCTCCCTTTGTGCTTCTTGCTCCACCTCTCTCCGAGGCCCTGCCCCCACTCACTCCATTCTCCCGCCCTCCCCCCCGCTTCACTCATTTTCACCAGGCTCAGGCAGAGGGTTGGGGGGCAGGTTCTGGTCTCGGGTTAAGGGATTCAGGGTGTGAAGGGCCCTGAGCTGAGCTTGGGGCAGGCAGTTGCGTTGCAGGAGGGGGTTCTAGGTGCAGGGTCTGGGAGGGTGTTTGGATGCAGGGGGGCTCAGGTCTAGGGCAGGAGCTTGAGGTATAGGAGGCGATTCATGACTTGGGTAGGGGCTCAGGATTTGGACTCCAGCTGGGCACTGCTCACCTCAGGTGGCTCCTGGGTGGTGATGCAGTGGGGTTAAGGGAGGCTCTCCCCTTCCCTAGCCCTGCACCACTCCCAAAAGCAACCAAGAAACTTGCTCTATCCCTAGTCCTGTGGTGCCCCCTCTCTGCTCTGTGCAGAAAGGAGACAGGGTGGGAGAAAGGGGCACCATGACATTAGCACCCTCCTCTCCCTCCCCTGCCCAGCAAGCTGGAGGATCCTGGGGGAGCAGCGCCAAGGCAAAGGGCCAAAGATGGGCAGCCATGGGAGGAGGAGCAGCTGAAGCACCCGCACTTGATAGCCACATGGCAAACCTGTCAGGATCACCCGTCAGAGGCTGCAAGATCTATCGGTAGATCCCGATCGACTGGTTGGTGACCACAGCTGTAGAGCAAACCCTCTGTGAGTGGGGTCAGTGCATCACCCCAGCACAAACGTGGGTTATGGGACGACTTGACGTTTTGCAGTAGAACCGCCGTTTCCCTCTGGGCTATTTCCTGCCAAGGCAGAAGCAAATCAGCTGTATGTCAGCGGATCTCCGCTTCTCTGGACTGCTGCATTCATTTGCATGGGAGAGGTAATTGTTAGACTGAAATTGAATGTAACAGATGGCGCAGAACAGAGAAAATAATTGCCCAATTCAGCTATTGACAGCTACTTGCTAGAGAAAATCTCTACCCACCTGAGAGTACGGATTTGATCATATTCTTGTTAATCACAAATAGACTCATGTTGGTTCAGTCTAAATACAGCCCCCAGGACTGCTTGACCCACCCATGGTGTGTTGTCACGTTGTGTTAGAGCTGTAGTTCCTTCCCTTAGAAATATCCATAGAAAAATCTCGTCCACATGAAATCCTGTCGCACTATTTCTCTGCATCCATCCTTCCCCAGAGGGAAAGATTGAAACCTTGTACAGGGGAAATCTTAGGAGAAGAGAACCATCAAATCTTGGGCAGTTTTGTAGAGCAGAGCGAATTTTCAAACCAGTGTCTGTCTCTCCCCCAGGGTAGAAAGGTCACCCAAGTACCATTTAAATTCTCACATGTCTCTGAGCCCTGGTTGTTTTGAAATAACCTCTTATTTTTGTTCCAGTGACATTATGTATAAAATAGAAATGGGTCAAATGCCCAGTGAAACACTGAATGGGATTTTTGGAAAGCCAACAGCAACCCTGCAGTTATTAAAGGGCATGTCTTCACTACAGAATTTTGTTGGAAAAACAGTTGTTTTTCCGACAAAACCTGAGTTATGTTCACACTGCAATCACGTTCTTCCGAAAGGAAATCGAAAGGACAGAGGGGTTCTTCTGGCATTGGTAGTCCTCTTTCAACGAGGAAGAAGCCTTGTTCCGAAAGAGCTCTTTCGCAAAAAGGTGTGTGTGGATGGAGAAGAGGGAGTTCTTTCGAAAGAAGAGGAAAGAGGAAAAAGCACAGGTGCCCTGGTGGTCACTTGGCCCATAGCCATCACAGCTTACACTCCAGAGAGCGTCCATTCAGTGTGGACGCTCTCTGTCAAAAAAGCACGTCACTTTTCCGATGCGCTTTGATCTGTGGACACTCTCTTTCGGAAGAAGATTTTTTGGAAGATCTCTTCTGAAAAAAGGTTCTTCCAAAAGAAACCGGCAGTCTAGATGTAGCCAAAATGCTGAGCACGGGTACGAGGAAATTAAATACCTCAGGGGTTCTCAAACTTTGTGATACTGCAACCCCCCTCTAAATTGCTCATGACCCCCTCTGGGGGTCGGGACCCACAGTTTGAGAAATGCGGAAATACATGATTATTTAAATAGCTCTCTCGACTCATTCAATGGAAAATCACTGCTAAGCCAGTTATCTTTCCCCTTGCAATTTATTCAGCCTCCACTTGGTGGGGCCAAATGTCCTAGTTTCCTTTTCGGAGAGAGAAAGTTACACTGTGAGTTCAGTGAAGCAAGCGTACCTTTACAGATTTACATTATTTCCCATACTGCCTTGCAAAAGAAGACTGTATATTTTCAGTGAGATACTTTGATTCTTTAATAACCAAATGATAAGCTAGAAGAGAAATTAGATTTGTCTTACAGGGCTGTTGAAAACACAAATGAATGTAGGGATCCTCACATTCGAAGGACGACAATTCCTGCAGCGTGTGTGTGTTCATTCTACATCCAGGCACAGCGTTAAAATCAGACAAATAGCCTAATGTATACCTTAAAGAGGTTTAAAGTGAAACCCCTTTTAAAGCCCAATGAAGGCAGGCAGTATGGGCCCATGTCTAGGAACTCCGCTCCTGGAGTCATGTGATCACATCTGGAGCTCACGGTTTTATTTAAAGTTTCCAAATGAAGGAAGACATGAGCTAGTGAGGTTGTGTAGTAGAGCTTGGGAATGTGACACAGTAACTGATGCATTGCTATGAGTTGTTATTATTATTGTGTTACTCTAATATTGGAAATAATTTCACCACGACCCTTAGAACGTCTCGCTTTTTAGATGCTAATGCCCAAGTGATGCCATTGTTCACTACTGGAGCTTTGCTAAAGGCAGCTGATGTAGTATAGGGATGCAAGCTGCTCTCTTCAAGGTTTTCCTCTTCCCTCATTTTGTATTTTCTCCCAGCTACTGCACTAAGCATTTATTTATTGAACTTGGTGCTTAGTGATCCATGTTTTCTTAATTGGCATGGCTTAGCTTAGTCTAAGATGACACTGGTATTTCCATGGTCACTTTAAATTTCACACAGACAATTCCTCTTTCTCATGATCTCATTCTTTTTGGTCCCATGCCCGGGGCCTTTCACTCACCTTTAAATTCCAAGTTCCATAGTTCACTCACATTCCCACACTGAGCAGTGGGGAAACTGAGTCACGGAGTACAGAGACAGGTCAACAAGACAGCCCCTTTCCCCGTGGAGCTATTTTTCACTGCGGCGTTCACTCCTGGGAGAACCTCAGTGGCGACTCTAACCAGTGGTCACCAACCAGTCGATCGGGATCTACTGGTAGATCTTGCAGCTTCTGACAGGGGATCCTAACAGGTTTGCCTTGGAGCTAGGGTACTTCAGGTGCCCTTCCCCCCACTGCTGTGCTGCTCTTGGCCTCTGCCTTGGAGCTTCCCCCTGAGGGGGGCTTCTGTTTGCTGTTCAGGGTGGTGGAGGCAGAAGAGAGGGGCCATTGATGTCAGGGTGTTCCCTCCCCCCCACTCTGTACCGCCATCTCCACAGCATGAGCAGGGTGCGGCCTTGGAGACGGGGTAGGGAAAGGGGTGGGACGAAGGTATTTGGGTCTGAAGTAGATCCTGGCTTGACTGAAATTATGGGAATAGCGATCTTGCACTTAAAAAGGTTGGAGATCATTGCTCTAACCCACATCCTGTCCACACAGGCAAACTCTCTAGTTGGAGTCCGGTAGTGCTTTGAGCTCAAGCCAGCTGGCCTGGCGGGTCCGGAAAGGCTGACGCCTCCTCTCTCCTCCTGCGTGCACCAGCTCTAACACTCTCTTGCAGAGAAAAACTATAGACCCTGAAACACAGCTCGCTCCTCCCAGGGGGTGACTGCAGCCTCCTTCCCTCCAATCGGTTGCTCCTTTTCCCAGCCGGACTTGATCGGCTAATTAGGCCTGCACACTCCAGGGCCAGCAGCCGATAGGGGTTTAATTAGGATAATTAACCTAAGAGAGGGTCCCTCCTGCCGCTTCCACTTAGGAAGAAGAGGCTCTCTTGTTACTGCCCCTGAACCTCTTTTTTGAGATGTGGCCCCCTGCCACCATTGCTCATGATGGCCCGGAATTGGAGTGTCAGGAGGGTCCACTTCAATTTATGTCTAGGGCCACGGATTTCCTCAGCCCAGCTGTGGTCCCCAGCTCTGATGTGTCTAGGTAGTGCAGGACTCAGTCTGGACCAGCTGGAGGAAACGTAATGACCTGCACAGCTCAGACTAGACTAGGTGTAATGTTCTTTTCTGGCCTTCAATTCTATGACTCCCTGGAAACTTTCCATCTCCTCTTTTTCATCTTTCCCTGAAAAGCAAAATGGATCTATGGCCACTAGGGCTACGTCTAGACTGCATCCCTCTGACGACAGAGGGATGCAAATCAAGCACTTTGAAAGTGCAAAGGAAGCTGGGATTTAAATATCCCATGCTTCATTTGCATAAACATGGCCGCTGCATTTTTTCAAAATGAGAGCTTTTTCGAAAAAAAAAATGGCAGTCTAGACATGGACCTTTTGAAAATACAACCCTTTTTTGAAAGATTCCTTATCCCTCGAAAAATGAGGTTTGCAGGATCTTTCCAAAAAGTGTTGTATTTTCAAAAGATCGTGTCTAGACTGCTGTTTTTTTGTGTGAAAAATTTCCATTTCGAAAAAAAGTGGCGGCCATGTTTATGCTAATGAAGCCCGGGATATTTAAATCATTAGCAATTTCAATATGCCTAATCTACATCTCTCTGTCGACAGAGAGGAGTAGTCTAGACACACTTTGAGTGGCCCAAAGGCCTGTTAGCCCCAATACATGCTATTGTTTTTACAGTTCCGGAAATGCCTTTGTCATTGGCGTTAGCAATGGCTGAACATAGATGTGGTGAGACATGGACACTTGTCAGACTCTCTTGAGTAAGTTTGCTCTTGGAATGGCATGAAAACAGGCTGCACTTTGTCGAAATTCACACAAGAATAGTTCTGGGATGGAACCATACACAGAGGTCGATCTATGGCGCATCAGCTGAGGAGTTTGTTCCTATAGATTGTAAAGTCTTCAAAGCATCACTTGTACATCTGTACAGTACCTGGTGTGACGGGTTGGATCACAGAGGTCCTCTTGAGGCTTGCCCGTGTGCTGATCATACCACTGAAACGGCTGGGGCATCCCAGCACCACAACCATCACCCTGTCCTGCTGGGCCAGAAGCTCTGGTCTCCTCCAGCCAAGGCCCAGAGCTGGGGTAACAGCCCCCCTGCAGAACAACCCAGTCACTGGGAAGGCTCAACTACACCGATAAGGCCATTGATGGCTCCCAGGAACACTGCCCCCAATAGGACCAAAACCACAAATAAGTCCACAAATAATAAAAGTTTTACACAGAGAACGCTCATAAAGAGGTTCGCCCCCTTTATCAATGAAAGAGAGAGATGCACCACTGTGCCCCACCCCCTGGTAAAAATTATTTACCCTGGGTTTCATAATAAACTGAAGTGTTTTATTAAGTATAAAAAGTAGGATTTCATAGAATCATAGAATCATAGGACTGGAAGGGACCTCAAGAGGTCATCGAGTCCAGCCCCCCGCCCTCAAGGCAGGACCAAGCTCCATCTACACCATCCCTGACAGATGTCTATCTAACCTGTTCTTAAATATCTCCAGAGAGGGAGATTCCACCACCTCCCTTGGCAATTTATTCCAATATTTGACCACCCTGACAGTTAGGAATTTTTTCCTAATGTCCAATCTAAACCTCCCCTGCTGCACTTTAAGCCCATTACTCCTTGTCCTGTCCTCAGAAACCAAGAGGAACAAATTTTCTCCTTTAAGTGATTGCGAGTGAAATCAGACAGATCAACATTAGTGACTAAGCCAAAATATAGAAACCATGCCAATTAAGCCTAATACACTAAGGGTACGTCTATACTAGCCCCCTAGTTCGAACTAGGGAGGCTAATGAGGGCGACCTAAATTGCTAATGAAGCGCGGGATTTAAATATCTGCGCTTGATTAGCATATTCCCGGCCAGTCGCCATTCTGGAAACTGACTAGCCCAAAGTAACTGCCCGTGTCTACATGCGGCAGAGAAGCGGGATTCCGAGATAAACTAATTAACTGTTACTCCTTGTGGAATGAGGTTAGCTAACTGCTGGCGTGCTGAGCTCTCCCCCTGGAATTCTGACTTGTTATTTGGGCGATTGCCTGTGATAGGGCTGACAGCTCTATTCTTTCTATATTTGTATTTTAGGTTTAGCAATATATTAGTAACGTAGCAATAATCATATATGTAGTAGCCCAGTGTCTGAGAGTCTGTAACGCTGAAATGCTGGCTGTTCCCTCTGGGCGGCGCTGTTGCCTGAAATGCTGGCTGTTCCCTCTGGGGGGCGCTGTTGCTGAAATGCTGGCTGTTCCCTATGGGGGGCGCTGTTGCTGAAATGCTGGCTGTTCCCTCTGGGGGGTGCTGTTGCCTGAAATGCTGGCTGTTCCCTCTGGGGGGCGCTGTTGCTGAAATGCTGGCTGTTCCCTCTGGGCGGCCTGTGCTGCATGGGGAGTGCGGGGCCCAAATGGCCGCTTGTGCTGCTTGCTCCTCCGTGGCGACCCGGCTGAGTAGCGCAGAAGTCAGCCAAGTGCCACGGCGGGAGGGGAAGAGGGGCAGGGTGGTGAGGAACATGGCCCGGGGCGGGGCCTGGCCCTATATGTCACCGCCCCACCCCCCCTTTGCCTCCCACCGTGGCACTCGGCTGACTTCTGCACCGCTCAGCCGGGCTGCCGTGGGGGAGCAAGCGGCCGTTTGGGCTCCCCCATGGTGGCCCAGCTGAGTGGCGCAGAAGTCAGCTGAGCGCCATGGCAGTAGGCGAAGGGGTGTGGGGCGGTGACGTGCGGTGTGACAGAGGCTCCAGGCCCCGCCCCGTCACCATGAACATCACCGCCCTGCCCCCCTTTGCCTCCCGCCATGGCGCTTGGCTGACTTCTGCGTCGCTCAGCCAGGCCGCCGCATGGGAGCAAGTGGCGCAAGCGACCATTGGGGCTCTGCAGTCCCCCGAGTGAGAGAGAGATGGGAGGAGGCAGTAGGAGGAGGGGGGAGAGAGAGAGGTGGAGGAGAGCTGAGAGAGAGATGGGAGGAGGCAGTAGGAGGAGGGGGGAGAGAGAGAGGTGGAGGAGAGCTGAGAGAGAGATGGGAGGAGGCAGTAGGAGGAGGGGGGAGAGAGAGAGGTGGAGGAGAGCTGAGAGAGAGATGGGAGGAGGCAGTAGGAGGAGGGGGGAGAGAGAGAGAGAGACAGAGCGAGAGACCGAAGGCTCAGGAGAGCTGAGAGAGAGATGGGGGGAGGCAGTAGGAGGAGGGGGGAGAGAGAGAGAGAGACACAGCGAGAGACCGAAGGCTCAGGAGAGAAGACTGATGTGGAGGAGAGACCTGAAAATCCTGTCTTATGACGAGCTAATTGGCTAGTATAGCAATATAAGGCATATATATTAACCTACATTTAATCTTTTACATAAACGTAAATACAAATCTTTCAGTTGAAGGTCTATTTTCTTTGTTCTGAAGTTTAGTAAATGTTTTAAAGTAGAAAAACAGTTCTGGGTATTGTGGCTGTGTTAATAAGATTGGAGGAATTCTAATGCGCAAGCCCAAAGCCTTAATTGCTTGATTTACAATTGAAGATCTGTAACCTCGAAGTCCTTGTAACATTGCTCATGTGTGTGAATGTGTCGAGATAAGATGCAAAGTTATATTGCTTAGAACCAGATGGCCAAAGAAAGATGGTGAGCGAGAATGGGCAAAAGCCAGAGGACGAGACGACCTGGCTGCAGAGAAGCCATCTATAACAATCGACGTGTACCCCCCCTACTCACAAGAGGATTGGCAGACTGACAAACCTTGAAGTGGAGCGGGCACCCCCAAAAAACAATTGATGACAGGATGAGCCTTGGAAGATGTTTGGGAACGATTGACATCAACAAGATAACATTCCGGTCACAAGCTGACAAAGCAGAATCCATGGATTTCAACAAGAGAAAAGGATTCCAAAAGCGAGGTTCTTTGCTATGGAACTTTGGGTTCGTCTGCCATCACCATTCCTAGAGGATCATTGGATCGCGACCGACAAGGCCCTGCTCCCCCCTGTGCTCGATCTAGCTGGCCACTAGAGGGTATTAAGAGATAGTTGTTTCGAGAGAAACCCTTCTCTTGAAATAACTGGTAAACCTCATTTTATGAGGAACCAGGGTTATTTTGAAACGGTGCCATAACGCGATTATGCAAATGAAGCACGGGATATTTAAATCCCAGCCTTATTTGCAATTTTGAATGTCTTCATTTGCATCCCTTTCTCAAAAGAGGGTGCAGGTGTAGACATACTCTTCCAGACTAACAATTTTATTCAGACATCAGCTTTCGTGAGTTGCAACTCACGCCATCAGTTGCGATAAAGCACACCCACTTGAGGGGGAGGGATAGCTCAGTGGTTTGAGCATTGGCCTGCTAAACCCAGGGTTGTGAGTTCAATCCTCGCAGAGGCCATTTGGGGCAAAAATTTGTTAGGGATGGTACTTGGTCCTGCTGTGAAGGCAGGGGGTGGACTTGATGATTTTTCAAGGTCCCTTCCAGTTCTAGGAGATAGGCAATCTCCATTCATTTAAAAAATTTAATTTAATTTATGCAAGTGTTGCTGCGAGGGAGCAAGAACAATTGTAATGGACTAAAACAATGAAGGCAGTCGTGGGGCTTTCCTTGTGCACTGGGTCAAACCGAACAAGGGCTAGCACTAATGTGAGCCCAAGATTGGATAGTCAATGGCAAAAATGAGCTATAGAGAAGATAAAATACCCAGATTGCCTGGGGGGGGGGATTGTGTTGAAGATGAGCCTGCTGTGGTTTCTTGTGGTGGATCAAATAAGGAGAGCAGAGGAGAGCAGATGCATTGTAGGGAATAGCTGTGTGGCTTAGAAGTCAAACGAGATCTTTCCTGCAGATGGCCAGAGCTAAGGAGATGAATTAGGGGAAGTGGAATAAATGAGAAGAGGCAGATTGCGTACCAAGGAGCACAGGCGTCGGCTGTCTGACTGTCAGGGACAGTCGGGAGACGTCTGCAATATGAGCTCTAGAAGAGGAAATGCTCCTGTGCCTTTGTCGTGGGCCTGGAAATGCAGCCTGCTTCAGGAAGAACAGGAATAAACATGGGACAGACAGAATGAAGCCTGGACTACCCAAAACAAATTGCTGTGCGAGCCCCCCGGTGTCTCCCCGACACATCACACCCAGTGGTGCCCAAGCATTCACACCCCTGCCGGAGCAGAATTGCCCCTACTGGTGCAGTGGTGGTGTGATAGTCACAGCCGTGCAGCCATAACTCACACACCTGTGGAACTCCTTGCCAGAGGATGTTGTGAAGAGCAGGATTTTAACAGGGTTCCAAAAAGAGCTAGATAGATTCATGGAGGTGAGGTCCCTCAATGGCTGTTAGCCAGGATGGGTAGGAATTGTGTCCCTAGCCTCTGTCTGAAAATGTATGACAGGGGAGGGGTCACATGGGGATTGCCTGTTGTGTTCCCTCCCTCTGGGGCACCTGGCATTGGCCACTGTTGGCAGAGAGGACACTGGGCTAGATGGACCATTGGTCTGACCCAGTATGTCCATTCTTATTCTCTCACAATTAGATGGCCGGCTCTTTGGGTCTGGGACTGTCTCTTTGTTTGATGTCGGTAGCGCACCCATCACACCAGGACCCCGGCTTTTAGGTGCTACAGTTACACAAACAAATACCTGACAAGGTCACGCAGCCCGTCTGTGATAGGACCAGAAATACAGCCCAGCATTTTTAACCTCCAGGCCTGCGCCTTACTAACAAAAGCAGCCTCACACACAGGCCATTATTGCTTGTTAGTGGCTAAGGCCCTGATCCGGCAAACACACAGGCACACAGATTACTGTGACCAGAATACTGCCATTCCTATTGGCTGGGAATGCCGATACGTGGCCGAGAGTGGCGATCAACTGTACCAGTAACCGTGCAGGTAAATATAAGGGTGACCTACCAGGAGCTAAGCTTGGTGGACCAGATCTGGCCTACAGGCTGGTATTTGCCCAGCTGTGATCTAGACGATGCTTGGTCCTGCTGTGAGCGCAGGGGACTGGACTTCATGGCCCTTTGAGTTTCCTTCCAGTTCTCTGATAAGCAGCCTTCCCTCCCATTCTTTTCCCTGCTTACAATTGTTTTTCTTTCTCATGAAATCACAGCAAACTAGCTGCCAATTTCACACGGCCAGCACATGTTAGGGAAGTCAGTCGTCTTAGACCATCAACTGAAACGGTAGCTCCTGCCATCACATTAAGCCTCCTTCCTGATATAGGAGAAAACGGTGACCACGTTGACTTGGATTGTCCAATCCGCGTTGCCAAGTTTGTTTCATATTTATAAAATGTTGCTTGGAAGAGGATCAGCCAACCGTGCAAGATCATGACCTCAAATGCATGGCGTTTTCTGCTAAGTATCAATTTTATGCCCATTGCAACTAAGTTATTGTCTGAGCCAAGCATTTGTCATAAAGCAGTACGATACGTACTCTAGTGCTGTCCCCCGTAAAATGCTGAGAAACAAAATGCCGGAGGAAAACTGCTTTGCAGCAGCGCAGTCAAATGAAAGGAGAGTTACACCCACAAATCTGCGCATGTCCCAAAGGATGACGATTAATATCAAGCACTAGACCTGCTGGCCACGTCTACACTGCCTCTCTTGCGCTAAAAAATATGCAAATGAGGCAAAGCCTGGAATATTTGCATAAAAAGGAGCAACCTGCACGGTTTGTTTTTCCGCAAAAATGGCTGCTCATTAAATATGCAAATAAAGCATGGCCATAGTCCATGCCGCACTTCATTTGCATATGCTTTTCCGCAAGAAGGCTACAGTACAGACGTAGCTTCTGTATTTTTCTGCCTTCTAAAATTCAGTGGCCTGCAAAAGCAAATATTATCTTACAAATATGAAGCAGGCCACCATTTTGTTCAGCTCCTTCTGGGTGAAGAAAATGGCAGCAACTCAGCCTGGCCTCACCGTCAAGGAGAAAATAATTGTGATCAAAGTCACCGGGACGCATGTTTGCCTGTGCCAAACTCTGGGAAAGGCATCGTGCCGACCTGCTGCAGAACAGCAGCGTCTGTGGCTGGTGCCAAGTACTGAATAATTGTCAGCTTGATAATGAGGCCCCCTTTGGTTGTCCCTATGCTAATTAGTTGTATAACGAAGAGTGTCTTTTATCGTAGGGATGGCTGTTGTGTGGTTTAGAAGTTTTCTGTTTATAATGTTGTGCTTCCCCTGCCACAATGGGAGAACAGTTGGGCCCTAACTTTATTTTAAAGGAACTTCATTATATCCATAAACAGCAGAGCACATGGGATCCAGGAGCTTTCCTTTGGCTAGGAGGCATCAAATTAAACCCCCTCTTTGCTTCGAAGATTTCTCTGGTTTTTCTTAGCTCACAAGTCCCCCCATTAGACCTTGTCACTCGACCCCCACGCAGACCATGAGAGATCATTGCTGCCGTAAATACCAGGGGAACAATTCAGCACTATATTGTGTAAATAGGAACCATCGTAAAAGCGTGAACATTATTGATTTGAAAGAGGGGAGGGGGATAGAGAGGGGAATTCGGATCTGCCCAGGATCCCATCAGAAGTGGGAGCGTCCCGACCTCAGGAATTGTCTCTTGCTGCCTCGCTAGAGGACTCTACTTCTCTGCCAGCCAGCACAGCCATTTGGGCACACGAGAAACTAGCACGCTCAGCCGTCCCTCCACGAGCACACACATGCAGGCTGATGGAGGCAGCTGCAAACACTGTGGCTACGTCTACACTGGCATGATTTTCCGAAAATGCTTTTAACGGAAAAGTTTTCCTTTAAAAGAATTTTCAGAAAAGCACGTCTAGATTGGCAGGATGCTTTTCCGCAAAAGCCTCTGTGGCCAATCTAGACACGGTTTTCCGCAAAAAAGCCCTGATAGCCATTTTCGTGATCGGGGCTTTTTTGTGGAAAACAGCACTGTGCTGTTTACACTGGCCCTCTTATGCAAATGATTTGCGCAAGAGGGCTTTTGCCCGAACGGAGCAGCACAGTATTTCTGCAAGAACACTGACAATCTTACATGAGATCGTCAGTGTTCTTGCGGAAATTCAAGCGGCCAGTGTAGACAGCTGGCAAGTTTTTCCACAAAATCATCTGATTTTGTGGAAAAACTTGCCAGTCTAGACACAGCCTGTATGTAGAACTGAGCCAATACCTGATTTCTTTTTCCACTCAGAGCCTGCCACGGGATCCACTGACCACTTGCGATGCTTCCTACTGGCCATCCTGGGAATTAGCCTTGCCAGGCGTTGCACCCCCTCCGTCTGGTGGTGTGGTTATAGCATCCTAGAATCACAGAATTCTAGGGCTGGAAGAGGCCTCAGGAGTCACTGAGTCCAGCCCCCTGCCCAAAGCAGGACCAACTCCAACTCCATCATCCCAGCCAGGGCTTGGTCAAGCCAGGACGTAAAAACCTCTAGGGATGGAGATTCCACCCCCACCCCAGGGAACCCATCCCAGTGCTTCCCCACCCGCCTAGGGAAATAGTTTTTCCTAATATCCAATCTAGACCTCCCCCACTGCAACTTGAGACCATTGCTCCTCGTTCTGCCATCTGCCCCCACTGAGAACAGCCTCTCTCCATCCTCTTTGGAATCCCCTTCAGGAAGTTGAAGGCTGCTATCAAACCCCTCCTCACTCTTCTCTCCTGCTAACTAAATAAGCCCAAATCCCTCAGGTGGTTGCACCCGGCAGCCCCTCTTATTCCTGGATCTGCAGTCTCCTCTTGGTAGCTTGGCCCTCTGGGTTCATAGCTTGGTTCTCCTCTTCCAGGGCATTCAAAGTCTTTCCAAACCTGCTATCGGAGTGGCTTATCTGAGGCCCTTGCCACTTCCCAGGGACTGCTAGGGGATCCCAGGCCAGCCTCCTACGCTGGGCAGCCCGGAGATCCTACAACAAGCAGCCAAGGTCTCTGTACTATCCTACCCTTCACTACTGTTTCTCTAGGCTTCTTCCCCATATCTGGCTTTCCCCCCTCTAGATTTGCAAGTCCACCAATTACCACCATGCATGGCACGGCTGCCGCCTACTTCCCTGTCTTCCTTAAGACGGCTGTCAGTAACCAGCTTCCTGACTTCTCCAGGTGCATCCTCGGAAATTCATTGGTCTGCTTGACCTTCTTAACCCCTTCCAGTCCTGTCTGGGGTGGACACCCTGTCACACGCCCAAACCAGAAAAGTAATTTTTTGTTGTTGTTTTTGGTCAATCCAAAGAAGAACATTTTTGGATTTTCTTGCCCAAACCAAAAAAAACAAAAACAAACAAAAAAACAAACAAACCAAAAGAGAGAGATTTTTTTTTTGGCAGGGAGAGATCATTTCATTTAAGTTTTTGGTTAAGAAAAACCAAACAAGCCATTTCATTGAAATGAAGAGTCAATGTTTTCTTTCAGACTTCCTCGGTTTTTTTCCAGAAACATTTTGCCAGTTTTGACCTGAATTGGTGAATAATTTTGGTCAACCTGGAACTGCATTTTTCAGTGGATAAACTAGTCATCCAAAAATCTTCATCCTTTCTCTACTTGTGCATACAGTATTCCTTGACGCTCATTCAAATCCTTCTAGCTCAGGTTCGGGAACCTGAGATTTGTGATAGAACTCTTTGTTACAACACAAACACTCACCTATTTCAAAAATACCAAAGCCATGCAATACCTTAGATGGCATCTTGAGTAACTCTGTTTTTTCTGTGGCTTTCCTTTGATCTAGTTTTATAGATTTGAGGTCCAGTTCAAGTAGCGCTATTTGATCTCCCCTGAAACACTGGTACTCTTTAACATGATGTGTCATTTGGACTAGAATACAGTTCGAATGTTTAGTAAGCCATTAGATTTGCAGTTTTTTTTATTTTCACCATTAGATCTCTGAATACCATATCGCTGTCATCACTGTACGCCCTCTCATCTACTCCCAAAATAACTTGAGATTTAAAAGGCTTCTGATTCCTGAAATGAAAGGAATCATTTCTTGTCCAGAAAGTTGCCTTTGAGACCAGTGAATGGTTTTGTGGCTTAAAACTGCAAGGTTTCTAGGATAACCCCAAGACGAATCCCAATTAAATCGCCTCTCCAGGGAAAAATTAGCATTCTCATATAACACAGGCAATCAAGTTTTGAGCCTCTTCGCCTGAAGAGCACGTTACAGAAGAAAACCGATGGAGATCAGGAAGACATTTAGGTAAGTTCCAGGTGGGCTTGTCATGAACATCTCAAAATGCCCCAAGAATGTTACTGATCTTCCCAAGGAAACGAGGATCCGAGTAGGGACTGTGTAACACGGTGTGACTCACTCCCCGGGCACCTCCTGCTGGTCTCTCTGGGAATTAGCTCCGCCCTATGCTGGAGTGCCCTCTTCTGGCTGGTGTCTCGCCTGCTGTTGCTTGTGTTCTCTTAATGGCTCCACCGCCTTACGTTCGGATCCGCGTCCCTCCCCGACTGTGTTGCCCTTCCTTCCAGGTACTGCCCCATAACAGTGCCCCCACTCTGTGGGGTCCTCCCTCTCAGGGAAACTTCCACTCCCCCTCAACTACTTATACCCTACTGCCAGTCATCCTCTAGACCCTTACCTCAGGGGAAAATTGCAGTGTGACGTGGACAATCGTCATAGGCAAGTAGGTTTAAAACTTGGAAAAGAGGAGACTAAGGGGGGGTATGATAGAACTCTATAAAATCATGAGTAGTGTGGAGAAAGTGAATAAGGAAAAGTTATTTACTTGTTCCCATAATATAAGAACTAGGGGCCACCAAATAAAATGAATGGGCAGCAGGTTTAAAACAAATAAAAGGAAGTTCTTCTTCACACGGTGCATAGTCAATCTGTGGAACTCCTTGCCTGAGGAGGTTGTGAAGGCTAGAACTATAACAGGGTTTATAAGAGAACTAGATAAATCCATGGAGGTTAAGTCCATAAATGGCTATTAGCCAGGATGGGTAAGGAATGGTGTCTCTGGCCTCTGTTTGTCAGAGGGTGGAGATGGATGGCAGGAGGGAGACCTGTTCGATTCACTCCCTCTGGGACACCTGGCAGTGGCCACTGTTGGCAGAAAAAATTCCTAACTGTCAGGGTGGTCAAATATTGGAATAAATTGCCAAGGGAGGTGGTGGAATCTCCCTCTCTGGAGATATTTAAGAACAGGTTAGATAGACATCTGTCAGGGATGGTGTAGACGGAGCTTGATCCTGCCTTGAGGGCAGGGGGCTGGACTCGATGACCTCTCGAGGTCCCTTCCAGTCCTAGGATTCTATGATTCTATGATTCTATGACCCAGTATGGCCATTCTTATGTTCTTAAGTAGATGTGAACCTGTCTTTTCCAATCTTGGCTGCCTCCTTGCAGCCTTAGTACCCTCAGGCCCCTGTTGCTGGGCCAGAGACCAGAATTACTAAGGCTATGGCTCTTCTGGCTCACCCAGCCTTTCCCCAGCTCTGCTCTGTCCATGGTACCCTGGTTAGCAGGCCTCTAGATCCTTCTCTCTCCAGGACAGGAGGAAGAGTGTGCTCAGCCCATTCCCAGTTTGACAAACAGAGGCTAGGGACCCCATCCCCATTGATGGACCTGTCCTTCATGAATGTACTAGTTCTTTTCTTAACCTTGTTACAGTCTTGGCCTTCACAAGGCAAGGAGTTCCACAGGTTGACTGTGCGTTGTGTGAAGAAAAACTTCCTTTTGTTTGTTTTAAACCCGCTGCCTATTAATGTCATCTGGTGACCCCTAATTCTCATGGTCTGGGAAGGAGTAAATCACACTTCCTTAGCTATTTTCCCCACCAGTCATGGTTTTATGAGCCAAGCGCAGAGACATGGTGCTGGCATCGTGAAGAAGACAGGAAGTAGACTAGAGGCTGATGACAAGGAATTGCTTGTGACTCACTCAGTACTTTCAGCGCGTTGCACTTCACAACCCCTTTTAAAAGGCTCCTGGCTAAACGTTCAATTTCCATCAGCCAAATGGAGTGAAGGGGAGGACCGTTCAGACACGGCGGGTGAGTTCCCTGGTGAGGAGAGCAGCATGTGTCCCGCAGATCAGAGAGAAATGTGAGAAGGGGGCTGGTTGGCTAAGGGATCCTGGGAGGATGGTCCAACACTAACACTGGCGTGGGATAAAAAAGCATAGAGCTGGGGAAAAGACAATGAGAGCAGTTAGACGACGACAAGCCTAGAGATTAAGAGCAGGCGCGAGAGGAAATAAAAGCTCCGACCATCAGCTTGGGATCTGATGTGACCTTCAGTGTTGATCCTCTGCTCTGACCACTAGGCATGACTTCCCCTGCCCTGGTCACTGCTGGAACTCTCATTGGACAGCGGCTGCCATCTCGCTGGCGGGATGACCCTCCAGCAACGACCATGTTGTGGGGAAACAAAGGGCCCGCCTGCCATCAAGATGGCAGCCGTTGTCCAATGGGAGTTCCAGCAGTGAGCGGGGCAGGGGCAGTCATGCCTAGTGGTTCGAGCAGAGGAGCAAACCTGAAGGCAGCATCAGATCCCACGCTGAGGGTCGGAGCTGGAGAGTGTGTCAGGTGCCAGGCTAGAGGGGCGGGGGTTAGGCAGGGAAGCAGGAAGTGGGAGCAGCAGGGAATACAGGGCTGGAGAGTCAAGTAAGTAGGAGGGGCCCACACAGCTTCCTGTTGGCACTTCCCAGTTTCTACAGTACCCCTTAGCCAATCTGCCGACTGGAGGTTTCCTCCCATTTGGGACCTCTGAGGGCAGGTCCCTCCCTGCACCCTTGCCGAGATACTCTGCTGAGGTGCTGTGTGGCCAGTCCTGTGCTGCCCGGGGACCCATGGATCCAGGGTCAAGGGCTGTGGTGCCTCGTGTCTCCCTTGTGGAGGGGAACAAAGACGTTGCATTCACGAGTCTCTTTGTGAACCTGGTGCATTGTGGGTCGTGGGGAAAAGAGCCCCCCCACACAATGAGTCTGCCTGGTCATTAAACTCTCTTGCAGCAATGGAGAAGTGTGAGCTTTTTATTTCATACAGCGACCCGGCTGCAAACGTAGGGGATATGCTGAGATTCACAGACCCGCACGGTGTCACTGAGATCATGGAAGTTTTGCTAAGCACGTTCTGACAGTGGCTAGAAGTTGGTACAATGGGAGGTTTGCAACACCCATCGGTGGCAGACCATCCACAACCTCATCACGCCCAGAACAGTCCATGTGATGGACAGGAGGTGTGCTGGCCAGCACCCAGTGACTAAGGGGTTAAACGCAGGTAGCTAGCAAGGGTGTTGGCAGAAGAACCAATGGGAATACAGCGCTGACATCTGAACTGGATAAGATACCTTGCCAATCTTCTTTGTGTGGGGAAATTAAGCCAGGAGTTGAGAGACACAGAAGGATGTAAACCCAGGCAGGACTACCATGTCTCCAAGGAATGTGGGGCATGGAAGTGGACTGGACCAGGAAGGATCGGGAGTAAATAAACAGAAACGTGTATTGAGTCGCGATTTCGGTATTTTTCTTTATTTTTATGGTTTGGTTTAAACTGCTCTGTGTGAATCCATGCCTCCTCTTCCCCATTCCCTATCTAAGAGTTGTTCCAAGAGATTTTCTCTGACTTTTAGTTTGTTTTACTTGGTTGCTCTGTTACACCTGGCAATCAAGGATGCTTTGTCAAGTATAGATTTTATTTTGTTAATAAAAATCACTTTTTCAAGGTGATATGAATCTTGTGTTCTGGAAAGGAACAGGGGCTGTGTGTGTGTGTGCCTAAGATGAGAGGTCAGCTACCAGAGATTGGAGTTGTTTTCTCTTTGTTTTCAAGCTCTCTTGTGGTTAAGGAGCTTGGGGGTATCCCTCTAGAAAAAGTGCAAGTGATTTCTTTCTGGGTTCAAGAAGAAAGGGGTTTTTCTTTTATTTCACTTGGTGGTGGCAGCTACCCTCCCCCCCCCCCAAAAGTCAGTGAGGGTATGTCTAGACTGCATCCCTCTGTCGGCAGAGGGATGCAGATTAGGCAGGTTGACATTGCAAACAAGGCAGAGATTTAAATATCCCATGCCTAATTTGCATAAAAATGACCACCATGTTTTGCTGACTCAGCATTTTGTTGGCAAAAAGCGGCAGTCTAGTGGGGGAGCTGTTGAGAAAGAAAGCTTTTTCGACAGATCCCTTATGCCTCCTGCAAGGAGATTTACAGGATCTGTCAAAAAAGGCTTTCTTTCTCAACAGATCCCCCTCTAGACTGCTGCTTTTTGCCGACAAAGTGCTGAGTCGGCAAAACATGGTGGCCATTTTTATGCAAATTAGGCATGGGATATTTAAATCCCTACCTCATTTGCAATGTCGACCTGCCTAATCTGCATCCCTCTGCCGACAGCGGGATGCAATCTAGACATACCCTTGGTGGAAGGGACAACTTTCTAGCTCCACAGAGTTCATGAGGGAGATAGAGAGGGGGGGATTTTAACAGATTATTTGAAGTGATTGTAAGGAGAGAAGAGACCGTTATAATTAGAGCCCTGTGTGGGCACACAATTTGCATCCACATCTGTGCAAAAATGAGCCGCAGATATGCACACTGACATCTCTGGATGCGGATACCCGTAGACATAAAGTGAATCTCTGCGGATTTACATTGCTGTTACAATCATCGAGCTCAGGAATGGGAATTAAGCAGCCCACGGGATCGATGTGGTTCGCCATGGTTAGCTCTGGTGGGCCGCCAGACACTTTACTAACCACAGCTCTCATCTCCGCACCTCCCATTGGCTGGGAGCAATGAACCGTGGCCAATGGGAGCTGAGAGCAGCCGTAGCTGCGGATGCGCAGGTAAAGAAAAAGTCGGGTTAATCCTGGTGAATCATTGGCCACCCTGTCTAGTCCAATCTCCCGCATAAGCCACAGAATTTCACGGCCTCGTTCCTATATCGAGTTGGTAACCTCTACGTTTTCTCTGACCCCAGATCCTTTCTCACTTGTGTGATGCTTGCATAAGTAAGGAAGGCAGAATTTTTGCCACAACGCCTCCTCAAACTATTTGTTTTCATTAGACACCATCACGTTTTAGAGGTGAAAATTCGGTAGCCAAATAGAATCACGGGTGGACCTTGCGTCTCACAACAGTAGTTTAAGAATTCAGCTTTATTATGTCATTTTTTTTTTAAAAAAAAGGCAGTTTCCTTTCCTCATAGAACCATAGAACACTAGAACTGGAAGGGACTTTGCAAGGTCTTCGAGTCCAGTCCCCTGCCCGCACGGCAGGACCAAGCACCATCTACAGCGTCCCTGATAGATGTCTGTCCAACCTGCTCTTAAATATCTCCAGGGATGGAGATTCCACAACCCCTCTAGGCAATTGATGGCCACTGTCCTGCAATCTGTGAAGGAGCAGAAGTGGCTGGTGGTGTTTATAGCAGCATTATGTAACGTCTTTGAAATTTAGGAGGTGAAAATGAGTTTGTTACAGCGGAAAGGTTTAGCCTCCCTTCCACAGCTTCAGCTTGGATGGCGATGCATGTGCTAATGAACGTCTTACACTCATTTGCAAGATGTGAGATCCAATATTAGCAGCGTGGCTGATAACAGAGGACAGCAGGCGGCTCGCAGTCTCAGCTGAGCCTCGTAACGAGAGCTGGAAAAGGCTGAATTAGCTAGCGCAGAACGCCATGTCTCTGCCAGGACAAATGTAACCGGATGCACTTTTGTAGGGTTTGGAAAAGTTCCCCTCAGTGCTTCTAAAACACACTCTGTTCTCATGGAAATAATTCATTCATTACAGGTGACCTGCCAAGATCCTTTTTGTCATGGCTTTGTTACCTTCTTTGTGATGGACACATTTTTTCCGCTTGTTTGTTTCATTAGGAATATCAAGTCTAGCCTGGCTTTGCTGGAAGATCTCTGGGCAATCCCACATGGCTACTCTGAACTCCAACACATTACAGAAGAACGGCCAGACTGGGTCAGACCAAAGGTCTATCTAGCCCAGTGTCCTGTCTGCTGACAATGGCCAATACTAGATTCCCCAGACGGAGGGAACACAACAGGGAATCATCCCGTGATCCCTCTCCACTTTAAACAGAGACATACATAGAAACTCAAACTCAATCGGGCTCACTGTTCAGCGTCCCGTCTCTGATACTGGACAGCACCAGTGTCTAGGAAGGAGCAGTGCAGAAAGGGATCTAGGGGTCACAGTGGACCACAAGCTAAACAGGAGTCAACTGTGTGACACTGTTGCAAAAAAAGCCAACATGATTGTGGGAGGCATGAACAGGAGTGTTGTGAGCAAGACACGAGGAGTCATTCTTCTGCTCTACTGTGCGCTGATGAGTCCTCAGTTGGAGTATTGTGTCCAGTTCTAGGCAGCACATTTCAAGAAAGATGTGGAGAGGATCCAGAGAAGAGCAACAAGAATGATTAAAAATCTAAAAAACATGAGCTATGAGGGAAGACTGAAAGAACTGGGCTTTTTAGTTTAGGAAAGAGATGACTGAGAGGGGACATGATGGCCGTTTTCAAGTATCTAAAAGGGTGTTACAGAGGAGGGGGGAAAATTGCTTTCTCTGGCCTCGGATGATAGGACAAGAAGCAATGGGCTTAAATTGCACCAAGGGAGGTTTAGGTTGGACATTAGGAAAAACTTCCTGTCAGGGTGGTGAAACACTGGAATAAATTGCCCAGGGAGGTTGTGGGATGTCCATTACTGGAGATGTTTATCTAACCTGCTCTTAAATATCTATCAGGGATGATCTAGATGGTGCTTGGTGCTGAAGGCAGCAGACTGGACTTGATGGCCTCTCGAGGTCCCTTCCAGTTCTAGTGTTCTATGAGTCTACATTTCAAGGGAAATTGCTAGAAGTCCCACAGTGGATGGATGTCGATAATGTTCCCTCTGTACAAGTCTCATCCCAGTTGCTACCAGGTACCGTTGGTCTCAGGCCTCAAGCATGAGGGTTTGTATCCATTCCATAACTACATTTAGTAGTAACTGTTTTCACTCCAGATAATCTTTCTATCCATAAAATTGTCTAGTCCCCTTGCCACCTTCCATGTTTTACTGGTTTGCTACAAGGGGGCAGTGGGGAAAAGAGTCCTGATCCATATTCCATTTTAGCTGAGCAGCAGGACAGCCACCCAGGTGATTAGCAGAGCATCCACAGCCAGCGGCATGTGTTTCTGCCCGTGGTGCAAATCCACATATGCGTTGGGGCACATAACAAAATTTGTTCCACACATAGTTGGAAATAATGAAAGGAAACATTGGTCCTGCTCTGCATTTGCTACTGAATTTTTAATTGCCTATGCTAGGTTGTATTTTATGTTTGCTGCGAATATGGACTGTGAAGAACTTCAAAAAGATCTCACCAAACTAAGTGACTGGGCAACAAAATGGCAAATGAAATTGAATGTGGATAAATGTAAAGTAATGCACATTGGGAAAAATAACCCCAACTATACGTATAATATGATGGGGGCTAATTTAGCTACAACTAATGAGGAAAGAGATCTTGGAGTCCTTGTGGATAGTTCTCTGAAGACATCCACGCGGTGTGCAGCAGCAGTCAAAAAAGCAAATGGGATATTAGGAATCATTAAAAGGGGGATAGAGAATAAGACGGACAATATCCTATTGCCCTTGTATAAATGCATGGTACACCCACATCTGGAATAGTGCATACAGATGCGGTCTCCTCATCTCAAAAAAAGATATACTGGCATTAGAAAAGGTTCAGAGAAGGGCAACTGAAATGATGAGGGGTTTGGAACGGGTCCCATATGAGGAGAGATTAAAGAAACTGGTACTTTTCAGCTTGGAAAAGAGGAGACTAAGGGAGGATATGATAGAGGTCTATAAAATCATGAGTGGTGTGGAGAAAGTGAATAAGGAAAAGCTATTTACTTGTTACCATAATATAAGAACTAGGAGCCACCAAATGAAATTAATGGACAGCAGGTTTAAAACAAATAAAAGGAAGTTCTTCATACAGCACATAGTTAATCTGTGGAACTCCTTGCCTGAGGAGGTTGTGAAGGCTAGGACTATAACAGGGTTTAAAAGAGAACTAGATAAATTCATGGAGGTTAAGTCCATACATGGCTATTAGCCAGGATGGGTAAGGAATGGTGTCCCTGGCCTCTGTTTGTGGGAGGGTGGAGATGGATGGCAGGAGGGAGATGGCTTGATGATTCCCTGTTCGATTCACTCCCTCTGGGGCAGCTGCCATGGCCTCTGTCGGCAGACAGGCTGGAAGGACCTTTGGTCTGACCCAGCATGGCCGTTCTTATGTTCTTCCAGCCATGTTCTGTGACAAACCAGTATGGAGTTGCATAATTTACAGTGGTATTTGTGCTTGGAGTCCATTTTGGAAAAGCCATCCTGCGCGTTTCTCCCATTCTTACCTTTGGCAGGAAGGAGCGGATGGGCTTAGTGGAGCCCGTCTCGACTGGTTTCAGCAGGAGGCCCCCTCAGAACGTGAGCGAAACTTGACGTTATTTAAGGGGCGGAGCAATAGCAGCTCAGGGCTAGTCAGTCCGGAGGTGGCCAATGCAGCATCTTTGCACAGCGTCAGATGAAGAGGACACCTCAGCTCACGACTCCTGTGGTCAGTCACCAAACCCAGATCCAGGAGCCCGGGCCCTGTGTTCCTCTCACTGTGGTCATGGCAACACACTCGTGAAATATTTTAAACGAAGGTCCTGTTGGTTAACACGGGACATTCAGAAATGGGCAGGATGGACCAGAGATTGGCAAATGTCTGTTCAATGGCTCCATTACCACTGGAACGGCTCTGTCACGGGTTCTGTGTCTGCTCAGAGCTCTGACAGGCTTTTTCCCTTGTAAGTTCACTAGCTCCTCTCCGGAGGAAGCAAAGCCACAGAGCAGGGGTAGGGAGAGGCGGGTAGGTGGACATTTAAGACCCACCGGTGCCCCACATGTTTGGGTGCCTACTCATCTGCATATGAGTATGGATGGCTCTTGCGGCCTATGTGCTAGAGCAGTTCAACACTGCCTGGCTACATCTGCACGGTAGGCTTCTTGCACAAGAACTGTTTTGTGCAAGAGTTCTTGTGCAAAAGGTCTTCCACAAGAGTGTGTCCACACGGCCATGTGCTTTTGCGCAAGAGCATCCATGGCAGTGTGGACGCTCTCTTGAGCAAGAAAGCTCTGATGGCCATTTTAACCATAGGGACTTCTTCCGCAAGAAATTCATGTTGCCTGTCTACACTGCCTTCTTGTGGAAGAGCTCTTGTGCAAGAGGGCTTATTCCTCATGGGGAGAGGGATAACTCTTCCGGAAGAAGCCCCGTTTTCCGATGCTGTACTGTAAATTTACTTGCGCAAGAACTTGTGTGCAATGTAGACACCCGGCAAGATTTTGCACAAGAACAGCTGTTCTTGCGCAAAAAGCCTGCAGTGTAGATGTAGCACCTGAGTTTCAGCAGCAGCGTTCTCTTTGATTGTATGCCCAGGCTCTTCTGTGTGAACAATGGATGCCTTAGGACAGTGGTCACCAACCAGTCGATTGGGATTGACTAGTAGATCTTGGAATCTCTAACAGGGGATCCTGATTGGTCTGGCCGGCAGGCTGTCAGTGCTGGCTCTATCTGCCTCTCTCAGCACAGCCGTGCTGCTCCTGCCTGCTACGTTGGAGGTGCCCGCCACCCCTGCTTGCTGTTCAGGGCTCGGGAAGAAGAGGAAGGGGGTGCTAATATCAGGGTGCCCCTCCCAAACCCTGTACCACATCTCCACAGAGCAGCTGGGGGCAAGGATGAAAAGTTTTCTGGCTGCTATTGGGAGTGGTGCAGGGCCAGGGTAGGGGTGAGCCTGCCTTAGCCTCACTGCACCATCACCAAGAAACCACCTGGGGTAAGCGGTGCCCAGCTGGTGCCCAGCTGGAGCCCACATTCCAAACCCTGGCCCCAGTCCTCAACACCCTCCTGCACTCCAAACCCCTGCCCTCGCCCTGAACCCCCTCCTGCACCTCAACTCCCTGCCCCGGCTCAGCTCAGAACCCCTCCCACACTCCAAATTCTTTAGCCCAAGATCAGCGCCTGCATCCCCCTCTCCCCACACCCAGCCCTCTGCCCCCAGTCTGATAAAAGTGAGTGAGGATGGGGGAGGGAAGGAGGATGGAGTGAACAGGGGCAGGAAGGGGGTGGGGCAAGGTTGTTTGGGTTTCAGGTAGATCCTGGATTGCACTTCAATTCCAAAAGTGATTTCATGCTTGAAAAGGTTGGAGACCACGGCCTTAGTAACATACCTCATTCAAATGAAAAGCTTTTCATTGTCCTGCTTAGTTCTGTGAACAGCTGGATTTTCATTTATTTTTAGACCAGTAAAGAAAGAGGTACAGTAGTCATACATAGATTTGATCCTAGATTGCAAGCGCTGGGTAGATATATAATTTGCACATTATTTAAAACTAAAAAACAAATGTGTTGTGACATAGAAGCACATGGGCCAAGATGGAATCCATTCCGTACGCAAAATCACTCTTTTGCCTATGCTCATTTTTGTGAGTGCTAATTTTTGGGCTAATTTTCCTGTTCAGAGGCGGGATGAAGCGCTCTGAAAATGTGCCCATTTCGTAGAGTTTTTGCTCATTTAATAATTTTTTCCGTTGACTGAGCTAATTGACATAGTTCTTGCCTTTCAAAAGTGTCTTCATCTTTTATTTTAAAAATTATAGTATTGGGATTTTTGTACTTGCTCTCCGTTTCGGAAGTGGTCAGCTTTTGCCCCACTTGTCGGAGGCACGTCTTTCAAAACATTCAGGCATTTGCATTTTGATTGATATATTAAGTGAATTCTTGTTCCCTCATGTGAATCTTCTTTTACATTGCACTTTTGATGTAGATATTCATGTTGTAACGCACTTTTGATCTTGTAAGCTGAGCTTAATGAGGCTCTACCTTTTTGTGTTGTCTCTCCATAAAACTGCCATCAAATCATCCATTGCAAATCTTTGGTAACTGAATATTTTCCTAATTGACAACTGGCATGTCCCTTCTTTTGATGCGTGCTCTTCAGTTGGGATCCATTTTTTCACTGATTTGATCTTTACAGTTAATTATCTGATGAATGCCTGTGGCAATCAAGCTCTGTGTCCTGACAGTATTTCTTGGCAGCACCAAAGATAAAAGTATGACGGTATCTGATTTACAGTAGATACACCACCAACTTGGTAGAAAGCTCTTCATATCTGTCAATATTGGGCTGGCTACAGCTATCAGTGCATGTCCTGTGCATGGTGGGTGGAATTTCCCATCCTTTCCTGAATAGAAGTCATCATGCTGTATTTATACCCAATTTCCACCTTCCTAGGGATGGACTGTACCTGCCACTCAGATAACTATAATAATACTAGCCAACTAGCCAATTAGCCCGTCATAAGACGGTATTTTGAGGTCTCTCCTCCACGTTGGTCTTCTCTCCTGAGCCTCTGGTCTCTCGCTCCATCTCTCCCTCTCTCCTCCTCCTACTGCCTCCCCCCATCTCTCTCAGCTCTCCTCTGCCTCCTGCCTCTCTCACCTTCTGCCTCTCTCTCCGTCTCTTTGTTTCTCTTCTCCCCCTCCTGCCTCTCACTCTCCATTTCTCTTCTCCTCCTCCTCCTCCCTCTCTCTCCCCTCCATCTCTATTCTTCCCCTTCCCCTCCCACTCCCGCCGTGGCACTCGGCTGAGTGCTGCCTGCTCATCCGGGCCGCCACGAGGGAGGGGGGCGGGGACGTACACGGCCAGGGGGTGGGGCCGTGTACATCACCACCCTGCCCCTCCTCCCCTGCGGCGGCCTGGCTCAGGGGCACAGCACTCAGCCAAGCACCACGGTGGGAGAGGAAGGGGGGGGCGGTGACGTACACAGCAAGGGGGCGGGGCTGTGTACATCAGCGTTACAAACTCACAGACATTGGGCTACTATATGTATGATAAGCCTCAGACTGTGCTTTCTTCCCTTAACTGGGCTGTTCTTAAGCATTCCCACTGGGTAAGTCCACACTGCACAGTTATTTTGGAATAAGCTTTTCCGGAATAGTTATTCCGAAATAGCTTATTTTTAAATAGCACGTCTACACTGCTATCTCGATTTAGAGCCCAAGGAGGAATAACTTAGGGTATGCCTAGACTACAGGGTTTTTTCGAAAAAAGTGGCCTTTTTTCAAAACAGCTCCCTCTGCATCTAGACTGCTGCCATGTTCTTTCGAAAGTAAATCAAAAGAATGCGGCAGCTTTTTCGACCACAGAAAACCTCATTTTACAAGGAATAACGCCTTTTTTCAAAAGTAGTCTAGACACAGCCTCAGGGTACAAAGGTTGTGACATTGGCACCATAAACCCCCACCAGCGATCGCAGCCGCCTTCCATGAGTGGGAGCGGTAAAGAGAGAAGTAGAGAGAGCCCAGCCCCTGAAGTACTTGGTGTGCAGGCTGTAGGACACACGCCGTTCAGGTCCAGCGTGTTTCAAGATGGCACAGAAGAAGCACGCCTTTGATTTCTTCCGCATCGTGGCTACGTCTACACAGCTTCCCTCTTCTGCAAAAGCCTATGCAAATGAAGCGTGGATTACATATTGCTGCGCTTCATTTGCATACTTAATTAGGAGCCATTTTTGCAAAAGAGGTTTTTGTGCAAAAAGGTGTTGTCTACGCAGAAACCCCCTCTTGTGCAGGAGCCATTCTTCCTCATTTTTTCAGGAAGACTGGCTCTTGCGCAAAAACAGCTCCGAACTAATTATGCAAATGAAGCACAGCAATATACTAAGCCATGCTTCATTTGCATAGGCTGTTGCGGAAGACAGAAGCTGTGTAGACGTAGCCCATGTTTAAAATGCCTTTAGGGCACCTATACATTTGCACTGGTTAGAAAGATTCTATGTTTCCTAGCGTTGGCGTCACTGCAGGTGGAGGGGTGGGGGCGTACATCAGGGTAACTAATGTGCATTGCTCAGTAGTTTCTCAAACCTTTCCCAACTTTTGGATCCCTTTCTGGAGCCTGAACAGTAAGTCCCACCACCCCAGGGCATGTAGCTTAGGTTTGTGGGGCCCCGTAGGGTGTGGGGCCCAGGGAAATTGCCATGACTGCTTCACCCTAAGGCTGGACCTGCACTTGTGACCCCCAAACCATCTTTCCTAGGCTGAGACATACTGGTATAGATGAGTCGCATACCCCTGAAAGATCTCTGCATACCCCCAGAGTCATGTACCCCTGGACGATCTCTGCATGCCCCCAGAGTCGTGTACCCCTGGACAATCTCTGCATGCCCCCAGAGTCATGTACCCCTGGACGATCTCTGCATGCCCCCAGAGTCGTGTACCCCTGGACGATCTCTGTGTACCCCCAGAGTCGTGTACCCCTGGACGATCTCTGCATGCCCCCAGAGTCGTGTACTCCTGGACGATCTCTGCGTACCCCCAGAGTCGTGTACCCCTGGACGATCTCTGCGTACCCCCAGAACACTCGTACCCCTAGTTTAGAGCCACCACATTAGCTGTCCCACTGTGACTCCTAGTGGAGAAACATTACCTGTAGATTTTACCTTGAAGTAGTTGGGCAAGGTTGGCAATTTATCCCATCCCATAGCTGACCTCACATAGCTACCCTGTGGCAGGCCCGCTGATGGAGGGGAGGGGGCAAATGAGGCAGTTGCTCCAGGGCTGGGTGATTCAAAGGGCCCATGCTCCTGGCCGCTGATGCCCTACTGTGTCAGCCAGGAGCCCTGGGCCCCGTAAATCGCTGCCGGAGCGCCACACCACGTGCTCCATGCAGCTCTGAGGGGCGGTGGGGACACCGTGGTCTAGGCGGTGCTCAGGGCTGGCCCCGCCCCTTCCAGGAGCACAGAGCCAGCCCCCTCCTTGCCCAAAGGCCTGCAGAGGCTGTCGGCCCCCCTGCCTTGTGGTACAATGACAGGTGCACGTTAGTTCTAATCTCTGAAATATTCTGCCGTTTTCAGCAATCTTCCCTTCCTATTCAAGGATGGCTTTCTGGTCACTGCCCAAAAAAGTATATCGTCCAATAGGAAAACAAAGTGCTCTCCATTCAGAACCATGTCTTGCGGGAGACAGTGGGATGTGCTCTACATTGTAAGAGGGTCTGCGAGACACAACAAGGAATTTTGTTTATATAACGTTACAGAACATACCTCAGTATCTCCTAACGTTACAGAACATAACGTTACAGAACATACCTCACTATCTCCTAACGTTACAGAACATAACGTTACAGAACATACCTCAGAGCATCTTCAGAGGTTTAAATTATGTACTAAACATTTCTCAGTGATTGGACTCTACATGGCCTAGGTAAGATTGTACAGAATGTTTCTTGAAAAAAATTGGGCTGTAGATAAATAGGGTCCTTGCTTCATTCTTGCCAGATCAAATGATCTCGTCATCTATCTATATATAATATAAAGCTGTAACAGCAAGGAAAGACATACATTGTTGTGACACATGCTAAACAGTAAAGAGGAAGAGTATAGGATGAAAAATAGCTGAAAAGTATTACACGTTAGAAACAGTAGGGGGCGCCCGTAGTATGGCGAATATTTTGGAAAGCGTTCCGTCTGCATTCCCATCTGGCTTCCTATAGTGTAATGAAAATTCTTTCCCCACTGAAATATGAAAGCAATGAAATCTTCAAAGAGTTATAAGACATTGAAATAGTTCTTAAAGGAACTTCACATGGCATTTAGAAGAGTTGGAACTATTTCCTGGACTCATTAAGCACTGAAATAGATAACGAACAAAATTGCAGTTTCCATTGGACTGCATGTCTGCCTGAAATTTAATTTGTGACTTTATGAGAAGCATTATTTGTATGCAACTTCTCAATATTGGAGGCATGTGGCTGAAATCCGATGGACAACACTGGGCCTGCCAAGTCAGTCACAGTCATCTATTTTTTTCCCCGTGCCCTTGCTATTTTAGGCACAATTCTGACTTCTTCTAGAGTTCCTTTCCACTATAAAATTTCACCTTGAGGAAGAAGGAAGAAATGCCCTGGTGGACAATCTTGGTAAATCTCAGGCCAGTGGGAGTGATGAAATACAGGCTCACAATCCCAAGCACCCGATTAATGGATAATACTCAAAAGAGAGCGGGAGAGTTGCAGAAATGCTGGTTTGTTTACCAACTGCAGAATGTTCATGGTTAAGAAAAGCATCTGAGCTTACCTCCCTTCTTGCTGAGGAGTTAATTTACACCTTCAAAGGTATGGCAGGACTTGCCATATGGGCCCTATTACAGTTTCTCTGGGTTCCCATAGCATCTAGAGACCCCAGTGGGAGATCAGCTCCCTGTTGTGCTGCTAACACTGAACACACACCGGAACTGACTGCTGAAATAACCCCATTCACCTCGGGGGGGGGGGGGGGGGGGGAGGAGGGGGAAGAGAGAGAGAGAGAGAACGAGTACAAGTACAAGTACATGGGGAGGGTACTGGAGTTTTGCTTTGGGTCACAGGATGTGAAAAGCATTCAATGGTAAGTATTCAGCAAGGGAGGAAAGTTCTCTAAGGCCAGGTCTATACTAGCCCTGGAAGGTCGGCTTAAACTATGCAACTCCGTCTATGTAAATAATGTAGCTGGAGTTGACAAAGCTTAAGCTGGTCTTGGCACCGTCTTCACAGTGGGATGTGCAGGAGCAAACACTCCCATCAACTTCCCTTACCCTTCGTGAATTGAGATATACCGGCACCAACCAGGGACACTCTCAGCGTTCGATTTAGCAGGTCCTTACTAGACCTGCTAAATCGAACATCAGAAGATCGATCTCCAGTGCAGCAAGTGGAGATGTGGCCTAAAGTACTTCCATGGTTTCAGTCACCACAGGGTCCACCCTGCTTCTGTAACTTCCACTCCAATTCATCTGATGAAGTGGGCTTTTCCCATGAAAGCTTTATGTCCTGATAAATCTGTGAGTCCTAAGGCTATATCCACACTACCAGGTTATTTCCAAATAAGTTATTTCGAAATAGTAACTCCCGAAACAACTATTTCAAAATAAGCTTATTCCTCTTCACAAGCAGGAGTTATTATTTTGAAAGAACAAGCCCATTATTTCGAAATAACAGGCTTGGTAGTGTGAGCACTCGCCTTGTTATTTTGAAATAAGTGGAGTGATTTTGAAAGTGTCAACATGCCCGAAGGTGCCACAGGGCTCCTCGTTGTTTTTACAACCCTTAGTGTTGTTGTTTATTGCCATAAAAGCCATGCAAGGTAGGGCAGAGCTACTATCCCTTGTTTGCACATGGAGAACTCAGGCACAAGGAGTTTATGGCCCAGTGGGAGTTATCTGCTTCAATACCTTTGAGAAGCTGGGCCTAAGCAACTTGCTCAGGTCAGACAGGAATCTTGTGTCAGAGCAGGGACTCAAGTGCAGGTCTCTCTACTTCCGAGGTAGCACCCTAAACTCAGGGCCAGCTTTCTTCGAAGGCGAAAATCCCCTCCCTTGGATTTCCTCTTCAGCTCGTTGCTTTGCTTTAAATACCAAAATCAAGGGAGCTGCTTCCTTTACTTGCCACGCAGGCTGAGCCCTGGATACGAAGTAGCCTCTTACTCTCCACATTGGGTTTATAACTGGGCAGCTTATAGGTCTCACTCCATGCGGGGGGTGCTGAGGTCCCTCCTCAGTGTTGCCAGGATACCACTGACTTCTGTTTCTCCCGTCCCCCTCCGTGGCTGTCACCCCCCGGCTTTTCTAAATGAGCCCAACTCTTTCCAAGCCTCTGCCAGCACCGTCATTTGGCACGGTATCTGCTTAGAGAATTTACAAGGGTGCTATGAACCTTTGAATGCATTTTCTGATTAAAAAGTGATTTAGGTGACAATGACAAAACAAATCGCCCTTTTTTTTTCCTGTCCCGAATGAACCAACAGAGTGTCGAATAAGCCAGAGTTATTAAAGCCAGAACACGTCGTACAGCAAGTCCGGGCCTCAGCCTGTCAAACCCCTTCCCCTTTGTCTTACATCCCTAGCAGCCTGTGGTCTGTAGACGTGTCAATGGCCCGCCGTAGCATCCTGCGTGGGGAACTGATTGCAGACAGGGTGAGTCTACTGGCTCTTCCCCTTCCCCACAACCCCTCCCCACATGGGTTGACAGATTAAGTTGTGTAACACAAAGGACGGGGCGCAGTGCCTCTCCCTCCCCGTTTCTTGGTTGTAATCTTCATGCAATGGTCCCTAACCGCTTACTCCTTGTCACCAACAGATGCCTTCTTAATTACCAACGGTGACGGCGAAGCACAGATGTGCCCTGTTACACCTTGTCACTTCTGCGCTGCCTTCCTCTCTCACTTGATGTTATGAACTAATAATTAAAGGTTTATATTTTTAGCAGCTTGATGCAATTTAAGGACAATTTGTTATGACATTCCCTAATGTTAGCGTCACCTTGCGGCAGTTAACCCCAGCTGATAACTCGGCAATTAGTGGTGGCTTGATTCTTAATTACTGCATCTTAAAATGACAATTAGATTAAAAATATAGAGATGGCAAAAATAACTTCCTTATTTGTATTACAGGTCCTAGCACTTCTTAGATGATTATGAATGAACGAATTGAAAGTCTATCCTACTCTTCACTATTGATGCTGTTTTCCTCTTAGTCTGAGCAAAGAAAGTAGTCCTGTCAGTTTTTATTTTATGGTCAGTAGCGAGTCAGTTTTGCTTTTTGGTTCTCATGCACTAGATTTAATTATTATCATCACCATTATTATTGGTATTTTGGCAGTGCTTAGGAGTTCCTGTGATGGCCTCGGATCCTATTGTGCTAGGGGCTATGCAAACACAGGAATTTACAATCTGCGAGGGCGGGGGGAGAACCACATGGGAATGGCAATGTCATTATTCTGCAGAAATTCTCTCCAGACACCTTCCTATTTTTTTTGGTCTTGGTCCAAAGTCAAATTTGACTGTCACATTCTCTGTGAACAGGGATTTTGCCTGGGAAGTTCCCAATAATGCCTTGACTGCATTAAAAGGAAGATTGTCACTGCCACGATCAATCTTCTGGAGTTTGATTTAGTGAGTCTAGTTAAGACTCACTAACTCAAACTCAGAGAGCATCCAGTAGTCCCTTTACAAGGTGTAAGGAAAGCCAAAGTGATCTGCCTTCAGGGCGGGGGACTGGACTCGATGACCTCTCGAGGTCCCTTCCAGTCCTATGATTCTATGATTTGCTCCTCTCAGCCTCCTGCTGTGGGGACATCAACAAGTTCGGCTTAAGGTAAGCCGACCCCAACTACGTATTCTGAATATTCTGCGTAGCTGGAGTTTCTTACCTTAAGCTGAGCTGCTGGGTCTACTGTAGACCAGGCCTCAGGCTTGTAAGAAGGAATTGCAGGGGCTTATTTTGCTCTGACTTCCTCTTGTGAATCAGGAGTCACTTCAGTGCAGTCAAAGGGGTGTTATCAGAGTGTGAATGGCCTTGGCCAAAAGGCAAATCAGTGCATAGCGGCCCCCAACGTTACTTCATCTGCGGTTATGAATGTTTATGGTTCTTTCCGGCTTCCAGCTGGCCAGAGATCTCTGGACTGCAGGAAAGGATGAGCTCATCGTTGGGAGAGCAGACAACTGGCACCAAGACGACATGCTGTGTCCTAGCCTGGCGGGCCAGTCTACTCTTGGGCAGGACTGTCAGATGGCAGGAATAAAATGCTGATTATAGCCCTCCAAACGCCAAGCGACCTTTTTTTTTTTTTTTACTCAAATCTTCAGAAAGACCATGGGCCCGCTCCTGTTCCTGTCAACTGCAGCGGTGTAGGGTTCCAGCCTCTCTTGCTCAGTTGCTGCTAATTCTGTTTGCAGAAGAGGGAAGCTGTGTAGACGTAGTCACGATGTGGAAGAAATCAAAGGCGTGCTTCTTCTGTGCCATCTTGAAACACGCTGGACCTGAACGGCGTGTGTCCTTCAGCCTGTACAGCAAGTACTTCAGGGGCTGGGCTCTCTCTAACTGTCAGGGTGGTTAAACACTGGACTAAATTGCCCAGGGAGGTTGTGGAATCTCCATCACTGGAGATATTTAAGAGCAGATTGGATAGACATCTATCAGGGATGGTTTACGTCAGGGGTTCCCAAGCTTCTTGGTATCACTCCCCTTTTTTATTTTTGAGAAATCCTCATAGCCCCGCCCCTCCAAAAATAGCAACAAAACTTGTTGAGAAAAATAAAGGAAGTGATCAGGGCCAAAAAACAGTCGCGGTCCCTTTAATTCCCAGGACCAGTGTAAAAAAAAAAAAAATGTGCCGGTACTCCAGAGGAAAAATTGTTGACCAAAAAAAAAAAGTTGCCTTTTTAAGAGCAGAGCAGGCATCACTCTTTTAAGGCAGCCATTTTGAAGTCTTCCTGGGATGCTTCATCCTCCCCCCACCCAGCCAGCCAGAGCTGCATGTTCAACAGAAAGATTTCACACGGTATTTTCTGAATTTTGTTACCAGATGGACCAGGCTCTTTCTTGGGGGGGATGGATGGCCTTGAGCCCCCCCAGGGGTGCATGCCCCCCAGGTTGGGAACCTATGGTCTAGATGGTGAGGGCAGGGGACTGGACTTGATGACCTCTCGAGGTTCCTTCCAGTTCTAGTGTTCTATGATTCTATGATTCTGCACATCTTTCTCCCTAGCAATTTAATGTTCATTGAGGATAAACACCTTTGGCAGGTTGGAAGAAAAGTTCACAAATTAAAAAAAAAGTAAAGCTCTAAACAGCTGTCAGTGCCAAAGCCATGATGCTTAGTGTGTGGTTGTTTTTTTAAACCTGTAGTTGCTCATGGATCTCTTGAGAGAGCTGTGCCTGGGAAGGGGGTGTAGCTCCCCAGAGTTAACTTACCAGCAAGGCCTCTCTCTCACTTATAGCAAATCCTTGCAGAACTGAATAAGTGAAACACCAGTGCCAAACAGCTTACCTTGTTTGTGAAAAATGTTAGCACTAAACTTGCAGGAGCTTGGGATGCCCCAGAATTGTTTTGCTGGTAGGTATCAGCATTAGCTATCATTGGCGTTGCTTCATTTCTGAAGGGAAATTCTCTCTCCCACAATAGATCTAGACCAAAATTGATAAGGTATTTATCGTATTTTACGGCGTTTAAGACGACCCCCTAATTTTCCAGTTAAAACATAGGTTTTGGCCTATACTCGCAGTATAAGACTACCCCCCATTCCGAGGCAACACCATTTAATAACACCATCCCACTGGATGTGCCCTAATACAATACTGTAGCTTCGGCTACATACAGAACGTCCCTGTGCTGATACTGTATGTACCGCACTGAGCCAATCCCGGCAAGCGGTGTATTCTATTAATGCATACAAAGCCTGCTCGGATTGGCAAAGGTTGTAATAGCCCGCCTCTCTGACTCAGCCAATCCGAGCAGGCTTTGTATGAATTAATAGATGACACCGCTTGCCGTGATTGGCTCAGCGCGGTACATACAGTATCAGCACAGGGACGTTCTGTATGTAGCTGAAGATACAGTATGTTTATACCCGGCGTATAAGACGACCCCCGATTTTTGGGGGATGTTTTTTAGTATAAAAAGTCATCTTATACGCCGGAAAATACGGTACATATTGCTGCACTCAGCATTGCAATGCCTAACTGATTTACAAGCCTGAATTCCATCTTCAAAAGGGATTTAGACACCCAGGAACCAAAATTCCATTGCCAATCCACAGAGCTGGATTTAGGGACAAGCAATCCAGGGGACAGCCTGGGCTGTGGGGTGCACCAGACTCATTGTGCTGTTTTTGTTATTAGACCCAAAAGGAAAATAGAATATTTGAAGTAAAATGGTTCAGGTATTTTTTCCGTATGTTAATTTATTTTTCACTGACCACCTAGAATGTTCAGGACCTTTGTAGACTCTCATGGAACCACTTAATATTTCAAAGTCATGAAATGTGCCACAAATGCCATGAAAAATAATAACAAGGAGTTCTGTGGTCTAATCCACTTCATTAGACAAACCTGCATCAAAAAACCAATGTCTTGCTTACCAACCTCATGACAAGACATGAGAAGTCATTCTTCTACTTTACTCTGCGCTGATTAGGCCTCATTTAGAGTACTGTGTTCAGTTTTGGGCACCACATTTCAAGAAATGGAGAAATTGGAGAAGGTCCAGAGAAGGGCAAAAAAATGATGAATAGTATAGAAAACATGAACTATGAGGGAAGACAGAAAGAACTGGGCTTGTTTAGTTTGGAAAGGAGAAGACTGAGGGGGGACGTGATGCCAGTTTTCGGGTATTTAAAGGGTGTTACAAGGAGGAAGGAGAAAAATTGTTCTCCTTGGCCTCTGATGATAGGACAAGCAGCAATGGGCTTAAATTACAGTATCTTTTATTAAATTATTCCACATCTGTTGAGCAAGCCCATTATTTCGAAATATAACAGACTCACTCTTAAATGTCCCTGTAAACCTCATTCCTCAAGGAGTAAGGGACATGTTGGAGTAGCTCTTTATTTCAAAATTTGGCATTGTGTAGACAGCACCAAATTATGAAATAAGCTATTTCAAAATTAACTTAAAATAAGATATGTAATTTGAGCTACACAAATTGCGTAACTTATTCCAAGCTAAGGGTGCAGTGTAGATGCGCCCATGTGAGAGACACAGAGATAAATGTACAAAGAGAAAACTAGGAGGGGTATTTTCAAGAAGGCTCAGTGTTGGTTTGACTTTCCTTTTGGTGTCAATGGGGAATTTCAAAGGGAAGAGAGTGAACAGCGATTCCTGTTGAAAATCTTTTGTGGATCTCTGTGTGTAATCAACAACTAGATCCATGGTAGCTGTTACCAGCTGCGCCCTTCATGCTACTAATAAGAAGCTCTTCTGTCCTATTCCTTGGAACATGCAGATCACGTATTAAGCAAATGGGTTTAGAAGTCTGACCTCCTGGAATTGGGTCAAGTCTGATAACGTTGAGTATGACTTCCCCAGCAAAGAGAAGTACTGCAGATGGTACAGGAGAAGAACAGCTTCCAAACTGCCATCTTTTTAAGTGGAACTCTGTAAAACGTTTTGGCTATGTCTACACTGCAGGCTGCTTGCTCAAGAACTGTTTTGAGCAAGAGTTCTTGCACAAACGGTCTTGCGCAAGAGCGTGTCCACACTGCCATGTGCTTTTGCACAAGAGATGTGCTTTTGTGCAAGAGCGTCCATGGCTGTGTGGACACTCTCTTGCACAAGAAAGCTCTGATGGCCATTTGAGCCCATCCACACTGCCTTCTTGCGCAAGAGGGCTTATTCCTCGTGGGGAGAGGAATAACTCTTGTGCAAGAAGCCCTCTGTTCCGACGCTTTATTGTAAATTTACTTGCACAAGAACGCACGTACAGTGTAGACGCTCTGCAAGTTTTTGCACAAGAACACATGTTCTTGCACAATAAGCCTGCAGTGTAGACGTAACCTTGCGGAGTAGAGCCATACCGGTCAACTCTTGCTGTTTGGCTGGTTTCTCAAATGGATTGGTAAACTTTGTGTAGTGGTTTGATCTCAAGGGTTTGGGCCACAACTTGGGTAATAAAAATATGAGACTTATAAGGAGGGGCTCATGGATTTGGGCTTATTTAGTCTGCAGAAGAGAAGAGTGAGGGGGGTTTTGACAGCAGCCTTCAACTTCCTGAAGGGAGGTTCCAAAGAGGATGGAGAGAGGCTGTTCTCAGTGGTGACAGATGATGGAACAAGGAGCAACGGTCTCAAGTTGCAGTTGGGGAGGTCTAGATTGGATATTAGGAAAAACTATTTCCCTAGGCGGTGGGGAGGCACTGGGATGGGTTCCCTAGGGAGGTGGTGGAATCTCCATCTCTACGGGTTTTTAAGTCCCAGCTTGACAAAGTCCTGCCTGGGATGATTGAGTTCAGGTTGATCCTGCTTTGGGCAGGGGGTTGGACTCGATGACTCCTGAGGTCTCTTCTGTCCCTATGATTCTGTGATTGCCCTAGAAATTTCTATGGATGAATTGTCCAGACATGTGTAGTACTCTAGGACAGGGCAGACCAATAAACACCTCACATAAACAGATCAACCAGAAAGGAGAAGAACCAGAGACCCCACTAGGGACTTTGCTGGTGCAAGGCATTCACATACAACCGTGATGAGATCTGTAAGACAGACAGGAAAGCTGATCTTTGTAAAGAGTGAGCCAACTCAATCCAAGGAGCTGAAAGCTGAGCATGAGAAGCAACCCACGCTAGATACGTACTCAACAAGACCAATTGCAAGAGTATCCATTAGAGGATGCTGGGCCTAACTCTGAGCCCTTTATTTCAGTCAAGATTGGTAGTCCTTTGCCACAAATATTGCTTGTGCTGTAGCAGATACTGTTATGAGCATTGTATTTGGTTTTTTTTACAACTCCCTTGCTGCTTCGGTGACCTACTTTGGATTTAAAATACCCCTAATTAGCAACACAATAATGTTACTCGGTCTTTTTACAGCATGATTTGTTTTCAAGGCACTTTACAAGCACTAACTAATTTTCACAATGACCCTGAGATGCAGGTAATTAATAGAGTAGGTTGGGAAATGTGGTCTAAAACCGTGTGGGACGTCGCAAGAGTGGAAGAGGTTGCTCCCCGTATTATCCGGCTAGCTTGGGTGCTTTAGGTTTCTCTCCAGGTTGCAGATGGGTTAGGGAGAGTAAACGACTCAATGGTATGCTCACACCGCATCTGTTCCCAAGAAACTGCACATGCAACAGAGAGCCAAGGCAGCTTTCAGAGCGAAGCAATGGGAATGGAGTGTGTGACCCACCTAGGCCCTGAATAAATCCAAGGAGGCCTCATAAGCCAATTAATACACCCAGTAGCACATGTGAGGGAGAGGAAGCCCGGCTCAATTGGTGATGAAGCCCAGCTGTGGAGGAGTCAGACAAGGATTCCCAAGGAGGAAAGTTGTGAGCAGAAGGAACGGCCATGGGAGATAGTCTGCAGTCACTCTGTGGGAATAGAGAAGAGGTGAGGTGGAAGAATAAGTCCTGGAAAGCAGCTGGGGAGGCGTAAAGTGCCTGTGAGGTGGCGCAGGCAGTAGCATGGCACCTGAAAGCTTTGCACTGCCGGGTGAGAGAGAACTCCGGATGGGGTGGACTTAACGCCGACCTGGTGACGCATCGTAAACGTGCCCCATCCTGAGGCAATGTGGTCCAATGGCCACTGTCTGTAAATTAGTCCTAGAGTTCCAAATTAATAGGGCCTAATGGCCAGAGTCTGTAACACAGCCCTGGGGTTCAGGGCAGTACAGCTTAATGGCTAGAGTCTCAGGGGATTGGGGCCGCAGCCCCAGTAGGAGGGGTCTGGGCCTACTTTACTCCACAGGACCCTGACCCAAGGCCTTGTCTGTAGGGGAGTGATTCACCACTCGCTCAGCAGGGAATCCCACCGCCACATGCTGGGCTCACTACGGCGGGAGATACCACTCACACCCCCTCCCTGGGTCACGTCAGTTCTGGCGTTGGGGTGATCCCCGTAGTTTCAGGGTCGTCAGACTCCACAGCGCCAGTCTCCTCCTGCAGTTCCACCGGGTTTGGAGGATCGATACAATCTCCCGTCATCTGGACTTCAGGCTGGTTCTCCACTGGCTCTCCTCTGGTAGGTCTTTCCTCTCCAGCGTCCAGCCCAGACCGAACTGAGCTGCTCTCTTTTATACTATCCCAGCCTTTGGAGCATGCCCAGTGTGGCTGGGGGGCAGGACGTCCTCTGCTCACAGGGCTTTAAGCCCTCCTGGCCCAGTGTGGGGTATGCACACCCTATCCCATCTGGCCAGAAGGCCACGATCTGGGAAGAGAGACCACGGCAACGACAGAGTCCCTGTCAGCTGGGGGCCCCGAAGGGGAGGGTTGCTATGCCATACCTGGTCACAAGGTGGCGCTCTTGTGGGGAGTGAACTTTACACCCTCTATAGCTAAGATAATACGACCACTGAGGATGCTCTGGTTCGGTTCTGCGTTCATTATTCCGGGGCATCTGATTGAATGAAAAGGCCAGTAAGCTCAGAAAGCCAACACAAGCATTTTTCAAAATGGTGGGGGAGTCAAGCTGACTGGAGAAGCTGGCGCCAAATCTCATCTGAAAATTAAAAAACAAAGAGACAAAGAAAATGTTCTATTGGGACAAACATTCTTTGCAAAAAGAGTAAGAGAAATCTCTGGGGGACCAATCTAGGGGGCCCAGGCAGGCCGCCTGTGAAAAGAAATGGTTGCTACCATCCTGCAATAAAGGCAAGGCCAAACAATGTTTCATACCATTTGCTTGGCAGAAGATTATGTTCTCCCAGGAACCCATAGGAATCTGGCTCTTCTGACAAGAAATAGGAATTTCTTAAGACAGGAAGTCACTCCCCAATCTAACTGCCTTGCTGCCATCTAAAACCAGCTAGCTCACGCTATGTTTCCCTGCTCAGTGTAAGACCCTTCGCTGCTCATTTTTTCAGGCCACATGTGCTAAATATTCAATCTGCTATGAGCTCCTAATTGAGCATCAAGCACCTTGGAATTCTATCGGTACGTTGGGCTGTAGTTAGCTCTAGAACAGGGGACACAATAATTTTCTCAATGGGCCACTTAATGAACTTTGGTAGGTGGTCACGGGTTGGCTCCACCCCCGGAAGGGGGCGTGGCCTAGGACAAAAGGGGCGGGGCTGGGAACTAGCCTCCCTCCAGAGTTGTCTGGGCCGGAGGCTTTAAACTAAAAACCCAGCAAAGGGCTCGTGACTCCCAGCCCTGCTGCTACCGTGTTCCCCGGCAACCACCTGGGGTTGCTGCGGCTATTTAAAGAGCTCATGGCTCTGGCTCCTGCCAGGGTAGCACCGTAGCTGTGAGTCGGGAGCCACTTAATAAGATCCTGCTGCCTGAGCCACTGCCTGGAAATTCAATGGGATGGGCAGTAGGGTATAAATAGAAAGTGGCCAGATGCAGCCCATGGGCCAGATGAAAATCTTAAGCGGGCTGGTTCCAGCTTGTGGGCTGCATTTTGCCCAGCCCTACTCTAGCAGCTCCATCGAGGAGGCCCCGTGGTCCTACTTATCCCATGCCAAGAAGCAGAAATGTGGGGGAAAGGGATGCTCCAGGCCTGACTGAAGAGGCCTCTCTGGAATCTCTTGAAAATCAAAGAGATTTGGTCCTAAAAGGGCTAGTGACAGCCAGTCAGAGCCAGCTGACAACACAATCCGTGTCATACATACAGAATGGGAAGCGACGGTCTAGGAAGGAGTCCTGCAGAAAGGGATCTAGGGGTCATAGTGGACCACAAGCTAAATAGGAATCAACAGTGTGACACTGTTGCAAAAGAAGCAGATATTCTGGGATATATTAACAGGAATGTTGTGAGCAAGACACGAGAAGTCATTCTTCCACTCTACACAGATTAGGCCTCAGTTGAAGTATTGGGTTCCGGCACCCAATTTCAAGAAAGATGATGAGAAATTGGAGAGGGTCCAGAAAAGAGCAACAAAAATAATTAAAGGTCTAGAGAACATGACAGGTGAGGGAAGACTGAAAGAATTGGGCTTGTTTAGTTTAGAAAAGAGAAGACTGAGAGGGGACATGGTAGCAGTTGTCCACTATCTAAAGGGTGTTACAAGGAGGAGGGAGAAAAATTGTTCTCCTTGGCTTCTGGGGATAAGACAAGAAGCAATGGGCATAAATTGCAGCAGGGGAGGTTTAGGCTGGGACATTAGGCAAAACTTCCTAACTGCCAGGGTGGTGAAACACTGGAACAAATTGCCAAGGGAGGTTGTGGAATCTCCATCACTGGAGATATTTAAGAGCAGGTTAGATAGATATCTATCAGGGATGGTCTAGATGGTGTTTGGTCCTGCCATGAGGGCAGGGGACTGGACTCGATGACCTCTCGAGGTCCCTTCCAGTTCTAGCGTTCTATGATTCTATGGAAAATAGGCTTTTCTCCTTAATGTGGCAGGGAAATAGCTCCTCACTGGTTTGTGCGTTTTCCTGACATCCTGCCTGAGATGGTTTGACATTGGAACGGACTCCCATTTCCACTGCTAGCTCTTCAAAATGGCATTGGCTGTGGTTTCGGCACGCTCCCTCAGCCATGAGCCAGCGTTGCTCCTAAGCGCTCACGGGGAAAGGTAGGGCCCCAGTCCCGTTTGAGTTCCCGGGAGTGGAAGTGAACTTGGAAGTGATGTGGCTTCCTGCTGTCTTGGAACTTCCTGTCGGTGGTGGAGAAAACATCTTTAAGTAATGCACCGCGCAGCACCGTATCCCCCTCAAACAGCCAGTGAGCAGGACGTCTCCCAGAGGATCACCTGAAACAGCTGTGGCTGAAAGCACAGGCTGAGCATTTTAATTTGCCTCTGCGGAGAGGCTGGCATGAGACCTGTCTGATAAAGGAAAGTGCTCTCCATGTCGGGAAATACCTGTGAGATGGGCTGAGGTGTTTATCATGTGAGTAAGTACATGCCCTTTTTGCTGCTGGTGAAGAAGTCCTGGCACAGGGAGGCAAAGAAGCAGACTTCAGATAGAGTAGTGGGGCACCCCTCTTCCTTCCAGTGAGAACACAGGACAGTGGCTGATCCTACTAGGGACAACAAAGAGAGGAGTTTGGAAGAAATCAGAAAAGCGGGGGAGTGTCAATTTGAGTATGTCTAAACGACGTTCTATTTTCGAAAGATGCTATGCAAATTCCGTGAGAATTTGCATATCCTCTTCCGATCTCACTTTCGAAAGCAGAGCTTTCAAAAGTGAAAGTCGTCTGGATGCGTTTTTTTGGGGGGGGGGAAAAAACTCCTTTTTTGAAAAAAAAACCGCACTAAATCTCAGTTTTTAAGGAAGAGCGTTTTTTTTTAAAAAAGGGTTTTTTTTCCGAAAAAAACCACATCCAGACGACTTTCACTTTTGAAAGCTCTGCTTTCGAAAGTGAGATTGGAGAAAGATATGCAAATTCCCACAGAATTTGCACATCCTCTTTCGAAAATAGAGCGTCGTCTAGACATAGCCTTTTAGTCCTGGTGCTAATGAGGTTAATTAAGTGGGGTGCAAGTGTCCCATACTTAGCTTTTGATGTAAAATTGAGGTGTTAATGGCAGGGAAGGCTGTCTTTATAATGTGTCATCCAGTTAATGTCTTTGTTCCAGCCCAGGGAAACGGTGTCAAATTTGTAGATGAATATCAACTCTTCCCCTGCCCTTCTCTCTCTCTCTTTCTCTTGGTTTCTCATTGGCTGATGAAATTCCTTTGGAGGAGAATGGCTACTTTTAAATCCATGATGGAGTGCTCAGGTTTTAAATCTATGATGGAGTGCCCACGCAGGTTAAAATGTTCAAGTACCTAAAAGGCCGTTACAAGGGAGAGGGAGAAAAATTGTTCTCTTTAATCTCTGTTGACAGGACAAGAAGCAATGGGTTTAAATTGCAGCAAGGGAGGTTTAGGTTGAGCATCAGGAAAAACTGTCAGGGTGGTTAAGGACTGGAATGAATTGCCGAGGGATGTTCTGACATTGCCATCACTGGAGCTATTTAAGAGCAGGATAGATAGGCACTGTTAGGGATGGTCTAGATGGTGCTTGGTCCTGCCTTGATGGCAGGAGACTGGACTTGATGACTTCTTGAGATTCCTTTCAGTTTTAGTGTTCTATCATTTGAATGCAGGAGGGGACCAGACACCTACCGGTAGATCTCAGGCCATCTCGAATGTCTAAACATTTCACTAACGCAAGCAAGCATGCCTGCACTTAATTGGATCAGCATTTGAATATACGAATTAACCCCCCACAACCCTATGTTGGAATCCATTAGGCATCATCATAGATCATTGTCAAAGGCCTGAAAGTTCACACGGCACATCCTGAAGTACGAGAAATGGAGGCTGCTTCATGTTGCCAACTGCTTAGCACACATAATGGAAATGAGCAGAGCCGGCTGAATGCTTGCTACTGCTCCTTTGGAAGTGTTAAAACAACGTAGGCAGGCAGCTGGAGGAGAAGGTAAGAAGGAGGATGTTCAATTATACCTTTCAGCGTCTGGAGAAGCCAGTTAAACACCTCCAAAGGGGAGAGTTACCACAGTGCCTGCTGCCACCCACGGGCAGGAAACATGAATCGGAGCCCCAATCATTTGCTCTATGGAAACATGGGCTTTTTGCATTTTCTTCTTGCAGTTTCCCACTGAAGGGCAATTAAACAGAGTGCTCTGGAAGAACACAGCAGTATTCCCCTCCGTGATTACCAAAACCCATCTAGAGCTGGCAGGGAACTCGCTTTCTGTTGGCAGCGATTACTCAGCCCGTTCCCATTGTGTGCGCGGGGCTTAGGGTGCATTGTCTTGGGGCAGGAATCCTCGTGGGTGTAATCGTGGGGAGAGTTTTGAGCTGGCTACAATTTTCACCCGAGGGTGAGTGAAAATGGAATGTCCCCCCCCCCCGGACAGGGGGAGAATGGTACTCCCTTCGGAGTATAAGGCTCTTCATGGCATAGACAGCCGCTGCAGGAGCTTTCTCCTTTTGCTACGCTAGGAAGCCCAGCTCCAAGCAGAGGACACTCTCTGCAGGGATATTTTAGTGTTTATGACCCATCCACTCCTTGGCCTTCCTGCCCAGACTGCCAGCGAGTGTTGCGGCCCTGACCCAAAGGCACTGAAGCGGATGGAAGGACTCTCTTCTCTCTGGGGCGCATTTGTGATGTAGTCCCTTGGCCAGTGAGAGCTGGGCAGAGCGAACCCCACTCACAACATCACTAAGCAGCCAGCAAATGGCATAAGAACATGAGAACGGCCAGACTGGGTCAGCCCAAAGGTCTATCTAGCCCAGGGTCCTGTCTGCCAAAGGTGGTCAATGCCAGATGCCCCAGAGGGAGTGAACAAAACAGGGAATCACCACACAATCCCTCCTTGTCATCCATTTCCAGTCAGAGGCCGGGAACACCATTTCTACCCATCCTGGCTAATAGCCATTGATGGGCCTCGCCTCCATGAATGTATCTAGTTCTTTTTTTAACCTTGTTCAAGTCCTAGTTTGCACAACATCCTCTGGCAAGGAGTTCCACAAGTTGACTGTGCACTGCATGAAGAAAAACGTATTTTTGTTTGTTTTAAACCTGCTATCCATTAGTTTCATTTCATGACCCCTAGTTCTTATATGGTGGGAACAAGAAAATAACTTTTCCTTACTCACTTTTTCCACTGCAGTCATGATTTTATAGACCTCTATTATACCCTCCCTCTTTTCTAAGCTGAAAATTCCAAGTCTTTTTAATCTCTTTCCATAGGATCCATTCCAAACCCCTCATCATTTTTGTTGCCCTTCTCTGAACCTTCTCCAGTGCCAATACATCATTGTTGAGAGGAGCAGCAAACGTCCATCATCTCTAGCTGGATTTGCCCAGAGTTAACAGGCTTGGGGCCAGATTTTCTGCTGTATCCCACCTCTGCCAGATGTCGCATGGAGGGGGATGTAGTACAGCTCCCTGGTTCTCTAGCCAGCCCTGGGTGCGGGTTGGAGCAGCCTGAAGGCTGATGGGTTCTCATTTGGCTGCCTTTGGTCCCCTTGGGGCCATGGAGCAGCCGGGGGTAGGTGACGGGCTTTACAGTCTGGCCAACCCCTCTCTCCCCTCAGCCACCCTCTGTGGCAGGAATGGCTGGAAGCGAGGTGTCGGGCTAATTCTCTACCGGCTGGAGGTCTCCCTGTGCTGCGGGTTATGCCGGCTCTGGGCCGGTGGGGGATTCGCCAGTGCGAGGAGAACCCCCCAGGAAGGAGCACAAGGTGCATGTCTGCTCCTTTCGCGCTGCCTGTGTAACACAAAGGGAACAAAGCAGGGTGGAGGCTGGAGCATCCCTTCCATTTACTCCTTTTCAGGAACACCGTTCTGGGGTCAGCTGGTCGTGGGCGCTAGGGACAGCACAAAGAGGAGCTGAGCAGAAGCAGCAGCGGTGTGGAGCGGCGCGGCCATGTTCTGTGCGCAGCCAGGCTGGAAAGACTGGCAGGCCAGCGGTATCATGGATAGCAGCAGTAGGGGCAGCAGCGACAGGCGTTCTCCGCTCTGGTCCGTAGAGCCAGCTGTGGGGAGTGAAGGCCGTGGGTAGGAAGAGAGAAGAAAAGGTCAGGCAAAGAAGCCCTGAAGCCGAGACCAGAGAGGCACAGCGGGCCCAAGGGCAAGGTGGGAAGGGCGGCCTGGCTCCACACCCTCAGAAGGGGCGGGGCCGAGGGCGGAAGGGGTGGGGCCGAGGGCGGAAGGGGCTGAGCTGAGAGCGGAAGGAGCAGGGTTGAGGGCAGAAGGGGCTAAGCTGAGGGCGGAAGGGGCGGGGCTGAGGGCAGAAGGGGCGGGGCCAAGGGCGGAAGGGGCTGAGCTGAGGGCAGAAGGAGCAGGGTTGAGGGCGGAAGGGGCGGGGCTGAGAGCAGAAGGAGCAGGGTTGAGGGCAGAAGGGGCTGAGCTGAGGGCGGAAGGAGCAGGGTTGAGGGTGGAAGGGGCGGGGCTGAGAGTGGAAGGAGCAGGATTGAAGGCAGAAGGGGCGGGGCCGAGAGCGGAAGGGGCGGGGCCGGGGGCAGAAGGGGCTGAGCTGAGGGCAGAAGGAGCAGGGTTAAGGGCAGAAGGGGCGGGGCCGAGGGCAGTCAGCCCTTAGTTTCACCCAGACCATGGTGTTCCCCCCCACCCCCAGCCCTCAAAGCAGCACACTGCGGCGGAGCAGCACTCCCATGGCAGTTCAAAGGAGCCCAGGGCTCCAGAGGCTGTCGTGGCCGAAGTAGCAGCAGCGGCGGCAGCCAGGCGCTCTGGCCCCTTTGAAGCACCAGGCCCCTGTGCAATTGCCCCCTGTGCCCCTGCCTGAGACCTCCTGAGCAACCCAGGGATTCCTCATCCTGCTACAGCCCCTGGCAGATTTGCTCTGAGGAATCCCAGTGCTGCTGTTGCTACTTCCCATGGCACCTGTGCATTGCCGGAGATGCCCCGCTCTGGGGAGTCAGACAGTTCCTGCGCCGGAAGCTCGTCCTGCTTCAGCTCGACTTGCCTGGTGTCAGTTGCCTCACATGGCGGTGAGTAGCCAACAGCTGCCAACGTGACTAGTTCTCCCTCCCTAGGTCCTTGCCCATCCCTGAAGAACCTCTGCAGCTTGCGTATTAACGGCTGTATTGTCGCAAGGCCCTTGTGAGGCAGGAAGTACTACCCCCATTTGACAGTTGGGAAACTGAGTCACAGAGAGGCCATGAACTCGCCCAGGGATACCCTCAGAGCTCATGGCAAATAATTGAACCCAGAAGTCTTAAGCCTGTAGACTAGGATTTAACCCCAAAACCATTCTTTCCTCCCGGTCTGGCTGCTATTACCGTGAATTTAGTGCTTCGCCCATCCATACCACTTCCACCGCATGTTGCTTTGGCATTATTTATTAATCCTGTAGACTGTGAGGGGTTTAGAACAGCTACAAAATCCTGATGCTTTCTTTTTGACAGGGGATAGGGTCACAGCCAGGGTCTCTGTTGTTGCCTCTGTCTGCTGTGGCTGGTCCTATTGCGTGACTGAAACAAAATCACAGTGAACATTGGACTGCAATTTCTATAGCTGGCCTATTCCCCAGACATAGGACCCCAGGGGTCTATTCAGGAGCAGGACAACACATCACAGCTAACGGAGATGTCTTAAAGGCCATGAGCGGGCTATGACCGCTCCCCCCAAAGAATGAAAACACAAGCAATGAAGCAAAGAGATCCATTTCCCAACAATCCTTTTAATGACCCACTGAAAATTTACCACGTGTTTCTCCAGGAAGGAGTCTCTTGGTGATCCACCTGCGGGCTGAGGATGAGGGGGAGAAAGAAAAGAAAAGGAGGGGTGGAAGAAACTGTTTCTGAGCACGAGGCAGAGTGGATAGAGTCACACTCCATGGTCCCCTGTTAATATTAATACTACTGTTTGTTGCCAGCCCCACTTGAAACAAAGTTCAAAGGAAAACTAATACCAAGAGTGGGATCTTTGAAGCGGAGGTGCTTTTTAATGGGCGAGCCACCAAATAACCGAAAAAATAAACCGTCTGCTTCGGTGCTCAGCTTCTAACACATTTTTCTTCAGCTCTTTTTCATGGGCGAGGGCACACGTGCAGCATACGCAATCAGCGTGTCGTAGCCTTTCTCAAACTCTTGTGGCCAATTGGTTTACAGAATGGTGGAGAGGAAACTGAGACCTGTAACCACATGCAGACTGTTGGAATCGCCTTTCACCGACCTGTTACAAGCTATTTGTCCCAGGGGTAGGGCTTTGCCAACCCTTCCTCGTGAGAGGCCAACACAGTGAGGTGCAAGGATAAGATAGAGATTGTGATGTATGCAAAACTATTACAAACTGTCACCTTAATTTGTAAGGGGGTTCCTGGTTCTGCATTCAGGCTAAGGGCTCTGAAAAGCATGCAATTAGAGTCAGTCTGCAAAGAGCCAACGTAGAGCTAGGTGGAGCGAGCTGTGCCTCTCTGCCTTAGGCCTGGTTTACACTAGAGTGGAAGGTCGACTTAAGATGCTCAGCTTCAGCTACATTAATTGGATAGCTAGAGTCGATATATCTAAAATTGCCATCTACACAGCGGGAGGCCGATGGGAGCAAATGCTTCTGTCAGTTTCTCTTACTCCTCATGAGGAGCAGGTGTACTGGTGCCAAAAGGGGCACCCTCTGAGTTTGATTTAGCAGGTCTTCATTAGACCCTCTAAATCAAACTCCGGAAGATCAACCGTGGCAGCATCAATCTTCACCATAACATAGACATAGCGTTAGAGAGAAGCTTGTTTTCTCTCTCTCTTAGTTCTCATGTGTTAAGGTTCTGGATTTAGAGATGTAATATAGTGTTACTCTTCAACATTTTGTGTTTTTGATCTTAGTTCTCTGTAGTATGCTGTGAACATCACAAAGGAGTGTGGAAAAATTCATCTTCAAGGTGACATCAAAAGCCAAAGTGGTTGCTGTGTAAGCCCATTGTAGCCTGAAACTCTGTCAACCTGCAGGACAAATTCCTAGCCCCACCACCTCAGCAAGGGCAGAAGCCCTGATGACACCCATGCATCCACTGGGCACTGGGGTCATGTCTACATTATGCGGAAGATCAATGCTGCTGCAGCCGGGGTTCAATTTAGTGGGTCTAGTGAGGACCTGCTAATTTGAACTGAGAGAGCTGTACCATTGGCATGGTAGTCCTGCTCCTCACGAGGAGTAAGAGAAGCCGACAGAAGCTTTTGCTCCCATCAACCTCCCGCAGTGTAGATGGTGTGAAATTGTGATTTAAGATATGTCAGCTCCTGCTATGTAATTAACGTAGCTGGAGTTGTGTATCTTAAGTCAACCTTCCTCTTTAGTGTAGACCTGGTGTGGAGTTTTTATAGCATGTTGGGAATGGGTACTCTAGACAACAATCTATGAAGATTTAATTCCTGGTTGCCCTGGTTTACAGGTATGTCTACACTTGCACCCTAGTTCGAACTAGGGATGCAAATGCAGGCATTCGAAATTGCTAACGAAGCGGGGATTTAAATATCCCGCGCTTCATCAGCATGATCTTGCCAACGCGCTAATTTGAATAACAGATGATTTGAACCAGGAAGCGCGCACCCGGATGCATTAGTTCGAACCAAACCCCTTGGTTCGAACTAACGCTACTCCTCAAAAAATGATCATTAAAACCCCGCTTCATTAACAATTTCGAATGCCTGCATTTGCATCCCTAGTTCGAACTAGGGTGCAAGTGTAGACATACCCTAACAGAGCAGAATACGTTCTTGTGTATTTTAGTACAGTAAATATTGTGCTACTGTGCATTTGACTCTGTCTCTATACAGTGTTTGGATGTGATTGATGCTTTCCTGTAAAGAAATTAGCCCATTCCGAAAGCCAGGTTGTGAGAAGCAAGAAAGTCCACTGCCAACATGCATTAATCAGTTGACCAAGAATAGCCCAGAGAAAAAGGAGATAATTTGCTTCTCCTTGCATCTAGCTTCCTTCTACCACCCTTGTGCATCTGGACTGTAAGCCTTGTCACACTTCATTTTGGGGTTCACTTCCTGTTCACAGAGGCTAGAGATTTCAAAGAAGGGATGCGGCATGGAACAACACTAAAAGGCCTTGACGTGCTAATGCAGTGTTCTACTTACTACGCTCTGCCACCAGGAATTGCTCTTCAGTTTCCAGGCTGTTCGCTGAATACGGGAGGCCCTGTGCTAGATTGTTCTGATGGATGTGCTTGTCCAAATTCAAGTTTCTCTTTTTAATCATAGAACGTGGACTCAGAAAGAGGACAAGGTGTAAGCAGCGGCATCTTTATCAGTGTTTTATCAGCATTCTTGTCCTTGGGTTGTTTGCTTAGTGCTAACTTTAATAAAGGCAAAATAATCACTGGGCCATATACCAGCCTATTTTGCAAAGCAACCAGGCCCTGGGACAAAATATCTTAAAGGGCAAATAGGCTTAAGGCCTGATCAAAAGTCTTGTGAAATCAATGAGTCTATCTTTGTGTGGGCCTTGGCTCAGCTTAAGGGTGATTGCGTGGGTGCTGATTGCCATCAGAAGTTTGAAGGATATAGGCATTGTGCAGAAAAAGGGATTGTTTAGCTGATGCACAAGTATCATCAGAGGACTAGGATGAAATTGATTGAGTCTGATTAGCAGGGAAAGCATTCTATCTGTGAAGCTGGTTTGAGCAGTGGATAGATTCCTACGGGAAGTGGTAGAAGCCCATTGCTTGGGTCATTTAAACATAAGCTGGGTAAAACAAATGAGAATATAAAGTAGGACACTTCCTGTATTGATTTATTGATGATCCAGGTGGCCAGACGTGCATTTTATCTCTGTACCTGCTGTTATTAAAGCCCTTTTTTGGCCATGTCTCCATTTGCTGGAGGCTTGACGCTCTGGCGATCAATCCTCCGGGGTTTGATTTAGCGGGTCTAGTAAAGACCCACTAAATCGAATGCTGAGGGCACTCCTGTTGGCACTGGTACTCGATGGAGCATTTTTCCTGTTGACCTCCTGCTGTGGAACCACCCAAGAAAATCAGTGCAAGGCACATCGACTCCAGCAACGCAATTCATGTAGCTGGAGTTGCTCATCTTGCATCGATTTTCTCCGCCAGTGTAGACAAGGCCTAAGTTGTTAACATTCTTTAGTCATCTATAGAGGCCTTGGCAATGTGTCTGTCCATAAAGGGGCTGCGGTCTTCTTTCCTTGAGGATTGCTAGGGACCAAGATGGCAGAATGTGGAAGCCTCCACAGATCCCCTTCCTCACCACAGCAAAAGCATGCCAATGAGGCTCTGATGTGAACCTCGTAGAATGGATGAGCCCACTGGCCTACTCCCGTTGGCTTTGCAAAAGGAAAAGAGACATTTGACAGGGAGCGATGCTCAGCTACGGAATGTGAGATAAACCTGGATTTTTTCCTGTTTGTTTCATGGTTACTTTCCTCGACAGGGAAAATATGTGGAAAACATGTAACCCCAGTTCACATAAAAACAACGTTTGGTGAAATGAAAGGGATTCTGACAAATAGTCACCTTCCACGCTGACTCGCATTCCGATGCCGAACCACTTGCTTTGTCACACATTGGATCTACGCATTGCCAAGTGGGCCGCATCCTGCATTCACTAACAACTATAGCCATAAACATTGGGAGAGCGTTATTTGTGTCTGGATGGGGATGTGGGTAACCGCACACCTGGTGTGGGTCCCTGTCCCATGGAGTGGCATCTAGACCACTTACAGCGAGATAAGAACAGAGGAGCTCTTCAGCTGTAGCTGAGCACCAGCTGGCTTTCTAGCTCAAGCTGCAGAAACTCCCACGCTGAGTCCAACGTTCAGATCTGCCTAGTGGCCGTGTTTGCTGTTCCATGATGCTGTTCTTCTGTCACCCTGACCTGCGTTGGGAGACATTCACACCAGCAGAGGGCCCACTTGTAGGCCTCCCTTAAGTCTTTTCTTTTAAGTGAATTTCACCTGTAGACAGGGCAGGGACCTGACAGAATTGCTCAGCCCCTGCGTATGATGGGGGTGGGACATCAGACAGAAAGGGCAAAGATGGGGGCAGCCAGCCCTTGGTGCTGCACCCTTCCCAGTGAGTCTTTGGCTCAGTCCAGAGCACTCCTCCCAGGGCTCCGGCAGCAATTTAAAGGGCCCAGGTTCTCCGATCACACAGTTGCCCTCTTTATACTCCCTCCCTCCGTTTGTCAGAGGCTGGGGATATACGACAGGGGAGGAATCACTTGATGGTTCCCTGCTCTGTTCACTCCCTCTGGGGCATCTGGAATTGGCCACTGTGAGCAAACAGGACACTGGGCAAGATGGACCTTTGGTCTGACCCAGCATGGCCGCTGTTATGTTTATTCATCAAAATGTCATTTTCCCTTGAAATGAACACAGCCGTGTCACAGTTTTCTGGTTCTTCCCTCAACCTTTCACACGCTTACGTCGGCTTTTCTTTCCTTTTGGCCTTCGCTCCAGAGATTCTCAGTCCCTTCCTACTGACATTGGACCCTGTGGTCGGTCACCCTTGAGATGAATCTGTCACAGTGAAAGGGACCTCAAGCGAATTGGCTGCTTATTAAAAAGGCAGTCCCCTTTATGGACCAGCTCCTCTGCTGGTGTAATCCCGCTGGTTTCAGTGGGGCTGCTCCCATTTACACCCGCTCAGGATTAGACCCCAAAAACTCCTCTTTCCTTTACACACACTCTGCTTCACAGTGGCCCCTAGGGGCTGTGATGGGTTGGTACATTCACTTGGGTCCAGTATGGTGCTGTGTGTATGTGTGGGGGGGGAAGCCCTCTGGCAAGGAAGAGTTTTCAGACCTCCAGCTGTGTTGTTCTGAGTAGGTCCCACCTTTCGGAGATCCCAAGAACAAATGAAAAACTCAGCAAAAGAGAAAGAACCATACAGATAGTGTCAGCCAGGACACAGGTCTCCCTCCCATTAGCGGGACCATTGGCCAAGTCACAATTCAACTCTAAAGTCCGCTGGCTGCCCAGAGAAGTTACAGAATATGGCCTCCTTTTGCTTCAAGAGAGTTGGAGTCATCTTTAGGCTCAGCTGTGTGCTCTGCTCCCTACCAGGCTCCTTCCTGATAGCTGGGAATTTGGTACTTCCACAACTAGGCAGAATTTCCTTCTTTTAAAGTTTGCCGTTCATGGTGTGAACTTCTGGCTGAATCACAGTGGGGCTGCTCCAGCCCAGAACAGCTCCTTAACCCTTTCCCTGCTGAAATCATAGCAAGTGAAGGAAGAAAATGGAGTATGTCACTTGTTCTTAAAAGGTGGAAAACATTAATGCAGCCTAAGGACACTGACGACTAGTATGGCATTATAGCACGCAATAAAAATAACTGAGTACAATGATGATTCAATCCAATTAAGGCACCTGGCACTCTCAATTTTAATTACCGTAATGACCATGTCTACAATGCAGTCAGGTTTGTCAACCAACTGTCTATATTTTCTGAAGTAATGCTGCTGGAAAACTGATGCAAGATATAAAGTCTATGCGATTTAACCATAGAAAATAGTTCAAATCTTGGCTACAAAGAAATGAACAAGTGGATTTCATAAAATACTGGCCAAGTAATTTCTTTTGATTAGAAGATAAATGAAAACCCGCTCTTAGCTCAGGCGCAGATCCAGCAAAGCACTTAGAATTATAGAATACTAGGACTGGAAGGGACCTCGAAGTCATTGAGTCCAGTCCCCTGCCCCATGGCAGGACCATCCCTGATAGACATTTATCTAACCTACTCTTAAATATCTCCAGAGATGGAGATTCCACAACCTTCCTGGGCAATTTATTCCAGTGTTTGACTACCCTGACAGTTAGGAACCTCCCTTGCTGCATTTTAAGCCCGTTGCTTCTTGTTCTATCCTCAGAGGCCAAGATGAACAAGTTTTCTCCCTCCTCCTTATGACACCCTTTTAGATACCTGGTAACAGCTATCATGTCCCTGCTCAGTTTTCTCTTTTCTAAACTAAACAAACCCAATTCTTTCAGCCTTCCTTCATAAGTCATGTTCTCTAGACCTTTAATCATTGTTGTTGCTCTTCTCTGGACCCTCTCCAATTTCTCCACATCTTTCTTGCAATGCGGTGCCCAGAACTGGACACAATACTCCAATTGAGGACTAATCAGCGCGGAGTAGTACTTAAGAACATGTAAACTTGAAGCCAGTGAGGTGCCCATCTAAAGTCAAATGGGACAACTTCGGCAGAAATCACTCTTCCTGATGATGTGGTTGACTCTGCAGTGCAGCGAGGTATCGTGTACGACCAGTAATGCGTTCATGTCATTTGGTTTTAATTTGGAAACAAAAGTCCCAACCACTCTCCTAAGGCCTCTTTTTTAAAACAAATTGTGTAGCCCAAGCTTAATTTAAAACCTGTGTGATGCTTAATCATTCAATTTTTCTGTCTCTTCAGTGCCTCTCTTGTATGCTGTGTATCTGTGTGGAAAGCATATGGAGTCATGAGAAATGAAACAGTAAATTGATGAATAATTCTGGACAACTTGCCTTTCTCCTGTAGGCCAATAGATTCCAGAGTTCAGGGCCTGCCAAGCCCCCAATTCTGTAAGGTCCTCTTACAGACTGATCCATGTACCTGCCCCCTCACATCTTGCAGGATCAGGGCTTAGCTGATATGGACTAGCTGGATTCAACAGCTAATTCTGTGTCTTGCCTGGCAAGAGTCATGTTTGGTTCAGAAGGAAGATAAAGATTAGAGGTGGTTAGAAAATGGGATTTCCATTTCATGGGAAGCCGACAGTTCGAAACTGGGTTTAATTCTGAATAGGAGAGAAATTTCAAAACTTTCCACAGAAGAGAAACTGGAGAGAGAAAAAAACCCCTTTAATTCCAAAACTTTGAAAGGTTTCATTTTAAGTATGTCAAAACATAATAATAAAATATTAAATAGAATCCACACCACATTAATTGTAATATGGTTTATATCTGTAAGTCAAAAATGAATGGGAATGATACAGGCAAAATGAAAACATTGTACTCTACTGCAAGGAAACCATTCTCTCATCAGCCATTTCATCAGAATCATCGCGGACCCGCAAAATGTTTCAATTCTTATCAAACGGTGTTTCCCTGTGGAAAACTGTTCTGTCTAATTTTTGTGACCAGCTCTAAGAGGAAATTCACAGTCTCCTCTGAAGATAAATCTCTGAGCTATGCATCCATTTTTTTTTGTTCTGTTCCTCATTCACTCCTGCCTATGAAAAAACAATCTCCCGTTAAGTAATAGACAATTGCTAGGGTAACACAGGGGCCTCGGTAAAGAGAAGAGGAAGTCCCTTCCAGTCTTACGGTTGCTGTGGTATTTGCTATCTCAATGGACTGAATATATTTTATGACATTTTATTAATACACAGTATTATCACATTGCTTTCTGAGCTGGGAGCTGTAGTACAGGTGAGCTGCCTAACGTGGCATGTCTTGACACGAACCGGAATGCAAATACTGAGGTGAACCCATGGGCAGTGGGTAACATAGGCAAGGGAAGATGGGGGTTGGGCAGGCCTTGGCTTGCAGAGAGGGGGAAGGCAGAAGGTTGTGAAGGGGCATGATCTCAGAGGAAGCGGGCGTGGCTTTGGACAGAAGGGGCGTGGCTTTGGACAGAAGAGGCGTGGCTTTGGCTGCCTTCACCTGCTGCCCACTGGTGAACCTAAAACTTTTTGAAGCTTCTCATTAATTAAAAACGTAGCCTCTTTTGCCCTGGCCCTTCTGCTACCTCATGTCCACCCAGAACTATCACTGAAGTCTGAACAGCTTTGACAGTCATTATATACGTTTTACTACCCTAGTGAATAATAATTACAGCAATCAATACAGTTCAGCAGGGTAATTTACTTTATTGCATCTCACATGGCCCTGCTTATGCTTTAATATCCAACTCGTTACTGCCCAGCAATCTATTAGAGTGTGTATTGATTTTCCAGTTTTATTGTGTTTCAAAGCAATGTGGAGATGAAACTCTACAGAGCGTCTTGGAATTGGCCTCTTTGCTTTTGCTTCAGGGGGCGAGAAGGGGTTTAAGATTTGGGAGAGCAAAGGAAATAACTGCACTAGAAAAAAAACCGCTGAAATATTTCATTCAGTCAGTCTTAATAGTGGGAGGCTGTGTAAATTATTCCAGATGGCCTGTCAATTATCTAAAGATGATGGGAACAGACCTTTGTCTTGGAGTGAGGACCATTCAGGCTCTCTGGTAACTCATTTCTGGATCTTGCTGTGAGCTGGTAGCACAAGCTGTAATCCTCCGTATGTAAGAGTTTCACGAGGAAGAAGACATCAGGCCAGGAGGAGCTATCGGGTAGAGCTAGCAAATGTCTCACATGTAGTTCTAAAAAAGCAGCCTCAGGATGGAGACCCATTTGTGAAATGGATTAATTTCTTTTTTTCATTTCCCGTCCTACAAGTAGAACCTATTTTCTCTTTCTTTATAACATATTTGTTGTTATAAACCAGCCGGTGAACAAGGAGACCCATAATGGGTCTGTTCAAAGAGGGGACATTTAAAGGGAAGCGTGATAAGTATCCATCTTTGAATACCAGCACTCTCACTGTGATCGGTTTCTTTGTAGACCTCAGGGAAAAGGAGTATGTTAAGGAATGGGGAACCAAGCATGGCCTGGGAGAAGTCCAACAAGGGTTTATTTGCACCTTTTCGAAGCAGGCGAAGGAGGCTGGTACTGTAGGCCAATTGGAGGTAGAAGTTGAGAAGAAGACATGATAGAGAAGGAGGCGATAGGCTGTGAAGGACCTTCACAGTGTCCCAAGTAGTTTCTTGGATGTGACGGAGGAGCAGAAGCCAGGAGAGAGATTAGGGAGAGGGGGTAGGAAAATGGTCTTTGCAGCCATATTCTAAATGGATACGAATGGTAGAGAGCCTTCATCTGTCAAGGTCAGAGAGAAGGCTGTTCCCGTAATTGAGACACAGTGAGGAGAGCACCGAGGAGATTGTTAGCCCTCCAGAAGGGAGTGGGAGTCTGGGAAACCAGATCATCTCAAGCCTTTAGGGAAAGAGGCTGTTTTTAGAAAAATGCTACTTCTCCTTATAGGACTTGGAACGGTTCATTGGGGGCTGTAATGATGGGCTTGCGCACATGTAACTCACTTCCAGAATTTGACACTTCTCTGCTGCTGCAGAGGTGGAAACTCACAGCTGACCTTGGAAGTCTCAGGGTGGCGTTCTCAGCTGAGCAGAGGGCCAGTAAAAGGCTCCCAGGCTGTTCATCCCACTTGAGCTCTAGGCTTCACAAAACGTTACTTGTCAAGGTCAAAAGAATCCGAGAGAGGTCGCCATGTAAGTCGGTAATGTTTAAAAACAGCAAGTAGTCCTGTGGCACCTCAGAGACTCACAAACATGTAGATGGTCTCATGAGATTTCATGGGAAAAACCCACTGCCTCAGATGAGCTCGAGCAGAGGAAAAAAAGGAGGAACCCTCACAATTTAATACAGAAAAAGGAGGAAGAGGAAGGGGAAATACCTGTCAATTGTAGGGTCAGTGCTAATGAGACTAATTGAATGGGCTAGTTCTTGACAACCCCTTTTGGAGCCCATTCAGATATGTGAACTTCTACTGACTTACCAGTGCACCGTGTATACCACCCTTCATTCCTCCTGGATTTGAGTCATGGGGTGACAAGGACCTGACTGAAACAACAGTTGACCCAGGAAGATGTATTGTTCATACTGACAACCAGACTCAAGCCAAGATTCTTAAAGGCAATTTTGTTATGTGGAATGACGACCCAAAAGAAATGGGAGAGCCATTTGTTGTCAAACAGGAAGCCGATGGAATCACACCCGGAATGAACCAGTACATGGACTGCCATGGTTTAGTTGTGACTGAAGGAGGCGATGGTTTATGTTAAATTATATCACTGAAGCTGTTCTTTTCCATAAAGCCCCACGTTGGGAGTGCAGCTGCATTTTAACACAATGATTGAAGAGCTGCAATTTTGGGGGCTGTTTTTAATATGCTGCGCTAGCTCACTCTCGTTAATTATTAAAACTGCCCTCAAATTGAAGACACCCTGGAACTGAAATGCAATTAAAAATTAAAGCTTTTTTTAACCACAGCATCAGTTCAAAGCAGAATGAAATTAAAAAAACACACCGCCTGTAAGTCTCAGGGCTATGGTGAAATATTCTCCGAGACAGAGTATGCAATATACTCAAGCTCTCACTTCCTTCTCCCACCCACCCCCGCAAATTTGAATAGCCATTGAAAAAAGGATCACAATCTCTAATGAACATTGTAAGTATAATGATCCCCATCGACAGGTCTTTGTCAGAGAATGAATCCTGGACCTCCAGCATTAAAAGCATATGCCTCTGTCACTTGGGCAAAAAAATAACATAACTGGCTGATAGCATAACCACCACTCTGCAGATTTGAACCTGGGGCCCCTGGAGCTTAGTATAGGAGCCTCCACAACTTGAGCTATAAAGCCAGTTGACTCTGAGTTCACCCTGTAGAGCTCCCTGGTTCTCTTCTCTCACTGTATGTAGTCTAAGTGCCACTACGTGGGACAGTGAACCACACTAGGGGTGTGTCTAGACTACATGCCTCCTTCGACGGAGGCATGTAGATTAGCCAGATCGGAAGAGGGAAATGAAGCCGCGATTAAAATAATCGCGGCTTCATTTAAATTTAAATGGCTGCCCCGATCTGCCGATCAGCTGTTTGTCGGCAGATCGGGGGAGTCTGGACGCGATGCCCCGACAAAGAAGCCTTTCTTCATCGACACAGGTAAACCTGGTTTCACGAGGCTTACCTGTGTCGATGAAGAAAGGCTTCTTTGTCGGGGCATCGCGTCCAGACTCCCCCGATCTGCCGACAAACAGCTGATCGGCAGATCGGGGCAGCCATTTAAATTTAAATGAAGCCGCGATTATTTTAATTGCGGCTTCATTTCCCTCTTCCGATCTGGCTAATCTACATGCCTCCGTCGAAGGAGGCATGTAGTCTAGACACACCCTAGGGGTGCGTCTACACTGCACCCTTAGCTCGAAATAAGATATGCAATTTGCACTATGCAAATTGCGTATCTTATTTCGATTCTTTTTCGAAATAGGCTATTTCGAAATTTGGTGCTAATGAGACAGCGCCAAATTTTGAAATAACACTACTTCGAGACATCCCTTTAACCTCATGCAATGAGGTTTACAGGGATGCCAAAATAACGCATCTGCTGTATTTTGCAATACCGGATGTGTTCAAAAGACGCAGGGTAGCTATTTTGAAATATCTCTGGTATCTTGAAATAGCACTGAAGTGTAGATGTACCCTAGGCTACGTCTATACTGCACTCTCTTGTGCAAGAGAATATGCAAATGAGACAAAGCAGTGAATTTTGCTGCGCGTCATTTACATACCCCCTCTTGTGCAAGAGCTGTTCTGTTGCATTTTTTCAGGAAGAACGGCTCTTGCACAAGAGGGGGCTTTTGCGCAAAAAGGAGCCATGTAGATGGCTCCTTTTTGTGCAGAAGCCCCTTGCACAAAAATGGCAGCACATTAAGTATGCAAATGAGGCATTCCCCGCTTCGCCTCATTTGCATATTCTCCTGTGCAAGAGAGTGCAGTATAGATGTAGCCTAGCTGTGTGGGTTACTGGAGCTCCAGAAGATTATTATGAGAATCAGCCACTAGAGCAAGACCAGGTCCATATTCAACCAGTGGGTGACCTATTGTTTGACGGGAACTGATAATTGCACAAAATGTGTCATGTGGCAAAATCCTTCTCCAAAGATGATTTTACCTCCCCACACCATGAAACTCAGAGATTATCTAGATGGCTGCTGCCTATCTGAGGAAAAGATGGTTGTTTGGCATCAAAGTAAATGAGACAATTACGCTAGCCCTTTGGTTTGTGTTGATGTGCTACACTTTGCCTGCATCAGGTACCAGTCTGACTTGGCTGCAATGTTTTAGGATGGGTTCTTGGAAATGATCAAGAAAAGGAAGAGCGGGAGGTAGCGTTTCTAAATTACCGTGATGGAGATGCTGAGTAAGGACTAGCTAAGGCAGCAGCTACCATGACTGGATCCTTCATCTACTGTTTGTTTCTCCAGCCATTCCCAGCAGTGCAGCCACTTGACTTTTGCAAACTAGACTCTAGCTGCTTCTGTTCCCTGTGTACTAATTATTATCTTTCCCATGGAAACCTGGCTCCTTTACCCCCGAGAATCAGTACAGCTTCTCATATGGTGCATTATTCCCATCCTTGGGGGGGGGGGGGAACATGCACCCCTCTCCTGCAGCAGCCAGGATAGGTGAAACGAAATATGGAGATAGACCATCTCATAGATCTGGAAGGGACCTTGAGAGGTCATCGAGTCCCGTCCCCTGCCCTCACAGCAGGACCAAGTACCATCACTGACAGGTTTGCCCCAGATCCCTAAACAGCCCCCTGAAGGATTGAGCTCACAATGCTCAGATTAGTAGACCAATGCTCAAACCGTTGAGCTATCCCTGCCCACTGGCTGCCAAGCTGCTGCAGTGAAAGAGGGCTGGGGTTGTCCTCTCTCCCTGGGCTAGCCTGCTCACTGAACCCCTCCTTCCCAACCCCACCCCAGAGCAATGATTTAAATGGAGAAAAACAAACCTTATTTGAGTTAAGGTCCCAAGAACGCCGGATAAATCTTCTAGTATCTATATAGCCAAATTCTTCCTTTGGCTACACAAACGTAACTTCTCGTGTCTCTAATGGAGAACGGATATGCAAATCCAAGGGAAGGGTATGGGGCAATACTATAATTTGCTATGCATACGTAAGATGTTGTTTGCTACATTGTGTGAAAGGAGTCTAGAGTTGTGAGATGTTTTCTAGCTCCCCACGGGGGTTTATGCCGTAATTTGCACCATTGTGTCATAATCCCAGGCCATTTGAAATGCTTCGGGTATGAGATGATTCTTCAGCGCTCACCACTTAATTTGACTCCAGGGAAACTGCTGAGGAATACGTAATGAGACGATCCACACCTGCATATTTACACAACCACTTTTTAAAAAGGTAAACATTGAAATACAGCGCCCAGCTCCCAGCTGAATTTGGCTTGTTCCGCTGAACCGCTCAGTTTTTCAAAATAGACTCTGACCAGCGTGACCCAGGTTCAAAATTCTTGGTCAACGTCAAGATCCTGGGCTGTTTGAGGCTCTTCAGGGCTTTGTTAGTATGATTTATTATATTGCCGTAGCTCGCGTGGGATTGCAGCCCGGGATCAGGGAACTTGCATGCTTGATGCTGTACGTGACAAGCATGGACAACAGCAGCTAGTGATCAAGGACTTATTATGCTAGATGCTAGGCATATATGTAATTACAAAAATCTGCTTCAGAGCGCTGCCGGTCTTCTCACTAGAGGGGAGTGCACTGATGGAGAAAACAAACAAGGAGGAATCCGGTGGTAAGAAAGGGAAGGAGAAGGCAACAGCCCCAATGGTGTTTGGTAGGATAAGATGCAATCTCATCAGCCCCAAAGCTTAGCGATAGGGTGGGCACTGTATAGATCCATTGATGGGGGCATATGCCCCAGGGCCTGGAGATTCGAAGGGGCTCCCTACCACTGCCACCACTACTGTGGCAACAGCAGCAGCTGAGCCCCGGGCCCCTTTGAATTGCTGCCAGAGCACTGGAGCACCACCCCATGTGGCTCTACGGGGAGGGGTGCGCCATGGTCCGGTCAGGTGGCAGTCATAAGTGATCTATAACTGAGCAGCCTGGGACACCACAGCCACATCCCATGATGACGTCTCCTATGTATCTGAGAGAGTCTGTGTGTCTGTCTGTCGGTTCAAGAACGCCTCCTAAACAGGAAGAGCTAGGACCACCCAAGTCCTAGTGACAGGGCAGAACAAGGAGCAATGGTCTCAAGTTGTGGTGGGAGAGGTCCAGGTTGGAGATTAGGAAAAACTGTTTCACTAGGAGGGTGGTGAAGCACTGGGATGGGTTCCCTTGGGAAGTAGTGGAGTCTCCATCCCTAGAGGTGTTTAAGTCTCGGCTTGATAAAGCCCTGGCTGGGTTGATTTAGTTGGGATTGGTCCTGCCTTGGGCAGGGGCTGAACTTGATGACCTTCTGAGGTCTCTTCCAGCTCTATGGTTCTAGGATTCTATGATTCTAAGTCAGTATATAGCTTCCTGTTATCGTCATTTAGAAGGTCAGGATTTGGTTGTGCCAGGGCGAGGGGCTGGGCCTGGAATGGGACTGATTCTCCTCAAACCATACAGAAAAGAGACAGAATCACCAGGCAGGTGAAAACGGCTGGCTGGGGGCACATTCCTTCCCTCCCCAGTCTGGGACTACTCCAGCCCTGAGCCTCCCCCACACACCCCAGCACCCTCTCAGGAGGGCAAGGGGATGTTAAAGCTTCCCCTGCCCCAATTCATACAGGAACATTGCCGGCTGTTCCCCTTTGTTAGGGAGCGAGGGGAAAGTGCACAGTTGGCTGCATTCCTCACTCTGGCAGGGGAGCGCAGGGGGCAGGCAAGCCTAGACCTGCCCCAGCCGGGGGACATACACCCCTCTCCTGGCTGTGCCTGCTGGAGCTGCAGCGGCCATGGAGAGGCGCTTCTCACCTGGCCCCAAGCTTCTGCGGTGAGAGAGAGCTGAGCTTGTCCTCTCTTCTTGGGGCAGCCTGCACCCTGAACCCCTCCTCCCCAGCCCCACCCAGAGCAATGATTTAAATTAAGCCTGGATCTTTTCAGTTTATTTTCCAAAAAAAAAAAACTTAATTGAGTTAAGAACCCAAGCAATGCCGTGTCACTCTTCTAGTGGCAGTAACCACTCAGCTGGAGTAGCCACTCAGCTGGTCTTCATTTCTGCAACTCTATACTCATCACATGGCCTCACTTTCGCTTAGTATTACATAAGGCCTCCGATTAGCAATGACTTAGGCAATGCTTTACTTTAAACATACGTGTAAAGCCTACATTAACTTCAGGGGGACTTAAATCCATGTGTTAGTGCTTGGCTGCAGCGAGATGCAAATAAGCGCTGACGCAAGAAAATTATCAAGGAATTTTCCCATCAACACCCATGTGCATAAAATATTGATCTGAGCTGGAAAATAAACTATTGTTGTCAGTCACGCAGCCCATGGACAGCGTATTATTTTCAGAGTTTATGTGGCTTATTGTACAGCCCCAACTGCTGGTACCTAGCACAACACCCTTTTTAGGCTCACTACACTAAGTCACAGCAAGTTCAACTCTTATGCATTATAATACAGCTGCTTTGATGGATGCAACGGTGTAAATTTTCAGTTTGGTACATGGGAAATTAGTATATAATTCCCACTGCCAATAACAATAATAATTTTCCTGAGTGAGTCTAGTAAAATAACCTGCAGAAACTATAATTATTAATCTGTCTGTTGATCCAGACTCTAACCAGGATAAAAAAATAAGTCCTTTCTAATACAAGACCTTTCAAAATGCAGCAATCTAGCAACAATAAATCACCGTCTCTGGTTTTCAGTCTAGCTGTGTGCTAGGTATATTAGAGTGGCACCCACCAGCTTTGCTATGGCAGAGGCTTTGTCAGCGTTACCGTTATTAAATCCAGTTTTCAAGGGGTTTATAACTTGACTCTGAAAATTTACTCCAGGCTCAAACTTGACATTTAAAGTGCCAGCTACGAAGAGATTAATTTTTCCAGCTCATTGTGAAGGTCATGTGACTGGTGTTAAGTCCTATGGAAACAAATTGAAGAGAGGGTTGACAGGTTGGGCTGCTTTCAAAAACCACCACGATTTTTGGGCTCTTTGGTTACTTCTGAGCTCCCTTAGTCGGGGCAAATTGAACCAACTTTTTGCATTTCAGTGGAATTACTCTGGATTTACACTGGTGGAAATCAAGGGTGGCAGCAGAGTGGTTAAACTGCCTGACGATAGCTCTGAAGTTTAGGGTCTGCATCTTGCACTGAAAAGTGCCCTCTAGTTGCACAACGATGCTGGTCACACCGCTCCTTTGTGTACCATTGGCTATCAACGTGATGTGCCTTACCTATTTCATCCTACGGAAGCATTGGGTCAGGTTAGAATCACACCCAATATACTGAAATTCCAAATGAAATCCCTGCACGTGTAATAATTTGTCACATTCACTTAATATAAAAAGATGAGTAGTCCAGTGCACCTTAGAGACTAACAAGTATATATATAATCACGAATCATAGAATACTAGAGCTGGAAGGGACCTCGAGAGGTCATCAGGTCCAGTCCCCTGCCCTCACAACAGGACCAAGCACCGTCTAGACCATCCCTGACAGATGTCTATCTAACCTGCTCTTAAATATCTCCAGTGATGGAGATTCCACAACCTCCCTCGGCAATTTATTCCAGTGTTTAACCACCCCTACAGGTAGGAAGTTTCTCCTAATGCCCAACCTAAACCTCCCTTGCTGCAGTTTAAGCTCATTGCTTCTTGTCCTATTATCAGAAGCCAAGGAGAACAATTTTTCTCCCTCCTCTTTGTGACACCCTTTTAGATACTTGATAATGGCTATCATGTTCCCTCTCAGTCTTCTCTCTTCCAAACTAAGCAAGCCCCATTCTTTGTCTTCCATCATAGGTCATATTTTCTACGAAAATTTGACAGTATTTCCCTGGGCTTGAACAAAGACTTGAACTGGATGGTCCATTATAAAACCCACGAAAGCTCATCATCTAATAAACCATCTTGTTAGTCTTTAAAGTGCTACATTGTCCTGCATTTTGTGTCAACTTCCCATTTGGTATGTGTGAAACTGATTGTTCCTTCCTAAGTGGGGTACTTTGCATTTGTTCTTATTAAACTTCATTCTATTTACCTCAGACGATTTCTCTAATTTGTCCAGATCACTTTGAATTATGACCCTCTCCTCCAAAGCACTTGCAACCCCTCCCAGCTTGGTATCATCTGCAAACTTGATAATCATCCTCTCTATGCCATCATCTAAATCATTGATGAAAATGTTGAACAGAACCTGTCCCAAAACAGACCCCTACAGAACCCCACTTGTTATTGCCTTCCAGCATGACCGTGAACCATTAATAACTACTCTCTGAGAGTGGTTATCTAGCCAGTTATGCACCACCTTATAGTAGCCCCATCTAGGTTGTATTTCCCTAGTTTACTGATGAGAAGGTCATGCGAGACTGTGTCAAACGCCTTACTAAAGTCTAGGTATACCATGTCCACTGCTTCTCCTTTATCCACAAGGCTTGATAGCCTATCCAATAAAACTATCAGATTGGTTTGACATGATTTGTTCTTTAGAAATCCATGCTGGCTATTACTTATCACCTTATTATCTTCCAGATGTTTACAGATGGATTCCTGAATTTCTTGCTCCATTATCTTCCCTGGCACAGTAGTTAAACTGACTGGTCTGTAGTTTCGTGGGTTGTTCTTAGTTCCCTTTTTTTAGTTGGGCGCTATATTTGCTCTATTCTGGTCTTCTCTCCCGACTTCCATGATTTTTCAAAGATGATAGCTAAAGGCTCAGATACCTCCCTTCTCAGCTCCTTGACTATTCTAGGATGCATTTCATCAAGCCCTGATGACTTGAAGACATCTAACTTTTTAAAATAATTTTTAACTTGTTCTCATATAGTATCATGAGCTTTCATGTGCACAACCCACTTCTTCAGTCGAGCTTGAGTGAAGGAAAAAAAGGGGACCCTCAGACTATGTCTAGACTGCACCCCTTTTTCGAAAAAGGGATGCAGATTAGGCACATCGAAATTGCTAATGAAGCAGGGATTTAAATATCCCACGCCTCATTAGCATAAACATGTCCGCCGCTTTTTTTTGAAATGGAGCTTTTTTGGGAAAAAAACCAGCAGTCTAGACACAATCTTTCGAAAATACAAACCTTTTTCAAAAGATCCTGTAAATATAAGGGATCTTTCGAAAAAGGGTCATATTTTCAAAAGATCGGGTCTAGACTGCCTTTTTTTTCGAAAAAGCTCAGTTTTGAAAAAAAAGCGGCGGCTATGTTTATGCTAATGAGGTGTGGGATGTTTAAATCCCTGCTTCATTAGCAATTTCGATGTGCCTAATCTGCATCCCTTTTTCGAAAAAGGGATGGAGTCTAGAGACAGAATGCATAACAGAAAAAGAAGGATGAGTGGAAAGAAGAAAAAGTACTTGTCTATTGTCGTGTGGGTGCGAATGCGGCTAACGCAGTGGACTGGAAGTGCCCCCTACTTAGCTTTTGTTGTCAGTGAGGGGTTGAATGTAAGGAAAGTTGGTTTTATAATGGACCATCAAGTTCAAGTCTTTGTTCAAGCCCAGGGAAATACTGTCAAATTTGTGTCTGAAGGACAATTTCACACACTCTCTGTAATTGGCTGGGGAAATGCCTTTGTAGAAGCATGGCTACTTTGAAATCCACAGTGACCACTACATTGGAGGCTCATATAACTGCATACAATCCATAAATGGGATCTATGCCAGCAATGCTCCTCTGCCACGTATATTGACCAAATTGGATGGTCTCTACAGCAAAGGATAAATGGAACAAATCTGATATTCGAAATGGTAACACAGAGAAAGCGTGAGTAGGGGAACATTTTAACCTGCCTGGGCACTCATTAATGCAAGGGTGGGAAACCTTTTTTGAGTCAGGGCCACTGACCCACAGAAAAATCTGTCGGGGGCTGCACACAGGTCAGAAACAAAAACACCCCTCACCATTGTGGGCTCTCCCATGCTGGGGGGAGCGCTGAGCCTAAGGGGCTGGATCCAGGCAAGCCGGGACTGTCTCTGGCCCCTGTGCCTTAGGTTCTCCACCCCTGCATTAATGGATTTTAAAGTAGCCATTTTTTACTTTTTTTCTTTTTAATATCTTTTCTCTGAATTGCTTTTACCTTAAGAATAAAATGTGCTTGCTTGGCAATAGCTGTGTGATAGGTTAGCTGGGGAAGAGAAGGCACAACAAGTCTAGTTAGATGTCTTTTGCTAGAGAAATCAGTGTTGGCAGAGAACTATGTGGCCTGGAAAAACCCGGGTCAGAAGGGAGAGGAATGACGGCTGGGGAGCCAGTGACCTGGAGTTGATGCTGTAAGATGAGGGCATGAAACATAAGCTCAAATAGCACAGGGCTGGTCTGAGGCCTTGCTGGCAATGAACAAAACATGGCTGACATAAAGCAGAGCTAAGCTGTGAGCCAAAGCAGACCCCTGCTCACAGACCTTGGCATGAACAAGGCTGAGACTAGTCGGTAATAGGTCCAAGGCTCAGACTAACTGGTAATTGGGACTTATCGTGAGTTGTAAACACTCAGCTCATTGAAAAAGGCCATAATACCTACTCCCCATAAATACCAGGGTCAGGAAAAGGGTCTACGATAAACAACCTGCTAGATGTTTACTCCCCACAGATACTAGCTCAGGTTCAGGAAAGGGTTGAGGTTGATACATGATGGATGGAGATGCTCTAATCGGATCATGAGGCACAAGGTGATTGATGGTAGCCTGGCAACATCAGAGGGTGACAACCTCACATGTCAGCAGTGATTGTTTGTACCTGTATATAAGGGGGAGTCTTGGGGGACTATCTTTGAATGGCCTAGGGGGGCAATGGAAGTGTTCCAGTGTGTGAGCCATTCCATTGTTACGGGGTACAAATGCATAGCAGTTCAGTAGAGTCTATGGACAACTCTTATTGTACTTTTCTTAACAATAAACCTGGCCTGGTGCCTTTGATCCTTATCTGATTTGTGGTCTTTGGGGGCTCTCTTGGAGTCTGCTGTGGAGACTAAGTGCACAAGTCGATACGGCACACATCACTGAATACGCACGCAAGCAGCTTTCTGATTGCCATCATCGACGGAGTCAGAGACGCGTGAGGACAACGCGACAATGAACCCTGGCCCCTGATAACTAACAGCATTGTCGAACAGCTGCCTGAGTAACGACAGCTGAGGGACTCTGCAGGGGAAACAGGGATTCAGTTGTCCTGACTTACAACATGGGCAATAAACTGACAGATTGGTCATGCACGCAGTTCTAGCATTGTAGGGCAATTACTTGGCCTAGGGGCCCGGGCTATAGCCTGATCCATTGTTCTCCTATTCCATTATGTAGCATAGGAGTCGACGAGGGGAGAATAAATTCCAGCCATTGGAATGCCACATCACCCCGTAAAACTGGAAACGTCGTGACTGCCAACGCCCCTTCTTCTTCGTGGTGTGAGGCCTTTGCTTTATGAATGCCGTGGTGGCTGGGTTAATGAGGGAGCTTCCCTATCAGAGTCTCAGAGGCGTCTAGAAGAAAGAAGCAATTATGACACACGGAAGGCAGATAGCCACAGGAGTAGATGACAATAATAAAGATCGGGAAGAGTTGAGATTCCATTTGACAAATTTGAGGCCTTGCTTGTAGACTGACTCTTAGTTTATTTTTACTGATAGAAACCTCCTTGCGTGGTAATCCAGACAGAGCCATTCAATAGAGAAACTAGTTTACATCTCTGCTTCATGACTTTCTACCCCACCAGTAGAAGACTGCCTCCTAGCCTGGGCTGGCAGCCCTGGGCTAGAAAGGTTTGCACGAGCGCTCGAAAACCATCTGTGCAGACCGTGCTTCAACTACACAGCTGCACTCCAGCAGCGCTTTGGAATTGGGCTGCACCCCAGCCTGTCGTCCTAGGTTTCAGAGCCCAAATTTCAGCTGCAATTTGAAAGCACTGTCTAGATACTTTTCGAGCACTCGTACCAGAGCCCTCCCAGCCCATGTCTGCTGATCCGGGGGGAAGAGGCTTGCATTTGTGGGCTGGGCAAACTTACCCCAAATGGCCTCTAAACATGAAGCGATCCCCTGAAGATGAAGCAAACTCTTGGCCACATTGAAGTTCATGCCACAGCCCCCATGGGCAGGCAGATGAGGCAGGTGCCCAAGAGATGACAGCGGGAGAAGTTTTTCTTTACTCAGCGCACAGTCAACCTGTGGAACTCCTTGCCAGAGGATGTGGTGAAGGCTAGAACTTTAACAGGGTTCAAAAAAGAGCTAGCTAGATTAATGGAGGTTAGGTCCATCAATGGCTATTAGCCAGGATGGGTAGGAATGGCGTCCCTAGCCTCTGTTTCTGTAGAGGTGGGTGACAGGGGAAGGATCACGTGAGGATCCCTGTTGTGTTCCCTCCCTCTGGGGCACCTGGTGTTGGCCACTGTCGGCAGACAGATACTGGACTGGATGGACCTTTGGTCTGACCCAGTATGGCCGTTCTTATGTTCTTACCTAGAGTCGAGCAGTGCAATAACAAGCCCAGACCTCTTCTCCTTTAGGACATTTGAACAGGGATGGTAGGTATCATAGGCAGGGGAAGGCGTTGCCTTCCCAAAGCACCAGACATGGCACCACCCATGCTCCGCCCCCAGAACACCTACTTTAAGCATACTGGGGGCGGAGAGTTGCTGCCCCCAGCTCCTGCCCAGCTCGTGCTTTTGATGGCTTGGGAGGCTGAGGCTGTGCACCCTTCTCTAACCCCATGGTGCTAGGGGGAGAGGCTTGGGCAGAAAAGGTGGGGCTGGGGGTTTGCCTCTCCGACCCTACCTTCACCCACCGCCCATGCTCTTGAATATGCCTAGACAAGCTCCTGTGCTAAACTGCAGCTGCCAGATGTAAGATCTGACCCCTCAGGCAACCTCATCCTCTCTCTCTGTTCGTGGTCTAGGCGTGACTGCATAGGACAGGAACCCAGAAGGTGTGTGGGTTACATCTACACACTGCATCTTCTGCCTCCCGTTACTCACGTTTACAATATCAGGACAACCTAGAACCCTCCTCTTTCCTTAATGAGGAGGGCCACAAAATGGGCTTGCTTACAACTATGTTTCTTTTTCTTTTTCTTTTTTTTAGAAAAATTACCCTTCTATCCTTGAAGGATGTTCCTTAGTTTAAATTCTTAAATGTAACACAGCTAGGCCCTGCTGCAATACAGAGGCGGCGTGTATTTCACTCCCTTGTCCTTGTTCATGAATTATCTCATTTGGCCACAGCAAATAGAGACAACAAGCAAACTTTTTCTTTACCGGGTCTTGAAATTTTTTAAGGGAGCAGAAGGATAGCAAGGATCAGTCAGCGGGAAAGCATCTGTCAGACACTGCGTTTGTCACTACAGGGACAAGGCACATCAATCTGTCTGGACGGCTGTGTCTATCTGAAATACCTGGCAATGATCAGTCAGTGGAAAAATCAGAAAGTACAGTCGACAGTTGTAGAACTTGCGCCTTCGCCCTTGGAAGAGTGAAACCGGATATTTTTGCACCTATCGGCTATTTTTGGTGGCACATGTAGTCTTGGCTGGAGTGATCTGGCTTGTCCCTTGGTCCTGATAACAATGCCAGCCTGCACAAAAGAGTGCTGACAGCTTTCCTGGACAGCCAGGTAGCCTGGGGCCTCGAGAGAGATTGTCAGATACTGTAAGCTAAGATTTCATTAGTCATGAATGTCACAGCAGCATCAGAGGCCACTGCGGAAATCAGGGTTCCTTTTGTGAACTCCTATATAGCTACATAACAAAAGGCAGTCCCTGCACTAGAGAGCTTGCCATCTAACTAGACAAGACAGACCGCTGATTTGGAGCTGCATGTTCACAGGTTGAGAGCTAAGTTACAGCTAAGTGACCCCACACACAAAATTTGCCATAAGAACGTCACACTGGGTCAGACCAAAGGTCCATCCAGCCTAGTATCCTGTCTGCCGACAGTGGCCAATACCAGATACCCCAGAGGGAGAGAACACAACAGGTAATCCTCACATGATCGCTCTCCTGTCATCCATTTCCAGACAAACAGAGGCTAGGGACACCATTCCTACCCATCCTGGCTAATAGCCATCGATGGACCTAACCTCCATGAGTTTAGCTCTTTTTTGAACCCTGTTAAAGTCCTAGTCTTGACAACATCCTCTGGCAAGGTGTTCCACAGATTGACTGTGTGCTGAGTGCTGCACACAGCACTTCCTTTTGTTTGTTTTAAACCCACTGCCTATTAATTTCATTTGGTGACTCCTAGTTCTTATATTGTGGGAATAAGTAAATAACTTTTCCTTATTCACTTTTTCCACACCAGTCATGATTTTATAGACCTCTACCATATCCCCCCTTAGTCTCCTCTTTTCTAAGCTGAAAAGTCCCAGTCTTTTAAATCTCTCTTTACATAGGATCCGTTCCAAACCCCTAATCATTTTGTTGCTCTTTTCTGAACCTTTTCCAATGCCAATATATCTTTTTGAGATGAGGCGACAACATTTGTACACAGTATTCGAGATGTGGGTGTACCATGGTTTTATATCGAGGCAACAAGATATTCTCTATCCCTTTTTAAATGATTTCTAACATTCTGTTTGCTTTTTTGACTGCCACTGCACTCTGAGTGGATGTTTTCAGAGAACTATCCACAATGACTCCAAGATCTCTCTCAGTAATTGTAGCTAAATTAGTCCCTGTCATATTGTATATATAGTTGGGATTATTTTTCCAATGTGCATTACTTTACATTTATCTACATTAAATTTCATTTGCCATTTTGTTGCCCACTCACTTAGTTTGGGGAGATCTTTTTGAAGTTCTTCACAGTCTGCTTTGGTCTTAACTATCTTGAGCAGTTTGGTATCATCTACAAATTTTGCCACCTCACTGTTTACCTCTTTCTCCAGATCATTTATAAATAGGTTGAATAGGATTGGTTCCAGGACAGATTTTGGGGGACCCCACTAGTCACCTCTCTCCACGCTGAAAAGTCACCATTGATTCCCACCCTTTGTTCCCTGTCTTTTAACGGGTTATCAATCCCTGAAAGGACCTTCCTTCTTATCCCATAACTTACTTTGACCTTGTCAAAGGCTTTCAGGAAATCTAAGAAGACTATATCCACTGGATCCCCCTTGTCCACATGTTTGTTGACCCTCTCAAAGAACTCTAGTAGATTAGTAAGGCGTGATTTCCCTTTGTAGAAACCATGTTGACTTTCCCCCAACAAATTATGTTCATCTATGTGTCTGACAATTTTATTCTTTACTGCCAAGAGGCCCGCGGAGGCTCTCAGAACCCTGATAAGGTGAGTTACATTCTCGAATCCCTATGTGTTGTGATGAAAATATACCTCCTAAGTCAGCAGTCTCCAAACTTTTTAAGCGCTAGATCACTTTTCCAGTTTAAGTCAAACCAGGATCTCTCTCTGACCCAAATACTTTTGTCCCACCTCCTTCTCCAAAGCCCCACCCTGCTCATCCTGTGGTGATGGTGGTACAGAGATGCGGGGGGGGGGGGGAGGGAACACCCTGACATCAGTGGCCCCTTTCTTCTGCCTCCCCCATCCTGAACAGCAAAAAGAAGCCCTCGGGGGACTTAGCACCAAGGCAGAGACCAGGAGCAGCACAGCAGTGGGGGGAAGGGCAGCTGAAGTACTCTAGCTCCAAGCCAAACCAGTCAGGTTCCCCTGTCAGAGGCTCCAAGATCTACCAGTGGATCCCGATCTACTGGTTGGTGACCACTGTCCTAAGGGTAGTATTATGGGTGCCTTGTCTGACCATTGACTCCCTGACTATTATTTCTTATGAGTATCATACGCACCACATTGTTTACCTATTTTATATTCTCTTGCTTGACGGCATGAAGTGAGATCAAAGGAAGCTGTTGGGAGGAAACAGGGAGAAAATGAAAGAAGGACAGAGATAAGGCACCTGCCTGGAGAATACCAAGAGCTTCAAAGGAGCCATGGGGGAGTTGTTCATTAGGAAATGTCCAGACGCCAGGCTCTGGCTGAGCTAGCAGGTTTACTTTTCTCAGGCAGGGCCTAAGCATAAACGGGGCCCTTAATGCTTATAGGCCCCTCTTTAAAGCTCTGTCTGAGCTGCTCCCCTGGCTTTTATACGAGGCCGGCAGTTGGAGCATGCCCAGAAGAGGTGTGGGGGAGGGGCCTTCTCAGCCCAGCAGGCCTGGTTAACCCCTCTCGGGCCAGTGCGGGGTTGGTGCACCCAGTCACAGAGTCTCACTGAGAATGGTTCCCTGCGTCCAGCATTGGGCATCTCACAATGGGCTGGTTACTCTTCGAGCGAGAGCTCAGAGAGACCGAGCATTGCCACTAGTCTGTTTTGTTCACACTTGGTCCATGCGCCCTGTGGCTCCTATGAAAGGCAGCACCGAGGGTGCCAAAGCCCTCACAGCCCGGGCTATAGGAATTCAGCAGACATACAGCGGTGCCCGGCCTCTTCCACCAGAAGAGTCTCTGTCTGCCGTGCTTGCTTTGGTCCAGCATTCTAGGACTTCGCTGGGCCACTTGGGTTCTCCTCCCAACTAAAGAGTGTGCCCATGTCCCACCCAAATATCCCTTCGTGACCATGATCACGTTGGGCGCGTTGGGTCAAAGCCGTATGTGGCTTAACCTCTGTGCGACAAGCTTCTCTCCATCACCCACTAACCCCGCGACAGACACGTTTGCCATAACAACCTATGCATTCACGTTAGAGATACCAGGCCTGCTGTGGGCAACGTGGAGCTCCCGGCGAAGCCTGTTCAGCTGTCTCTTTACTGCAAGATTGTGGCTAGTGACTCTCCAGGGAAGTGTCTTGGGACATTCCCACTGGCATGCTAACTCCCCCCAGACCAGTGGGTTTCAGACTAGTTTTTTCGTGACCCAGTTGAAGAAAATCGTTGATCCCATGACCCCAATCATTTGATCTGAGGGCGGAGAAGGAGAGCTTTGGGGTGTCGGAGCAGGCTCCAGCTTTGGGGGGTGTCAGGGCTGGGGCAGGAGGGGCTTCCCTTGAGAGGCTCCCTGGTGCATTGGGGGGCAGATAAGGCAGCTTCCTGACTCTTTTGGCCCCCCAGACCGTGCTGCACCCCAAAAGCAGCCGGCAGCAGGTTCCCAGCCAATGGGAGTGCAGAGCTAGTGCTCAGGGCAGGGGCAGTGTGTGGAGCCCTCTGTTACCCCCACCATCTAGGAGCAGGACCAGCTGCCGGCCACTTCTTGGGTGCCAGGACAGGCAGGGAGCTGCCTTAGCCCCTCCCACAACCTCTCTCCCACTCACCTGATCCCCCTGCAGCAACAAGCCCCAGCACCCGACATCCCACCCCCAAGTTTTGGGGCTTGACCCTTCATTGGAGCACCGCTGCTCTGGATGACATTGTGCAATCAGTTCCTACATGCGTTACCCTGCTTTTCTCAGCACTGGGCGGCAGTTTCATTTACAGTTCCTGTGCTGTGCGTATGTGCTGTTTCTTCTCCCCTGGTCCCAGTTTTGTTGGATCAGGAAATTAGGTTGCTTTGAGCATTAGCATTAATAGTAAACAGGGATTGGTCAAGGATAAATCACGTCAAAGCAACCTCATCTCACCTTAGAGAAGGCAGCAAGTCTTGTGGATGGGAAAGAACCCACAGCTGATATACATCTTCACTGAAGTACGGCTTTTGAATTCTGACACATGAGCAAAGTAGAGAAATGTAGCCAGTCATAAGAACGGCCGTACTGGGTCAGACCAAAGGTCCATCTAGCCTAGTAGCCTGTCTGCCGACAGTGGCCAGCACCAGGTGCCCCAGAGAGAGTGGACCGAAGACAATGATCAAGCGATTTGTTTCCTGCCATCCCTCTCCAGCCTCCGAAACAGAGGCCAAGGACACCATTTTATCCCCTGGCTAATAGCCTTTTATGGACCTAACCTCTATGAAATTATCTAGCTTCTCTTTAAACTCTATTATAGTCCTAGCCTTCACAGCCTCCTCTGGCAAGGAGTTCCACAGGTTGACTACACGCTGTGTGAAGAAGAACTTTCTTTTATTGGTTCTAAACCTGCTCCCCATTAATTTCATTTGGTGTCCTCTAGTTCTTCTATTTAGGGAACTAATAAATAACTTTTCTTTATCGGCCCTCTCCACACCAGTCATGATTTTATAGACCTCTATCATATCCCCCCTCAGCATCCTCTTTTCTAAACTGAAAAGTCCCAGTCGCTTTAACCTCTCCTCATATGGGACCCGTTCCAAACCCCTACTCATTTTAGTTGCCCTTTTCTGAACCCTTTCCAAGGCCAAAATATCTTTTTTGAGGTGAGGAGACCACATCTGTACACAGTATTCAAGATGTCCTACTGTAAGGTTGACTGGTTGGAAAAGCAGTCTCAGAGGGTGTGTCTACACTGCACTGTTGCTTCAAGATAACAAGCATTATTTCAAAATAACTACGAATGTCTACACAACCATTACGTTATTTTGAAGTAATTTTGAAATAATGGATGGCTTATTCCGAAATCTGTAAACCTCATTCTACGAGGCATAGCGCCTATTCCAAAATAGCTATGTCGAAATAAGGTGTGTGTAGACGCTCTACTGCTGCTATTTCGAAATAGCTCCTCACCAGGGCCATTCTAAGTTATTCCTCCTGGGGCTCTAAATCGAAATAGCACGTCTACATTACGGAAGCCTGCCTCAGACTAATTTGGAGGCTTCCCGGCAGTGTAGACATGCTATTTGGAAATAAGCTATTTCAGAATAACTATTCCAGAATACCTAATTTCTAAATAAGCGTGTAGTGTAGACGTACCCAGAGAGTAGTTAGCAGTGGTTCACAGTCAAGCTGCAAGAGCATGTGGGTGGGGTCCTTCAAGGGTCTGTTCTGGATCAAGGTCTAGGCAATATCTTCATACATAATTTGAGTCCCGGCATAGAGAGCACGTGTATAACGTCTGTGGGCGATACCAAGCTGGGAGGGGTTGCCCATGCTTTGGAGGACAGAGTTAGAATTCCAGGGCTGCTGATAGACTTGTTGGGCCTCCGGACCTCCAGATTTTGGCTTTGATCCCCAGCTCTGTATCTGATTGTTCCCCCATTCTGGTCTCTGTCGCTGGAGTACTGATCCTTGGCTCTGCCTCATAACCCTACTTCACCCCTTGGCTCTGGCATTTGGCTTCTCAGCCTCCAATACTAGAACTGGGCCGAGCTCTGACCAGTAGGCTGAATTCTTGCTTCCACTACTTGGCTTGACTACCCAGATGCAGGGGAACCGACAGACTCACCAGGCCCCTTGGCAAGATGGGGGAGCAGCTCCGTGCTCCCGGAAGGGGTGGGGCTGGGAGCTGAAGAGGCAGAGCCAGGGCGGCCAGATATCAGCACCACCTGGACTGCACTAGGTGCCCCCGCCCCAGCCCTCAGCACTGCCTGGTGCTCTGGTATGTGCCAGGTGGCACTCCGGCAGCGATTTAAAGGGCCCAGGGCCCTGGCCACTACCATTACTGTCATAGCAGTGGCAGGTGTGAGCCCAGGGCCCTTTTGATTCATTGGGCCCTGGGGAAGTTACCCCCATTGACACCCCCGTCAGTGGACCTGCCCAGATAGCTATAGTACCAGACTTCAAGAAAGAAAGGACAAACTGAAGCAAATCCATAGGGGTATGTCTACACTACCCCCCTAGTTCGAACTAGGAGGGTAATGTAGGCATACGGAGTTGCAAATGAAGCCCGGGATTTGAATTTCCCAGGCTTCATTTGCATAAAGCCGGCCGGTGTACAGCTAGTTCGGATTAGGAAGCCTAATCCGAACTAGCTAGTCTGTGCCGCGTGTAACCGCGCAGCATGGGGTCCGACCTAGCCGGCATTTAAAAATGGCGCCGGCTGGCTTTATGCAAATGAAGCCCGGGAAATTCAAATCCCGGACTTCATTTGCAACTCCGTATGACTACATTATCCCCCCTAGTTCGAACTAGGGGGGTAGTGTAGACATACCCATGGAGAGCAAGAGAAATGAATAAAGGCCTCCAAAACATGGCCTACAAGGAAAGACGGAAGAAATTGGGTTGGTTTAGTCTGGAGATGAGAAGACAGAGAGAAAACATTATAACAGTCTTCAGGTACATAAAAGCTTGTTATAAAGAGGAAGGTGATAAGTTGTACTCCTTAATCACTGAGGACAGGACAAGAAGCAATGGTCTTACATTTCAGGAAGTTTCAAGTCAGATGTTACAAAACACTCCCTAACTGTCAGGTGTGTAAGCACTGGAACAAATTACCTCCGACGGTTGTGGAATTGCTTCGTTGGAGGTTTTTAAGGCCAGCTTGGACAAGTACCTGCCAGGGATGGTTCTAGAAAATTCCGAGTCCTGTCTCAGTGCAGGGGACTGGACCAGATGACCTCTCAAGGTCCTTTTCAATCGTACATTTCTATGATTCTATTCAATGTGTACTGTTGGGAAGAAGCTATTTTGAGAAAGTACCTAGGACAAATTTAAGATGAAGAAGTCAGAACAGTAATACGACCTGCGAATATAGTCCCAAAATAGATACTAAAGGTTATGTTCAAGATGAAGGAGATGTGTGAAGGATGCGGAATTCTGCACCCAAATAGACTGAAACAGCGACAGTAGCTCAGGTTTAGCGAAAGACAAAGATTAAAACAAACAAATGAACTCTGACCACAGAAGACAATGTAATGGGATTGACAAATTGTTTGACAGAACTGCACTGCAGACCAGATACATCATTGCATGTGGCATTAGCCCATTTAAAGTCAATCAGTGTGAAGAATTACTAGATTAGTAGGTCTGGATTTGGGAAGAAGCATAAATTAAAGGACTTGCAAGGCTATATATTGCCACTGGAAGATTTACCCGGCGTTGCTCGGGTTCTTAACTCAAATAAATTTTGTTTCTCTGCGTTTAAATCAGTGCTCTGGGGTGGGGCTAGGGATGAGGGGTTCAGGATGCAGGCTGCCCCAGGGAGAGAGAACAACCCCAGCCCTCTCTTATCACAACAACTTGGGGACAAACAGACAAACTCTCTCTAATACATAGTAGCTGTCTTGTTCTCCACCCTGGCCCCCTGCTGGCCCAGTGAAATTATAGCTGTCCCAGTCCCCATCTCTGGCCCCTTGCTGCCCCCTGTGGTCATTCTACAATATAACTCCCTCCTACCAGACCCCTCCCTTTCCATTTTATGAGAAACAGTTGAATTCCAGGCACATCCCATTGTCTCAGCAGAACAAAACTCTGACCTTGTTTTAAGTTATGATAAGAGGAAGCTTCCTACCAAATTTGGTGGTCCTAGATCTTACCATTGAGGTGGAGATCTTACTCATAGACTCATAGACTTTAAGGTCAGAAGGGACCATTATGATCATCTAGTCTGACCCCCTGCACAGTGCAAGCCACAGAATCTCACCCACCCCTCCTAGAATAATCCTCTCACCTATATCTCAGATAGTGAAGCCTTCAAATACTTTGAAGACCCCAAGATGCAGAGAATCCTCTAGCTGTGATCTGTACCCCATGCTACAGAGGAAGGCAAAAAACCTCCAGGGCCTCTGCCAATCTACCCTGGAGGAAAATTCCTTCCCGACCCCAAATATGGCGATCAGCTGAACCCTGAGTATGTGGGCAAGACTCATCAGCCAGACATCTTGAACAATTGGACGTAAGGTGAACAGATGGACAGACACACATTTTTAAAATATAGAATGACTGTATTCATTCAGTAGATATCTCAGAGACTTGAAGGTGGGAGTGAAGAGCCAAGCCATTGCATAGGGATATGGAAAAATTAGCCACGTTCATGTCTGATCAGAGCAAAATGCAGGCAGAGGGTATCTATGCTGATCACATGCACAGGAGATCTTTGCTTTTCAATGATTTGTCAAAAAACTCTTCTAGCCTGCGGGAAGGTGATATTAAACTTCCAACAGGTTTCACCTGCTCTGCCACCATTATTATTAAGTGTTTGGTGCAGGTTTGGCTTTTCCTGAAATCTGGTCAGTGCCACTCCTGGAATGCAGTATCGACCAAGGGACTGTATCTCAGCAATGCGAGGAATTTAAATAAGAAAGTCAGGTTCCCTTTCTTTGAAAAGTCACTTCACCTCCATGCCACAGAAAATGGATTTTGGGGGGCACAGCCACAGGAGTTGAGAATACAAAATCCCTGGTCATGACCTAAGGTTAGGGTGTTGACTTGCAGCGTGCCCCGTTGGTGGCCATTACTCCAGACACGACTCTTCACTTCTCTTGGCCAACCTGCAAACCCGCCCTCCAGGTTTGTCTGAGTGCACATGCATGGTGCTATCAGAGTCCAGAAAACTGCTCCCCACCCACCCAGGACAAATACAGATCGTAAGTGGCACTAGGGCAACCCAGTGGCACTAGCCCGGCCCAGTGGCACTAGGGCGAATTTCACTCACAGTGGAAAAGGAGAGGTGTAAAGAATCAAGTAGACCTAGAGCTGGCTGGCCCCTGGAATTCCTGTTTAGCAGGAAATGCGATGTTCTGAAATAGGCTTCATATCAAACAGGAACAAAGCCCCAACATTGCCCAATTGCCTAGAATACCCGCATGATGAAAACCTCCGTGCTGAATTGTTTCATCGAAATCAAATTGGCCATTCTGATAAACGTTGCATTGTTACTTCAGCTGTGGCTCATGCTTAATATTATATTGTGACAGGTTGTGTGCCCCACGCAGACCCTGAAGGAGTTGAAGGGGGCCGGAAGGGCCAATTAACATGCCTGGAAGTGTTCAATGACGTCCACCCCACCATTGACCTCAGCCTGGACCAGTCCACATGAGAGATTCACTTCCTTGACACTTCAGTACAGTTGTATGATGGACACATTTCCACCACTTTATACCGGAAACCTACCGACTGCTATACTTACCTTCATGCCTCCAGCTTCATCCAAGACACATTTCTCAATCTGTTGTTTACAGCCAAGCCCTAAGATACAACCGGATTTGCTCCAATCCCACAGACAGAGACAAACTCCTACAGGATCTATATTGAGTATTCTTAAAGCTGAAATACCCACCCGGAGAAGTGAAAAAACAGATCAACAGAGCCAAGAGAGCACCCAGATATGAACTACTTCAAGACAGGCTAAGAAAAGAAAACAACAGAATTCGACTTGTCATCACCTACAGCCCACAACTTAAACCCCTTCAACACATTATCAATTTACAACCTATCCTGGAAAATGACCCCTCATTCTCACAGGCTATGGGGGAAAGGCCAATCCTCACCTACAGACAACCCCCTAACCTCGAACAAATTATTTCCAATAATCACGCAGCACACCTCCACCATACTCATCCAGGAACCCATCCCTGCATCAGCCCTGGTGCCAACTCTGCCTACTCATGTATACAAACAATATCATCATAGGACCTAACCATATCAGCCACCGCATCATACAATGACATGTCCAATAATGGGATCTATGCCATCAAGTGCCAACAATGCCCCTCTGCCATGTATATTGGCCAAACTGGACAGTCTTTCCGGGAAAGAATTAATGGACACAAATCAGATACTTGAAAAGGTAACACACAGAACCTTTTGGGGAATATTTTAACTTGCCCAGGCACTCATTAATGAATCTCAAAGTCACAAAGTTGTTTCAAGCCAATTCCACAAACCAAATACACAGAGAAGCCTTGGAATGTAGCTTCATTTACAGATTTGATTCCTATCACAAAGTTATGAATAAAGACATTGGTTGGATGACTGGCTACATTCCACATCCTAATGACAAAAACAAACAAACAGTGGGCACTTAAGAACAATTTGCGCCTGCTCTATCAGCTTCATGTAGCATGGACTCTCTAATTGACTATTCCTTTCCCTTTTTTCTCCTTCTCTCCCTGCCAGCCCCTATTTATTTTGAAACTGGACCTTTACTAATTCCAGTCATCTGAAGAAGTGGGCTGTGCCCACAAAAGCTCATGATGCCATCGACATGTTTTGTTAGTCTCTAAGGTGCTGCAGGATTATTGGTTGTTTTGTACGTTTTTTTTCTGGAAGTGTCTGTGAGCGAGAGCAAGAAAACCAGGGTTAATTGAGGATGGAACCCAGCTGGGTGGTGATTAACAAAGCCAGGAAGTTTGAATCTGAAGGGCACCGCACAGGGAGTGAGCGAGAGAGTCTGCAGTCTCTTTCTGTGGGGGAGAAGGAAGCCATTCAGAGATGCAGCAAGGAGGCTGAGGGAGTAAATGTTGGCAGCAGGTTACAGGGTCCCTGGGCTGGAACTGAGGGCTGGGAGAGGGCCTGGAGTCCCCTACCAGCTTCAAAGAGAGGTGGGGTAAACCAGAGACAGATGGAAGCCCGGCTGCAAGGTCATCGGGCTCTAGCTGGGTTGGACGCTATTGCATAACTTGGCTTGAGGGCTAAGTTGCAGGAAGTGTTACCACAGGACAACTATTGGCAGGCAGTGCCCTATGGGGAACCTGCTGCCACCCCTGGCCTGGCCACAAGGAGGTGCTCCAGCAACAAATGAATCCCTTTGCATACCTGTAGATACATGACAAGACACATGCTGAGTAACCCTGGGCAAGCCAATCTCTTTGAGCCTGGGGACAATGGGAATAGCACCGCCCTGCCTCCCAGCAGGTGTGTGAAGAGAAGGGCATTCAAGTTAGTGACCAGCTCAGATACTGGTAGAGGGGAACATCCACCTAGCGTAGCTGGATAGTGCACAGGAGAAAGGCACCAAGACAGACGGGAAATTTAATCAATGACAGAACAGATGAGGTACAAGAAGGAGAGCTTTGCTCCCAGCTCAGCTTACCCTGGACCAATAGAGAAAATTAAGTGCAGATCCAATGACTGTCAGCAGGTGGGATCAAACCTGGGACCTTAGGGGCCAAGGCCATGTGCATCTATCACATGAACTGAAAACCAGGTGCCTCTTAGCTACAGCTGTAGAGCGAATTTTGCTCTCCCTTTCTCAGTGGTCTTGGTGCCTCTGGATGACATAAGCATGATGAAAAAACTTAAAAAACAACAGATAGACTAGTAGCACCTTAAAGACTAACAAAACATGTAGATGGTATCATGAGCTTTTGTGGGTGCAACCCACTGTCATCTGAAGAAGTGGGCTGTGCCCATGAAAGCTCATGATAGCATCTACATGTTTTGTTAGTCTTTAAGGTGCTACTAGTCTATTTGTTGTTTTTTAAGTTTTTTCATCATGCTTAAGTCATCCAGAGGCACCAAGACCACGGAGAAAGAGACTAACTCGGCTCCCCCTCTGAAGCTTATAAGCATGATGAGCAGTCTAGAAATAGCAGGTATAATTCAGAAGAAGATTGAAAATTGGACGCCGGTCCTGACACCCTCTCCTTTCCTCTTAACTGCGCACTCCTTCACCAACACACAACATTAATATTCCCATCTCCCGGGCTTGCTGTTTTGCTGCATTAATCCTGTTTCTTCCTTCCACGGGGCTGTGCAGTGTATTTTTAAGCATATGCACGCTGCACGCTTTGATCTCCATCCAAATCCCACTGTAATTAATGGAAAGATTCCAACGGACGTGAATGGATTTTAGATCAGGCCCTTATTTGGCTCGCAAAAAGCAATCGCTAACTTCTTGTAACTTTTCATTAAGGAGAATAGATGCCCCTCGAGTGACTCATTCCAAAGAGAACTTATTTTTTAATTTTTGCCTTCTGGACACAACCATGCCACTTCCCTGTGGCGGTCGCCAACCCATGACAAATGGAGATGAATGGATTTGTGCCATTAGGCATTGCAGTTCAAAACCCTGATCGGGATCCCAGTCTTGGAATACTAACTGATGCTGCAAGCAAGCTGGGGAGTGCATCTAGCTTGCAAGTTGCAGGACTGTGTTTCTCATGAGGTATGCTCTTCGTTTGACACACTAGGGCAATTTTGTGCTGAATAGCCAATATGCCAAGATTAATAACCATGGAACGGCTCAGAAAAACAAAAGCAATCTAAGGATAGGGCAGCTATAACCTGAATTAATAGCTCCACCACCGAAAACTAAACTGGAACAATGTAGCTATGGTATTTACACTGAGCAGGGACATAGAAGTAATACCTGTGGGTATGTCTACACTAGAAAGGTAAATCTATTTTAGATGAGGTGGGCTTATAGCCACTGCGATGGTGAATATCCACATGACCCACCAGGGCTACGTCTTGACAGCGGGGCTATTTCGGGATACCAGAAGTATCCCAAAATAGCAATTCAGTGTTTTTAAACATGCCCATTTTTTCAAAATAGATTTCAAAATAACGGGCATGCTATTCTGGCATCCCTGTAGCCCTTATTCCATGAGGGTTAAGGGACTTGTTGGAATAGTGCTTTATTTCAAAATTTGGCACTGTGTAGATGGCGCCAAATTTTGAAATAAGCTATTTCGAAATTACCTCAAAATAAGCTACGCAATTTGCACAGAGCACATTGCATAGCTTATTTTGAGGTAAGGGTGTTGTGTAGACGCACCCCAGGAGTGCTTCTATTTTGAGGTAAGGGTGTTGTGTAGACGCACCCCAGGAGTGCTTCTATTTTGAGGTAAGGGTGTTGTGTAGACGCACCCCAGGAGTGCTTCTATTTTGAGGTAGGTAAGGGTGTTGTGTAGATGCACCCCAGAAGTGCTTCCACCAACGTAAGAGGGGCAGTGTGTTCTCCATTCCCCGCTGACAGGACAGGAGGCGTAGGGTCCAGACAATGGGACGAATACTGAAGTAAAAAGAAGTTTTGTCTAAGTCAGGGCTTTGGAATTTCATTCAGTATAACAATAGTAGAAAGTACATTTACTATTTGCAAGATGCAATCTGACCTCCAAGTGATCATCATGACAACAATACACCCTACCTCATTTTACAGATAAGTCTAGCTATGTATAAATGCATATTTTTGTGGCTTTTTAGGTCAGCAAGATATCTAGAGCTTTGGATTTGAGGGAGTAATAAATCTAAGCAAAGCTCTGCATACAGTGTTTGTGACAAAGCCTAAGGCACATTGCTGGTACAAAACAATGAGGGTACGTCTACACTGCGGCATTATTTCGGGTTCCCGAAATAATTTTGGGATATTTCCGGTATCCCAAAATAGCGTATTCCACGTCTTGACAGTGCACCTGTTATTTCAAAATAACAGGCAACGTCTCAGTAAACCTTGTTCTCCAAGGGTTAAGGGACTTGTCGGAATAGCGGATGCTTTCGAAAGTTGGTGCTGTGTAGCCAGCGCCACATTTGGCTGTCTTGAAATAACGACAAGGAGTCCTGTAGCACCTTATAGACTAACTGACGTATTGGAGCATAAGCTTTTGTGGGTAAAGACTCACTTCGTCAGATGCATCTGACGAAGTGGGTCTTTGCCCACGAAAGCTTATGCTCCAATACGTCTGTTAGTCTATAAGGTGCTACAGGACTCCTTGTCGCTTTTGCAGATCCAGACTAACATGGCTACCCCTCTGATACTTGTCTTGAAATAAGTTATGTAATTTGCATAGCCCATATTGCATAGCTTATTTCAAGCTATGAGTGCTGTGTAGACATACCCTAAGAGAAGCCACATTTCGTGTGGGTAGAGCGTGAGAATGGGAATCCGTAGACCTGACTCTGCTACTGCTCTGTGGTGTGACCTCGAGCAAGTCACTTAATCTTTCATTTCTTCATAGACTCATAGGCTTTGTCTAGATTGGCCAGTTTTTCCGGAAAATCAGCCGCTTTTCTGGAAAAACTTGCCAGTTGTCTACACTGGCCACTTGAATTTCCACAAAAGCACTGAGGGTATGTCTACACTACCCCGCTAGTTCGAACTAGTGGGGTAATGTAGGCATACCACACTTGCAAATGAAGCCCGGGATTTGAATTTCCTGGGCTTCATTTGCATAAGCCGGCCGGCGCCATTTTTAAATGCCAGCTTGTTCGAACCCCGTGCCGCGCGGCTACACGCGGCACAGGCTAGATAGTTCGAACTAGCAAGCCATTCCGAACTATCTGTACGCCTCGTTCCACTAGTTCGAACTATCTAGCCCATGCCGCGTGTAGCCGCGCGGCACGGGGTTCAAACAAGCCGGCATTTAAAAATGGTGCCGGCCGGCTTATGCAAATGAAGCCCGGGAAATTCAAATCCCGGGCTTCATTTGCAAGTGCAGTATGCCTACATTACCACCCTAGTTCGAACTAGGGTGGTAGTGTAGACATACCCTGACTTCCTACTGTAAGAAATCAGTGCTTTTTGCAGAAATACTATGCTTCTCCCCTTCGGGCTAAAGTCCCTTTTGTGCAAAACTTTTGCACAAAAGGGCCAGTATAGACAGCTGAGATTTGTTTTGTGCAAAAAAGTCCCGATCGCGAAAATGGTGATCGGGGCTTTTTTGCGCAAAAGTGCGTCTAGATTGGCCACGGACACTTTGCCGCAAAAAGTGCTTTTGCGGAAAAGCGTCCGTGCCAATCTAGACGCTCTTTTCCGAAAATGCTTTTAACGGAAAACTTTTCCGTTAAAAGCATTTCTGGAAAATCATGCCAGTCTAGACGTAGCCATAGAACACTCGAACTGGAAGAGACCTCGAGAGGTCATTGAGTCTGGTCCCCTGCCCTCATGGCAGGACCAAGTGCTGTCTAGACCATCCCTGACAGGTGTCTGTCTAACCTGCTCTTAAACATGATAACCTGTAACATGGGAACGATACTGGCCTTGTTAAGGAGCTTGGGATGCTACAGAGAGAAGATGCTAACTTCCTGCTCAGCCTCTGCCCAGGTGTCATGAAACAGGTGTGGGGAAAGCAGATTCGCCAACAAGGATCCAGGGGAAGGCCAAGGAGCTCCATGAAACCCTTTGTCTGAGCATTGGTAGGGGCAGCACCTCAGAGAAGACAAAGTTCCATATTCAGTAGATATTGGGCTGGGTTGTAGCCTCTTTACTACGTAAAACGTAATGGTGTCATCTTGTGCCTGGGGAGACCTTTCATAAAAACACAGACCAATAGACCAAAGGTCCAGAGAGCAGGAGAACCTGCTTCATGAGGGACCCTCAGCTCTGCAACAAACTCCCCCCACGCACACACTTTTTGTACTCAATGGGGTCTGTCATCCTTCATTTATGCTACAGTGGAGAGAGGGATGGGAGAGAAACTGGTGTGAGGAGAAGGGGATGACATACACTATTGTGCTAATGACTAGTTTGTGTTTTACGGAGTGCCTGGAGCTTTGATGAGGGCTCTGTTTTCCATCTGTCCAAATCGGAAGAAAATAAAACAATCAAGACAAACAAATGGTTTCTTATTGCCGAAAGTGACAGCTTCCAACAGATGCATAAAGCCTTCATGGGCAAATTGTCATGGTGAAGGACTGCTTTGGTATGTCTGGTGACCACCAGGGCATGTCTACACTAGGAAACTATTTCGAAAAACCCAACATAGATTCAATGATACCTGAAATAACAAAATCGAAATAGCTTGGCCTCACTACGGGGAAGCCTGGAAATGAGTCCAAGGCGGGCTCCGTTAATGTGGCATGCTACTTTGATTTAGAGCCCCAGGAAGCACTGGGGAGTAATTAGTATGAGTAAATCTGGGGAGTCATCATTTTGAAATAGCGGCACCGGAGCGTCCACACGACCGCTATTTTGAAATAACTATTTTGAAATTAGCATTATTCCTTGGGGAAAGCAGGAGGCCAGATTTCAAAATGAGCAGACCGTTCTTTCGAAATAACAGGCCTGGTCGTGAGGATGCTCCACTTATTACTTCAGCCTCAGGGGGAGGTGCGACAGGGCAAAGGCGCCCCACACTCCGGTCCCGCCAGCTGCCACTCTACTGGCGGCTCTCGGGGCGGGGGGCAGAATAGCGACGCCAGGCACGCCACAGCCCGTGGGCCGAGCGGCGCCACAGCCGGCCTACCAGCGGTGCGCCGGTTATTCGCAGGCAGCTGCCCCGGCAGGGCGCCTGGGTACGGCTGGGATTCTGGACGTCGGCGCGAGGGGGAGTGACGTCAGCGCACAGCCCTGCCGCCGGCCCGGAAGCATGTCCACGCCGCAAGGGGCGGGGCCCCGTGGGCTGGGAGCTGGCACGGGGATTTAAACCCCGGGAGATGCCGGGGAAGGAGCAGACCCACACGGAGGATCAGCAATGGATGGGACCCAAAGTGAGGAGGTGAGCCCGGCTGCAAGGGGAAGTGTTGACTGCGGAGAGAGGAAGTAGCCCAGGGCGGGCAAAGGGAGCCTGTGGGCTGGGGAGTTACAGCGGACGCACCGCCAGCCGGACCGGATGGCATAGGCGTTCGTGTCCTGAGGTCCCTGGGCTGGGGTCCGTGAGAGGAGGCGGGCCAGGATCCCCCTCTCCCCGTGGTCGGAATGAGGCTGGACCTGCCTCGGGGGCCACTGAAGCCCTAACCTAAGGGAGGGCCCATGAACCTCGGTTAAGACAGACTCGGACGCCGGAGGGCGCTCAAAAAGGGGTGAAGGAAGCACGGGACCGGGGGGAGGGAAGCGAGGCACCAACGGGGCGCCCTATAGACACGTTTACAGGAGGGTATTTTGAAATAAAGCCCTAGTGTAGACCAGGGCCTACTGTCCTGACAGTACCACAGAAGTGTCTAGTGTTACGAGGTGAAGGGACATTGCTTTTCGCATTCAGTTAATATCCGAAAATGCTGTGAACCGGACTTCATCTCATGCACACAGCTCACCATAACTGTCAGTGACAACTCTATAAGCATCACACCTCTTTCCCGGGCAGCAGATGTGTCAGGAAAAGTAAGAGGCTGCCGAGCTGTCGAGAGGCATGAGAGAATCTCCTGGAAGAAGGAGGCATTACTTTCATTGCCACCCCTCCCCCCACCCCAGATCTTAGCTCCGTACACTGCCTAATAGGTGTGACTGCGTGAGGTAACGCCTCAAGAAATTAAACATGGGGGCCTCGACAATACTTGGTGTGTTTCCTGGCATTTTAACTATTTTTATGCTAAATAAGAGTTGTTAGAGGAGAGTCTGATTTCAAAGCCCAAACTTGACCCTTCTGCAATATGTTGCCATCTATAGTGTTTCTAGAGTACCTGGAGCATAAGAAAAAAGGGGGGGGGGATCACATTTGACCTGGACCTGGATCAAAACCGCTGAGCCCCAAACTGTACCCACCACAGGGGTTCATGCAGTGCAAAAATGTAAGTAGAATAAAAGAGGTGCGGGTCTTTCCATCTGCTTCAGGAGTCTTTGTGTAGGGTTCTTTGTGCTAATAATGATGCTATTCTTTGACTTCACTGTTGCTCCCATGTTGAGTATGTGGTTAGCAGCATTTTATCCCACTGAGAAATGTGCTATTGACGATTCTATTTCAAGACTTGTGATAATAGGGTGCGAGGCGAGAATCAGCAAAATATAGCTTGGTGGAGGAAACAAACAAGTGCGATGTACAGTACAACATTCAAACACCTTGGTTTGAATCAAGAAGGGATGAAGATGAGCAAAGTTTCAAAGGGCTATTAATTAGCTTGCAAATAAGAGGTCTGAGTTTTAACAAACGGCTCTGCCTGATCCCCAAATTGAGAATTACGTTCTTCACATGCAATTTCAAATTGGGAAAATGGCTGTAGAGAGGTTGACATTTATTTTTACTCTATAGTTAATATGAAAAGAAACATCTTACAGGCGCCTGTGAAGAACTGGTCCCAATCCAACTTTTTCTGCAAAACGGAAATTGTTGTGACCCCAAAGATGCCCATAAGTTTGCAGAGAGCCTGTGTATCTGTGTAGACACTGTGAGTCTTTAATTTGTATTCCAGTAATCATGTTGTACTTACATAGTTCTCAGCTCAGGCTCTGGAAAAGCTTACTGCCAGGGAACAATATTTGCCAGGCACAGTAAGGCTACGTCTACACTGTGGAGCTATTTTGGGATACTGCCAATATCCTGAAATAGCTATTTTGCGTCTTAAAAGCAAGCCCGTTATAATGGGTTCACTATTCTGACGTCCCTGTGAGCCTCATTGCACGAGGGATAAGGGACATTGTGGAACAGCACTTTATTTTGAAATTAGTGCTGTGCTCTCCAGCCATCTTCCCAGTTTGAAATTGCATGTGAAGAACTTAATTCTCCACTTGGGGATCAGTCAGAGCCTTTTGTTAAAACTCACTTATTTACAAGCTAATAGCCTTTAAAACTTTGCTCATCTTCATCCTTTCTTGATTCAGTCCATGGTGTTTGAATATTGTAATGTACATCTCCCTTGTTGGTTTCCTCCACCAACCAATTTTGAAATAAGGTGGAAATAAGCTTCGCAATTTGCGTAGCACCAACGGCGTAGCTTATTTCGAGGTAAGGGTGCTGTCATCCCGGTGTGATCTTGGGCAAATCCCTTTGACCTGCTTGCTGGGTTTCAGCCCTACTACTGTGAGATGAGGAGCGCAGCATTTCCTGACCTCACAGGATCGGGACAGTAAAGGTCAGGAGGTGTTCAGGCCCTGGGCTAATGGTGGCCCTCTCCACCTCAGATAGGGTATGTCTACACTAGCCCCCTAGTTCAAACTAGGGAGGCTAATGTAGGCATTCGAAGTTGCAAATGAAGCCTGGGATTTAAATATCCCGCGCTTGATTTGCATCTTCCCGGGCGTCGCCATTTTTAAATGTCCCTTAGTCCGAACTCCATGCCTCGCGGCTACCCGCGGCACGGAGTAGGTAGTTCGAATTAGGATCTCTAATTCGAACTACCGTTACTCCTCGTAGAACTACCTACTCCGTGCCGCGTGTAGCCGCGGGCATGGAGTTCGGACTAAGGGACATTTAAAAATGGCGGCGCGCGGGAAGATGTAAATGAAGCCCGGGATATTTAAATCCCGGGCTTCATTTGCAACTTCGAATGCCTACATTAGCTTCCCTAGTTCGAACTAGGGGGCTAGTGTAGACATACCCATAGACAGAACGACACCCGATGCCAACTCCAGCTTTGTTAAAGTTCTTCCAAATGAGAAATGCACTGGGACAAATTCTCGCTGCTCCTTGGGACGCAAATGGCTGAGACTCTGACTGTTATGAAAAGGAGCTGCCTGCTTGTATAACACCCACAGTGAGCTCTTCTGCCAACCGCCAGCATCTCCAATGGGAGCAAGGAAAGGGGGATAGCTGCTAATACAGGATGCGGGAATTGTAGCTGGCTCTCAGGGCTGGGAGGCAGGGAGGAATCTGACCCCAACTAGACGTGTAAACATAATCTAGGAAGTATACTCGGGCCACACAGATTGGTACGTGTGTGGAGGCTGTGAAGGCTAGAACTATAATAGAGTTTAAAGAGAAGCTAGATAATTTCATGGAGGTTAGGTCCATAAAAGGCTATTAGCCAGGGGATAAAATGGTGTCCCTGGCCTCTGTTTGTCAGAGACTGGAGAGGGATGGCAGGAGACAAATCGCTTGATCATTGTCTTCAGTCCACCCTCTCCAGGGCACTTGGTGCTGGCCACTGTCGGCAGACAGGCTACTGGGCTAGACGGACCTTTGGTCTGACCCAGTACGGCCGTTCTTATGTTCTTATGGATGTTGCCTGTTGTTTTCCATCCGTTAGTCAAGTCTTCCTGATGTCACCCTAGAATGACCTCCAGGCAAACAGTGCAACACTGGCGGCAGTGGATAAACTAGATGTGACAAGAGTCACTCTGCTCTGGATTATGCTCAAAACTGCCCCGCTGGGTTTCCATTATTGATGCTCATCACCCCCAAGAGCATCCATCGTGTATTTCTCTTCAGCCATAGCGAGCCAAACTGCTCAGGCAGTGACAGTGAAAAGTGAATTTACGTACAATGGGGAGAGCTGTTATAAACACCCCTAAGAAACCAACACGGGACCCTCCGTTGGTCACCACGCCTAGACTGTAGTGACTTGATGCATGGAAAGGATCCAGCCATGAGCACGGATGTAGCGTAGGAAGCTGAGCGAGTGGCAACAGGCCAAGACACAAATAAAATCAGGAATGGATCGGCACCCTTTGAAAGGTAGAAACTGCTGTACCGACCCAGACCCACGGTCCATCTAGGCCAGTGGTTCCCAAACTTTTCGGCATCATGCCCCCCTTTTTGATTTTTGAAAGACCCTCACGCCCTCCTCCCCCTCAAAATAGCAGCAAAACTTGTTGTGCAAAAAAAAAAAGAAAAGAAAAGAACTGACTGGGGCAGTTAATAGGGGAGGGAGAGCCGGGACGCCTCGTGCCCCTCCTGGAATTTCTTCACGCTCCCCAGTTTGGGAACCCATGATCTAGGCCACTACCCTCTCGCTGACAAAAAGGCCAGAAGCAGATACGTTAGAGGAAGGTACACGAACCCTGCAGTAGAAGATGGGGCCCAATCTGCCTGCCATCTTGTGTCTCATTCTGATCTCTGATAGTTAGGTCCTGACAAAGCTACTGTTCCTTCCAACACTTGTTAGTATTAGCTCTCATTTTGGATATTCTTGTTATCCATATAAATACCTATTCCTTTTCGACTCCTGTTAAGCACTGGGCCTCCACATTTTCCTGTGGTAGGGAGTTCCGCAGATTGATTGCATAGTGTGCAGAAATAGTATTATAGTCCCTGGAAAATGTGCCATTCAGGATCATTCTCATGTCCCGGTCCTGTGTTCTGCCTGAGTACAAATGTCACTCAGCTAGACAGCACTGCACTTGAGGTTCTTTTCTCTCTGCTTCTTGTCGATCTTCCTTGCTCGGCTCATCCGCTTCTGCTGCTTGGCCTCCCATGTTCCCCCATCCTTCACTTGTTGTCTCCACGCATCCAAGTCATCCTGAGGCACTCTTAACCAGTGTTCCTTCTAATATTTTCCAACTACGTGCAGAATAAATTTTATTATGTGCACTAAGGGAATTGCAGATGCGCACTACCAATAGAAACGGCTGTGGGCACTCTGCCAATCCGCTGGGTGGCACCTAAATCTCTCGTGGGTGGCCACTCAAGTGCTCAGCTTACAGGAAAAAACTGCTTCACACTCCACCAGTAACTCTCCCTCCCACCCTTCACTTTTTACTCCTTGCCTTCCCTTTGTAGACCTGGAGTGTGGTTGACACGAGCTCGACCACCCTCTCCTTGTCTCTAAGAGATGTCTGCACTTGATTCCTCCTTCGACAGAGGGATGCAGATGTAGACATCGCAAATTGCAAATGAAGCAGGGATTTAAATAGCCTGCACTTCATCTGCATAATTGCGGACTGCCGCTTTTCCGCAATAGCGCTATTTCGGGACATCAAACTCAGTCCCCGCGGGATTATTTCAAGAGAAAACCCTTACTCCTCATTTTTTGAGGAGTAAGACTTACGTCGAGGGAAGGGTTTTCTCTCAAATAACCCCGTGTTCTTTCTCGCAATAGCGCCAGTCTGCGACTATGCAAATGAAGCGTGGGATATTTAAATCCCCGCTTCATTTGCAATTTCAGATGTCTACATTTGCATTCCTCCTTCAAAGGAGGAATAAAGTGTAGACATACCCTAACAGAGCTGGCCCTCCTACCAGAAACTGTGGCTGCTGCTGCAGGCCCTCAGAAAAACCAGAAAAATTCTGAAGGCAGCTTCCCAGAACATCAGCTGCTGTCTCTTCACCACCACCATCGTCCAATCAGTTCTGGGGATCCCCTCTTTAAAACCCAAAGGTGCACAGCTGCAATCAGTCCCCCGCCGTTCGAAACGTATGCTAGTCACTAGCAGTCTGTTCACTGGCCTTTGTGTCCCCTGGAGAATGGTCTCAGCTGAATCACTCAAAGTCATTAAAGGAAAGGTCATCTATGCACCAGTTCACTCCTGCTGGTGGACCAGGAGCTATTGATCGAGTCAAGCCCACTGCACATTATCTCGACCAGCCCATTACTTTGGATTTATTGTCTGTAACGCTGGCCAAGGCCTCTGAAAATTAATTTAATTTGGGTCCAAAAGGGTGAAGTGCTTCTCACAACATACAACCTGGGGAACCTGGTGCCAGCGGATGGTTCGTAGGGGCCAGAAATATACGCGGGTGCACAAAGAATTATTGAGGGCTCCATCAAAGGCTATTGGCCAAGGTGGTTGGGATTTAACGCTATGCTCCAACTGCCAGAAGTTGGCCCTGGATTGGGGAGGATGGATCATTCAATAATTGCCCTGTTCTGCAGATTCCCTCTGAAGTCTCTGGCACTGGCTACTCTGGCCATGTCTACACTAGGGGTATATCTAGACTACAGGCTTTTGTCGACAGATACTGTCGACAAAGCTTCTGTCAACAAAGAGCGTCTAGACTACATCCAGTTCTGGCAACAAAGCAAGCTGCTTTGTCGACATGAGAGTGTAAACGCAAAGGACAGTGTAGAACTCTGTCGACAAAAGGCGTTATTCCTCATAGAATGAGGTTTACCACCATCGACAAAGCTGCCAAGTTCTGTCGACGTTATGTCGACAGAACTCGGTGGTAGTGTAGATGCATGTATAGTTTTGTTGACAAAAGGCCACTTCTGTCGACAAAACCCTGTAGTCTAGACACACCCTAGGAAACTATTCTGAAATTACTACATTCGACTTAATAACTCCCGATTTAACAAATCGAAATAGCACATCCACACTACAGGGGAGACTTGAAATTAGTCTGAGGCAGGCTCTGTTTCTGTGGACAGGCCACCTTGGACTTAGAGCCCCAGGAAGCACTGGGGAGTCATTAGTTCGAATTACTCTGGGGAGTTGTTATTGTGAAATAATGGGCTTGGTAGTGTGGACACTCTGCTTATAAATTCAACCTAATAGGAGTTATTTCAAAATAAAGTCTTAGTGTCAACCAGCACTCTCCGGTTGTATCTACACAGCACCGTAACTCGAAATAAGATGCACAATTTGAGTGATGCAAATTGCGTATCTTATTTCGATGCTATTTCAAAATAGTTTATTTCATCATTTGGCGCTGTCTAAACAGCAGCAAGTTTAGAAATAAAACACTATTCCGAAATATCCCTTACTCCTCGTGGTTTGCAGAGATGTCGGAAGTAAGGACTTGCTGTGAAGACACGGGGTAGCTATTCTGGAATACTGGGTATCCTGAAATGGCATTGCCATGTAGACATAGCCTCAGAGACTGCATCCTGGGCCAGTGTGGCAGTTCTTATGTAATAATTCATGTTTGCACGGGTACTTGAAGAACCATATATTTGGTCGCAAAGATCTGACATTTTTTGCCAGCTCCTGGTAATATCTGTTGAAACCAGATTATTTTCATTATCTGTTAGTGTCATTGTTATTTATTACTGGTGCAGCATGCCTGCATGACCTTGTAATTCAGTTAAAGGCAGTGGGAATGAATAAGAAGCTGTGCCTGTCTTGCTAGCTCCACAGTTCTCCTTTGCACGTTTTTCTACTTCAGCTTATTTACAATTTTTAGTCTTCTCTTAGCCAGCACATCTCTATAGCTGGGCACATCACTTCTTGTTTCCTAGGCTAGATATACCACATGCTTGAATTTTGCTGGCAATATAATTATTCAGAAAGTAAAACAGATTAGCAGGGCTATAGTCACCTTTTGACCAAAGTTTATGTGTTGCGATCAGAGATAGTGGGAACCATTTTTACATCCCAAACTAACCGATAACTGAAACTTTTCTGATGTTTGGGAAAATCTGACCACTTCCTCTCTTTCCTCATTCTTTTTTCCTCCCCTTCCATTTTCACACACTCCTTCCTAGTCTGGGCGTGGCGTGGAGAATGGAGAAGGACTGACTCCTAAAAAGAAAGCTAATGTAAATGCATCTGTGGGACAAGCCCACTCAACTGTCTGCGTGTGGCAGCCATCAAATTCAGTGTCTCTTCAGGCTAGCGGGGCATGTGCCTTCTCTCAGAGGAGCCATTGACAAATTTGCTGTTGGCTTCCATGGAGTTTAGGAATAGCCCCACAATGGTCAGCTCCTTTGGATAAGTATTCGAGCTTTTGGGTGCTCATTCATAGCAGGCCAAACCTTGGACGGTGTGAAGGTTAACCATCCACTACTAGCTAGTGTAACCCTGTAGGTATTTGTCCCTTTGAAACAATAAAGGTCTGTTATGCTTAGTCTACTTATGGTGAATTAATATCTACTTATGCAGAACTGGCCAGATTTGTCCCGAATTGAGTGTTGTAGCGGTTCTGGAAGTACACTGGGCTCTCTCTCACTCAAACTCCCATGGAGGTGAATTCAAGCTTTGCGGTTGACTTGGATCAGACCTCAGAGACATTGTCTCATACACATACAAAAACATAAAAAACAACAGTCTTGCAGTACCTTAAAGACTAACAAAACATGTCGATGGCATCATGAGCTTTCGTGGGCACAGCCCACTTCTTTTTGTTGGGATTGGTCCTGCCTAGAGCAGGGGGCTGGACTTGATGACCTTCTGAGGGCTCTTCCAGCTCTATGATTCTATGTTCTATGATGACTGGAGTTATTAAAGGTCAAGTTTCAAAATAAATAAGGGTATGTCTACACTAGAAAGTTAGTTCGAACTAACGGACGTTAGTTCGAACTAACTTTCCTATGCGCTACACTAGCGCTCCGCTAGTTCGAATTTGAATCGAACTAGCGGAGCGCTTAGTTCGAACTAGGAAAACCTCATTTTACGAGGACTAACGCCTAGTTCGAACTAGCTAGTTCGAACTAAGGGCTGTGTAGCCCTTTAGTTCGAACTAGTGGGAGGCTAGCCCTCCCCAGGTTTCCCTGGTGGCCACTCTGGCCAACACCAGGGAAACTCTATGCCCCCCTCCCGGCCCCGGACCCCTTAAAGGGGCACGGGCTGGCTACGGTGCCCGTGCCAGGTGCAAGCCTGCCAGCACCCAGCTAGCAGACCCTGCACCTGGCACGGCACAGAGCCACCCACCCGATGCCTCCCAGCCCACCCCCTCTTGCCGGGACCAGGCTGGCGGCTCCCGGGAGCTTGCCCTGGACCGCAAGAGGCGGGCACCTTCCTGGGCTAGTGCGGACATCGTGGACCTCGTCCACGATCTCCGCACTAGGCACAGGAAAGTGGCCGTCTAGGGCAGGAGAGCTGCCAGCCTGGCCACCCAGGAGCAGGTGTGCATGAAAATCAAGGGGGTCCACTGAGACCCCCGACCCTGAGCCCTGAGCTTACAATGGCCGTCCTGGGTCAGACCAAAGGTCCATCTAGCCCAGTAGCCTGTCTGCCAACAGCGGCCAACCCTAGGGACCCTGGAGGGGATGGACCGAAGACAATGACCAAGCCATTTGTCTCGTGCCATCCCTCTCCAGCCTTCCACAAACTTTGGGCAGGGACACCACTCCTACCCTCTGGCTAATAGGACTCCATGGACCCAACCTCCATCACTTTATCTCACTTCTCTTTAAACTCTGTTCTAGTTCTAGCCTTCACAGCCTCCTGCAGCAAGGAGTTCCACAGGTTAACTATTTGCTTTGTCAAGAACAACTTTCTCTTACTAGTTTGAAGCCTGCTACCCATTCCTTTCCTTTGGTGTCCTCTAGTCCTTCTTTATGGGAACTCATGAAGAACTTTTCTGAATGCACCCTCTCCACCCAACCCCTGCTTTTAGAGACCTCTATCCTGTCCCCCCTCCGTCTCCTCTTTTCTAAGCTGAACAGTCCCAGTCTCTGTAGCCTCTCTTCATCTGGGACCTGTTCCCAACCCCTGATCATGTTAGTTGCCCTCCCCTCTCCCAGCCTTTCTCTTCCCCTCTCCCACCTCCTTTTCCCAGTCTCCCCCAGTTTTTTTCAATAAAGACAGAGTCAATGTTGGAAGAAACGTTATCTTTATTTTGTACATCAATAAGAAGGGGGGCTAGGGAAGGGCAAGTGGAAGGAGGTGAGGGAGGAATGGGGTACGAGCCCCCGATGGGGAGGACTGGGCTGGCTCTGCGGGCTTCTGGGGGTGGAAGCTCTCCTGCAGCCCCCCAATTACTCCCTCTCCCCAGATGGCAGCCTGCGGCAAGTGCAGCCGGGCTGATGGCCGAGTGGTGTGATGTGCCCAGTGTGGGCACTCAGGGCACTCCAAGCCAGAACTTCTTTGCAAGCGGGGCACCCCTTAGAACTGTGTGTCCGGGGTGGGGGTCGGGACCCTTTAAGCGCAGCCCTCGGCTAGCCTGAGACAGTATCTCCATGCTCTAAGTCCTCCTTTTATGCCCTGCCGGCACTGCTTCCGGCCATCATTAAGCCCTGTTCAGAGTCCACTCAATGTGGACTTACTAGTTCGAACTAGCAAAACGCTAGTTCGAACTAGTTTTTAGTTCTAGATGCGTTAGTTCGAACTAGCTTAGTTCGAATTAACTAATTCGAACTAAGTTAGTTCGAACTAGCGCTGTAGTGTAGACGTACCCCAAGGGATGGGATGGAGAGAAGAAAAAAGGGAAAGAAATAGTCAGTTAGGGTATGTCTAGACTGCATCCCTCTGTCGGCAGAGGGATGCAGATTAGGGAGGTCGACATTGCAAACGAGGCAGGGATGTAAATATCCCATGCCTAATTTGCATAAAAATGGTCGCCACATTTTGTGAACTCAGCTCTTTGGCGGCAAAAAGCGGCAGTCCAGAGGGGGGGTCTGTTGAGAAAAAAAACGTTTTTCAACAGATCCTGTACACCTCCTTGCAGGAGACATAAGGGATCTGTCAAAAAAGGCTTTCTTTCTTGACAGATCCCCCTCTAGACTGCTGCTTTTTGCCGACAAAGTGCCGAGTCGGCAAAATGTGGCGGCCTTTTTAATGCAAATTAGGCGTGGGATATTTAAATCCCTGCCTCATTTGCAGTGTCGACCTCCCTAATCTGCATCCCTCTGCCGACAGAGGTGTGCAGTCTAGACATACTCTTAGAATCTCCCTGCTACATGAAGCTGACAGAGAAGTTGCAAATTGTTCTTAAGTACCTATTGTTTGGTTTTTTATGTCAGATATTTAACACACAGTCAAAAAAACCACCAATTTGGTACATGTGAATCCTAAGATACACTCACCCCCTACTGTGTATGCTAAACTTTCACCACTTCCTCTTTGACACAAATCCCTGCTAGGCTCATTGAAGAGACTGCAGGGGAAGGCTTTCAAAAAGTGGGTGGTTAATATTAGACTCCGAATCACATCACTTGTTTAGGTCACTTAATATGCACTTTGGAGCTTAAGTTCAGGCACCAATTTTTGAAAATGTGGGCCCACGCTCACAAGAAATTGATTTCTCCTGAAGCAGTGGGAGCACAATCGATCACCTGGTGTATAAAACTCCTCCTCTTTCTGCCAAAGCAGGAAGGGACAGATTTAGCGAGTGTGCCATCTCCTCCCACCCTCGCTCAATCCCACTCACCAACTATTTTTAGAAGCGGATTAAGTGCTAGTTCTGGAGGATAATTCGAGCGGTTATTTAAATGCTTGTCAGGACAAATCAATGATCAAAGTGAAACAAATGCTCTTGTGTAAAAGTAGCATCGAGATGCAAAATGATAAGGACAGTTATCCCTGACCCATTAAATATTTTTGGCCTCAGGCAGAAAGTTTCAGATTAACTGAAATTCATGATATCCTCCAAATTAGATTCACCCTCCCAATGCTAAATCTGCTCTAGGAGCCAGATGTATATTTTATTTACACCCTTGTGCCGTCTAATAACCTCTCCCTGTGTGTTTATTTTTTTAAGAAAGAACTCTATTAGACATATGATCAATGCACCATGCTAACCAAAGTGCAATAGGCAGGGCAGATGTGTGAGTGACGGAGGCTTTTTTCTGAATCTTATCTATCTTCCTTAGCCTTGAGATGCTGCAGCTTGGTAGTATATCTGATTTCCTGAGTAAACATAAAGATGCACTGCAGGCTAGCTGAAAAGCATAGCAATAGAACGGTGATCTATAGCCCAACAGAGCACGAGCTCATTGAGAACAACGTCCGCAAGTACCTCGTCCTGCCACCTCTGCTTAGTTATCTTAGGGACTTGTGATACCATGACCCTTCCATGTAAACCGCTGGGTCTACACTTGCAAACTCCAGTGTCCAATCTTAGGCCCCTAACTCCATGTTTAGGCACTAAAATGAAATTTACAAGTGTCTGGTGTCTGTCTCAAATTTCGGCTCTGAAACCCTGGTCTAAGTTGGGTACAATTCTGTGGCTTTTTTTTTTTTTTTACTCACATTGAAAGCAATAGAACTGCTCACAGAATAAGGTACAAACTCAGTGTGAGTGTGTGTCTACACAGCAAAGTTTTTTCGAAAGAACGGCCGTTATTCTGAAATAACTATGCAAGCATCTACACAGCAATTCCATTATTGTGAAATAATTTCAGAAAGAATGGAAGGCTAATTCTGACTTCTGTGAACCTCATTCTAAGAAGAACAATTCCTATTCAGAAAAGCTATTTCGAAATAAGGCGGATGTAGATGCTCCACTTCTGCTATTTCGAAATAGCTCCTCACTGGAGCCATTCTAAGTTACCCCTCTTGGGGTTCTAAATCAAGATAGCACATTTACATTAGGGAAGCCTGCCTCAGACTAATTTAGAGGCTTCCTTGCAGTGTAGACGTGCTATTTCGAAATAAGCTATTTCGGGATAACTATTCTGGAATAGCTTATTCCAAAATAACTGTGCAGTGTAGACATACCTTAAGTGTGGCAGAATCAGCCTCTTCATGAGGAAGACATAGACTATGATGGCTTAGATGACACATTTTTACTCCAAAGAAGAATGCATTCGATTATTTGTTTCTCACTGAAGAAATCCTGGGTCAGATCTCAGTGAGGGTACCGTGTGGCGCCACAACATTTTAACATTTGTAGGGCTGAGAGAGTGCGAGAAACCATCCAACCTAGACTTCTGTGCTGAGGCAGGACCGGGTAAACCTAGGCCACCCCTGACAGGCACTTGTCAAACCTGTTCTTAAAAAAATTCTAGTGATGGGAAGTCCACAACCTCAGTCGGACACCTATTCCAAAGCTGAACTATCCTTAGCATTGGGAAGCTTTCCAAATATCTAACCTAAATCTCCCTTGCTTTTGTCTAAGCCCATTACTTATTGTCCTATCTTCAGAGGATATGGAGAACTGTTGAACCCCATCCTCTATAGAACAGCCATTGGCGTATTTTCAAGACTCTTATCAGTCCCGCCTCAACCTTTTTTTCTCAAAACTAAATGTGGTGCCAGTTATGCTTTCACTCGTTAATCTATGACATTTATATACCACTAAGTCCTCTAAAAAGAAGCTTAGCTCCATTCACAAATGGGCATGTATTACAAGCGGACACACGGCTTTACTTAGTAATGGGTCCGATTTAGAGAAATTATCGGTACAGACTCTGGAATCCTCCCCTAAGATGAAGATAAGGGAGACCCTGGTATCAAACCTAATTCTCTAGCTGAGAAATCTCAGGCTGTGTCTAGACTGGCCAGTTTTTCTGGAAAATCAGCTGCTTTTCTGGAAAAACTTGCCAGCTGTCTACACTGGCCGCTTGAATTTCCGCAAAAGCACTGACTTCCTACTGTAAGAAATCAGTGCTTCTTGCGGAAATACTATTCTGCTCCTGTTCAGGCAAAAGTCCCTTTTGCGCAAAGCTTTTGCGCAAAAGGGTCAGTGTAGACAGCTCAGATTTGTTTTCCGCAAAAGAGCCCCAATCGTGAAAATAGTGATCGGGGCTTTTTTGTGGAAAAGTGTGTCTAGATTGGCACGGACGCTTTTCTGCAAAAAGTGCTTTTGTGGAAAAGTGTCTGTGCCAATCTAGACGCTCTGTTCCGAAAATGCTTTTAACGGAAAAGTTTTCCGTTAAAAGCATTTCTGGAAAATCATGCCAGTCTAGACATAGCCTCACTGTCTAACCCTGGTGCTCTTCCACTTCAAATCACAGAAGAGCCCGTGTTTCAGTATGATACTCTACATTTTGGTATTGATCAGTGGTGTTCAGAGAATGTCTCTCATTTGTTCACATTTGCACTCCTGAATAGAGCCTCCAAAATTCAACAAGAAAGATTTTGCTTCCAATTGGGAACAGACAGAGGAGAAAGTTACCTTGAGTTTTCCAAACTAGTATCCAGACACCAGGTTTGGATCTGAGCCCAAACATGTTTCCATTTTCAAATGCTGATTCACTGAAATTTACATTTTTCATGGCGCAGGATTGGTTTTGACAAAATTCTTGTACCTCCAAAAAGTTGGAGATATTCTTTTGAAATGGCTGAAATAACATGTTTGGACACTTTCCCAATGGAAAAAAAAATTGGATTTTTCAACCATTTTTTTTTGCTTAGAAATTGAAGCTCATTAGAGCAAAAATAATATTCAGAGCTGTCATTCAAAATGCTTGATTTTAAAATTATCCAAAAGACATTTTTCAGTTGGCCTGAACTGAATTTTTGCATTTCTAGTTCCACAAAAATGTTTTGAAATTTGGTTTTGATTTGGGGGTGGGAAATGTTTTGATACCCCAACAGTGTTTGAAGGATGGGAAAACCATTTCTTGTGCAACTATATTTAGGATAAGCTTTGCATCAGCATCTGGACCCCAACTCTACATTTTTGCAGGTTTGTCCATCATTAACCCTCACCCTGATCCTGGGGAGACCACTCTATCAACACAACGAGTGCTTCAGAAACAGAAAAAAGCTGGTCTTAATTCCTCTCCTACCCAAAAATGTTGGGAGCGGCAGTGGAAGCATAAAAATCTAGTCTTGCTTCAGTCCTCTATGGAGCTAAAAAGAGGATATCATAACCCGTTCAGCTAGTACAAATCAACATACCTGCATTGATTTCAACTGAGCGCTGCTTGTTTAGGTCAACTGAAGATTTGGCCCAAATTTTGGATCAGACTGTGACCCCCATAAATACCCGCCCTTGCTTCCCCCTCCCCCCCCCCCACCCCGCCACACACAACTAGGCTGTTTAGCTCCGAGGCTTGGTCTAAAATGTATTATAACCGGGACATGGATAAGAAATAAAGTGACATTGAAACAATTCTGGAGTGATATTAAACAAAAGTGCTAACATGCAGCCAGATTTCCTCTGTAAGACAGGCATGCAAGACGGCGGCCAGTGTGTTTAATATGCTGAAGACATTCTGGCCTGGCGAGTTATTTACAGCGATGGAAATGTGAGGAAGGAAGGAAAGAAGGAAGCTAAGAGGGGCGGGGACCGATACCTAAAATAGGGGCTGATGTGCCAGTTTCCTCTAGAGGAATGACAGAGATGCTACATTAATAGATAACTGCCATTCCTCCACCTTTCAATTTAAACAAATATTCTAATGATAATTACAGAATGTCTATATTTATAGTGAGCCAGAGCACATGTAGACAATAGCATCATTTGCGAAGCGCCGTTCTTTTATTGGGGTACAAATTGAATCATCATCTCAAGCTCTCTGCGGTACAATCTGAAAGTAGATAACCAATGAAAAGCAACATCATTTCCCAGCAGTGAGTATCAGAATTAAGGCTAAGCGAGGGCAGCCAGCAAGGGTGCCCTTTTGGGAGACCGGAGAGAGGGGGTCAGCAGCTGGACGTCCCAGGATGTGGCTTGCTTTTCTTCCCGTTCCCAGACAATAAGGGAGCGAGAGGAAAGTACTTGGATTCTGTGAATTACTCCTCTGCCCCCTCCCTTCACCAGCCAGGAATCCAAGTACAGTAAAACTCCAATAGTCCGGCATCCAATAGTCCGGCACTCCTGATAGTCCGGCATCAAAATGGCAAGAGCCTAGTGAGTGAGCTTCGGCAAAAAATGAGTCACAAGGTAACAGTGGCAGCAGCTGAACTGAGCAAAAAGGGTAAAAAAGGCTTAAACTAAAACATTACAGTATACTACATACAGTATGTACAATATAAAGGGTTAAGATCACTTTATATACAGTATATAATGTATACAGTATATATATAACCAGCTTATAGTACCTCCTGATAGTCCGGCATATCTGATAATCCGGCACCACCTAGGTCCCATAGGTTCCGGATTATCGGAAGTCTACTGTACTTTCCCCTCGCTCCCTGACAGTCCAGGGAACAGGAAGAAAAGCAAGCTATGTCCCAGTATGCACGCTGCTGCTTCTCCCCGCCCCTCGCTCTCCTAAAATGGCGCCTTGGCGGCCAGGGGAAAATGGGAAGGAAGAGCTATAAACAAACCAAATCAGTCTCACACCCATTGTCGTTTTTACTGTCTGCACCAGCCAAACCACTGGAAAAATCAAATCTCAAATCCCGAGAATCTCATTCCGGTGTGGAATATTTTGCTCCTTCTAAACGCAATAACTCCAACTCATTTTGAAAACATAACCCCACCATGGGATTAATTCTCTGCTTGGGCCCTGGAGGAACTCTGACGAGATGGATCCCTCTGATCATAACATTTATGAAACACGCACACATGTTATGAATTGCTGCAAACAGTGTTTCCACATTTTCTGTCATCTCTTCCTCCGCTGTCGATTGTCAGGGGCTGTTATGTCTGGCTGGCTGTCATATGAGAATACAAGCCCGCTCAAGGTATGAGCTTTCTGACTAGATCGGGGTGGGCAATAATTTTTGATGGGGGCAACTCCAAGAAGTTGGAAAGTGGTTGAGGGCCACACTCTTCTGTGATATTAATGGAGGGGGTGTGGGGCCTGGCATGGAGGTTGGTGCAGAAGGGAACTTGGGGTAAGAGATTGGGGTGCAGGAGAGGGTGTGGGGTCTTGGAGGGATTTGGTAAAAGAGGGGGTTATGACCTGAGGGAGGGGACTGGGGTAAAGGAGGGGTTGTTTAGGTTGTGATCTAGGGCCAGGGATTGGCTCATGAATCCAATCTTGATTTAAAAATATAATTGATTGAAATTTTTCTTTGAGAACTTCCCCACCCAGTAGAAAATGGCTTTTCAGGGAAATGGAATTTTTGGCATCACATTTCCTGCTTTTGTTAAAAATGATTGGTGTTTCACTGAAAATCCTGTTTCCATCCACAACAATATGTGTGTGTGTGGGGGGGAGGGGGAGGGGGGAGTTTCCATCAGGATGTACTGATTATTTTCGAGTTTCTTTTAATGGTGTTGGGTGTGCATGAAACGGAGGGAAATACTAAAGGAAAGTGACCCTCAAGGAATCTCCTCCCCCAACATCTCAACAATCCCCCAGCAGCACTATCGTTCTCAGAAGAAGTAACTAGCAGAGCCAGAGAGCTCCCCTGATCGTGATGTTCTTGATAATGGACCTGAAGAGTCATTTTGAACCCTGGCTGCATTCTGCAGAGACCTAATTCTAGCTGCCTTGCCCACTGGGTGTCCTAAGGCTAATGGAGCCATCATTAAAGCATGTTATCTGTGAGTACTGCTCCATAACAGGCAACGGTGCAGTAAAATGGGGGCCTGACACATAGGCCCATGTATCCCAAGCCGGGTCTGAGGCCTGAGGCCTACCCAACAACAGTGAAAACTTTGCTAATATAAAACAAAGTGAAGCTGTGAGCAAGAGGCAGGCCTTGCTCACAAAAGCTGGCAAGAACAGGGCTGATGTTACAGAAAACACTCAGACCTAAGGGCTACGTCTAGACTGGCATGATTTTCCGGAAATGCTTTTAACAGAAAAGTTTTCCGTTAAAAGCATTTTCGGAAAAGAACGTCTAGATTGGCAGGACGCTTTTCCGCAAAACCATTTTTTGCAGAAAAGCGACCGTGGCCAATCTAGACGCGCTTTTGCGCAAAACAAATCTCAGCTGTCTACACTGGCCCTTTTGCGCAAAAATTTTGCGCAAAAGGGCTTTTGCCTGAACGGGAGCAGCATAGTATTTCCGCAAAAACACTGACAATCTTACATGAGATCGTCAGTGCTTTTGCGGAAATTCAAGTGGCCAGTGTAGACAGATGGCAAGTTTTTCTGGAAAAGTGGCTGATTTTCCGGAAAAACTGCCCAGTCTAGACATAGCCTTAATGTTTATCAGAACCAGTGGTTGGAACTGTACCACCAAAGGCTACAGTCTCTAAGTTCAGACCATAGGATGGGACTATAGAGGTGGAAGGGCTATGGAGTTACCCCCTGATAGGTTGTAGGTTGAATCTTTCCTCACGAAGGGTACATCTACATAGCAACATTATTTCAAAATAACTAGTGTTATTCCAAAATAACTTAGTCCGTGTCTACACAGCTGGCAGTTATTAGAAATAACGTCGAAATACAGTCAGGCTGGAGGACTGCTTACTCCGATTCCTGTATTCCCCATTGTATGAGGAGTAAGAGAAGTCAAAGGAAGAGCGCTCTATTTCGCAACAAGTGCTGTGTAGATGCTCCCAACTTCAAAATAAGCTATCAATTGACGTAGCTCAATTTGTGCAGCTTATTTCGAGCTAAGCCCTGTTGTGTAGGCACATCCCAAGTCATGTGGAAAGCCCGTCTGCTCAGGAGCCGGTGACTTTGGCCACGTGTGAATAACGTAGGCAGCAAACAGCACTGCAAATAATCTTTTTTTCATAGATTCACAATCCTTTTTTCAATCAACCACCTCTGTTCATAGAAGTGAGAAGCAGACATTTTCCGTTCTGATGATGCTTTGATTCAGTAATGTCCTGTTACGCAAGCTTAGCTGTTTTCTTTGTTCCACCTATTCAAAGCTAATATATGGATCATCCTTTGATGTTTTGTTTTCTATTGATAGAACACAGCTGGTTACTTTTTACAAGCATAGTTTCTGTGATTTAAAAATACTGTTCTTGGAGTAGGAGCCATACATGTATCTAATCAGAACACTTTAAATATAAGATAACTGACTTGCTTGGTAATACAAAGGATCCACTACTTTCTGGTAGGTTTCTAGATGATATAGTAATAGAAATGTAGCCGTGTTAGTCTGGTGTAGCTGAAGCAAAATGCAGGACTATGTAGCACTTTAAAGACTAACAAGATGGTTTATTAGATGATGAGCTTTCGTGGGCCAGACCCACTTCCTCAGATCAAATAGTGGAAGAAAATAGTCACAACCATATATACCAAAGGATACCATTAAAAAAAATGAACACATATGAAAAGGACAAATCACATTTCAGAACAGAAGGGGGATACAGGGGGGGGAGGAAGGAAGGTAAGTGTCTGTGAGTTAATGATATTAGAGGTGGGGAAAGTTAGATGTCTGTGAGCTAATGGTATTAGAGGTGATAATTGTGGAAGCTATCTTCGTAATGGGTAAGGTAGTTGGGATCTTTGTTCAATCCCCCCGGAGAATGTCGGATTTTAACGTGAATGACAGGTCAGAGGATTCCCTTTCAAGTGCAGATGTAAAAGGTCTTTGTAGCAGAATGCAGGTGGTTAAGTCGTTGAGAGAGTGTCCTTTCTGGTTGAAATGGCAAGAAATAGTTTTTTCTTTGTGATCTTGTCTGATACCTGTTTTGTGGACATTAATCCTTTGGCGAACTGTCTGAGACGTTTGTCCAATGTACATAGCAGACGGACACTTTCGGCACACGATAGCATAAATTATATTTCTGGATGCGCAGGAATATGTGTTCTTGATCTTATAACTCACTTGGTTAGGTCCAATAATGGTATCAGCAGAATGAATATGTGGACAAAGCTGGCAACGGGGTTTGTTGCAAGGGAAGGTACCAGGGTTAGTATTAGTGTGGTATGTCCTGTGGTTGTTGGTAAGAATCATCTTGAGGTTAGGTGGTTGTCTATAGGAGACTATGGGTCTGTCTCCCAGAGCCTCTTGGAGTATGGTATCCTGTTCCAGTATAGGCTGTAGTTTATTGATAATGTGTTGGACAGGTTTAAGTTGGGGGTTGTAGGTGATGACAAGTGGTGTTCTATTGTTGGTTTTCTTGGGTCTGTCTTGAAGTAGATGGTTTCTAGGTATTCGTTTGGCTCTTTCAATTTGCTTTTTTATTTCTCTGGGTGGGTAGTTGAGGTTTATAAATGCTTGGTAGAGATCCTGATGGTTCTGGTCTCTGTCAGTGGGATTAGAGCAGACCCTAACCCCCCGCATCGCCCTTCTGTTCTGAAATGTGATTTGTACTTTTCATATGTGTTCATTTTTTTTAATTGTATCCTTTGGTATATATGGTTGTGACTATTTTCTTCCACTATTTGATCTGAGGAAGTGGGTCTGGCCCACAAAAGCTCATCATCTACTAAACCAGTGGTCCCCAACCTTCAGAGGCTCCCGGGCGCCCCAGAGGTGGGGCCATTCACGCGCCGGGCGCCCAGGAGGTGGGAGCCACTTACGCGCCGGGCGCCCGGGGGCGGGGCCGCTTGTCCGGGGGCATGCCAGGGGACTGGGATGCCCTTGCACCCGGCGCCGGCGTGTGCCCTAGGGCCGGGGCTGGGGCCGCCCGAGCGCCTTGTGCCGTGGGCCCGGGGCCGGCGCTGCCGCCCGAGCCACGTGCCTGGGGCCGGCACCGGCGCTGCTCGAGCACCGCGCGCCTGAGCGCCTGCATGTGCCCTGGGGCTGGGGCCGCCCGAGCGCCGCGCACCCAGCGCCGGTGCGTGTCGCGCACCTGGGGCCGGCGCCTCCCATGCGCCAGGGGCGGGTCTGGCCCAGGTTGTCAGCGGGCACCCACGAATGCCCCAGCGGGCGCCATGGCACCCGCGGGCACCGCATTGGGGACCACTGTACTAAACCATCTTGTTAGTCTTTAAAGTGCTACATAGTCCTGCATTTTGCTTCTAGATGATATAGAGCATTCTTCAGTACGGTGAGAGAAACAGGCATTGTCTCTAACGAGAAAGCATTAATATCAACACACTCATGCAGAAGAGCCCCAAGAATATTAAAACTATTCCTTTAGCTCAGAAAGGCTAGGCCATCACTGCCTGAGTGATGCTACTAATGAATGCTGGTTCTAGAAATAAATCATGTGGGTTCACCCCCTGGAAAGAGGACAAATAAACGGAACCCTCTTTGCGGTGGAGAGACATGGGGGAAGAAGAGGAGACTGACCTGCATCCTGAAGACGCCGGCCTCTGACAATGGCATACGTTCTGCAGCAAAGGCAGGCACTGGGTAACCTCTGCAGGCTGTTTAGAGGTTACTTTGCTGTCAGGCATTGTATCCCATGTTCCCGTGACGTGGCACGTCACCTGCCTTTGCAGACTCTGTCAACAAGGTTATCTAATGATAGTGCTTTTATTGAGATGTATAATGGTTACAGAAGAGGGCACTTTGTGAAAAATCGGCTAGAATCCGTTAAAAATAGCAATGACCCTGCAAGACTGAGGGGAAGAGGTTTAAGGAATCTTATAAAGAACGGCCAATTCGTGCTTGCAAGCCACTAATTCCCTAGACCCCCAGCTCTCTAAATGGCTTTATAATCTCCATGAGTTTTTAAAATGATGTTAGGTGTTGGGATGTTTAAACTAATGACGTGAAGGGTGAAAAAATGCCTACATTTTTAAAATGTCTGTTTGTTTCCTGAAATCACGCAAAGGGAATCATCAGATTGCTATTTTACATAATCTGACTTTTTCAGAGTTTGGTTTTATTGTTTTTTGGCTTTCTTGGTGTAGTAAGATGAGGGCATGAGACATAAACACAGGCCTGGTCAGAGGCCTTGCTTAAAATGGACAAAACACGGTGAACATAAAGCAGAGCTAAGCTGTGAGCAAAAGCACACCCCTGCTCACAGACCTTGGCATGAACAGGGCTGAAACTAATTGATAATAGGTCCAGGGCTTAGACTAGCTGATAATTAGGGTCTTATCATAAGTTGTAAACACACAGTTCATTGAAAAAGGCTATAATACCCCCTGCCCATAAATACCAACTCAGGGTCAGGAAAAGGATCTAAGATAAACAACCTGATAGATGTTTACTCCCCACAGATACTAACTCAGGTTTAGGAAAGGGTTGAGGTTGATACATGATGGATGGAGATGGTCTAATCTCAGATCGTGAGGCACAAGGTGATTGGTGGTAGCCTGGCAACATCAGAGGGTGACAACCTCACACGTCAGCAGTGATTGTTTGTACCTGTATAGAAGGTGGTGTCTTGGGGGACCGTCTTTGAATGACCTAGGAGGGCAACGGTAGTGTTCCATTGTGTGCGCCATTCCATTGTTACGGGGTACAGATGCAGAGTGGTTAAGTAGAGTCTATGACAACTATGATTGTACTTCGCTTAACAATAAACCTGGCCGAGCGCCTTCGATCCTTATCTGGCTTGTGGTCTTTGGGGGCTCTCTTCAGATTTGCTGCGGAGACTAAGTGCACTAGTCTACACAGTACACATCACGGAGCACACACTCAAGCAGTCTTCTGGTTATCATCATCGATGGAGTCAGAGACGCGTGAGGCTGTCGCGACAGTCGATCCTTGCCCTTGCTAACGAACATTGCCTGGGTAACGACATTTGGAATCATAATCGCTTCCTGATGAAATAGTCCTTCCCTCTTGTATTTCACATTTGCCCACCTCAGAGTTCTTTAATAAAGTGCCAACGGAGGCTATGTCAAACGAACAGTGGTCTCTCATTCTTTCTTCACTCCGATAAAAGCATTCACGGAGTTCTTGCACCACGAGTCAATTTACTATTAGAGGATGACCTTTCTGAATAGCAAATAATGGGTCTCAAGTCAATGACTTAGAGTCAGAGGAAAAACTGTAGACAGTGCTGCTGTAAACCCTGAAAGTGACAGATGCTTGGACTGCGACACAGTTATGAACTTCTGTTCAAAAGAAAATCTCTTATAGTCCTGGAAATGAATGGTAAGGAGTGTCTAGGGCTTGAGATGTGAAGCAAGCCTGTAAATAAATTGGAGAAACCATGGATGGCGAAATTCTATATGAAGCAATCGTCTAAAGCAGTCTTTCTTAAACTTTTTAAGACCAAGGAACACCAAACAATATTTTTTTTTAATGAAGAACACCAAGAATTTTTTGTTGCGCAAAAAGGGGGGGGGGGGGGGGAGTTATTGAGCAAAAAAAAAAAAATTAGCCTGACCCCTTTAAGGGTGGCCATTTTGAACTCTCCATGGCATACCAGTGTGCCACTTTAAGAAACACTGGTCTAAAGGTCTTTTTCTGCCTGAAAATGGGTTCCCCTCTGTTCCAGCTTCTTTAGGTATAAAAACCTTTTGAAATACATGTGTCCCATTCCTCTGCAAGAAAACAAACCCTGCATCCATAACTCTGAGCGCTACAGCTTCCTTCCAGACACCCTTGCAGTCACCAGAAAGAAGTTACATTTTATAAGCAGCCTTTGAAGTGAGTGACTTCAGTTAAGTGGGATAGCGAAAAGGTGTCAAATAAATATTGCTCTCAAGGACCTCTCAGCTCAAGTGGCCCTGAAGATTTGTCTAGAGTGAAATTTACAAGCAATGACTTGGAGTCCTGCCTTGCCTTGCAAATCTACTGGGAAATCTCTAGTGGTGACAATGTTCCGCTAATAATGTCAATTTCTTCTTCCACTGGCCTTCTCGGTTTCAGAGATCAAAACTATGAAAGCGACGTGTGGAACAATTATAGGGACCCTTTGGGAAAGCTTACAAACGCTCCTTGCTGCACATCTAGCAGAACTAGATATGAAAGAAGATGCAAAGAGGGAGCTTGCAAGTTGAAAACCTTCAACAAGGTTACAAATGTCAACTGGCGGATGCATTTATTTTACGGTGGTTTCAAAATAGTTTTTAGGCCTTTTACAGCATTTCTGTGTCCTAGAATGTTTTGAAGGGGAAGTAGAAGTCGTGACACATGGACTCCCCTGGAATGTGATACGGTAGATGGGTGGTCATGTGGTGGAGGGAGGGCTGAATTGCTTTTTAAAAGTGCAAGAATACAGTCCAAAAGGAAACATTAATAGCCTGGATCACAGTGTTAGCTCCCAAGCTCAAGGCTCTGTTTCAGCAAAGAACTGAACTGTTCGCATGTGTCTAAATCTCTTTAATTGCAGGGGGATGCAAGCACATGTTTAAAATGTTAAGAGCTATGCTGAATAGGAACCTAAATCCCGAACCTAAGGAAGCCCATGGGGAACCCACACACCTACAGGGGGTGGGTCATTGTTCAATCATGTGGCACTGAAACCACTTACAGGGATCTCTACAGCTTTAGCTGAGAGTCAGCTGGCTTTTAGCTCATGCTGTAGAGGCTCATGGACTGAGCTCCAGAAGGTGCCAGGTTCAGTTCCTCCTGTTGACATTACAGATAGAAAAACGTCCATTGATATCTATGGGACCATAAGGAATACGTTTGTCTGATTGTCTAGCAAGGATAAATACTGGTCATAGCTCCACCTTAGAGTGTGCCTCTCTGCATCAAGTTGCCAGAAGTGCCTCGGTCAGTCCTCGTGTCAGCCAAGATGGAGAACATCACAGAAGTGGGGGCTCTGTGAATTGGGGCCTTTTAAAGACCCTTAGGCTGCGTCTATACAACAAGCCTCTTCTGCAAGAGGAAATCCAAACGGAGAGCTCATTTGCATATGTCATGCTCTCATTTGCATTTCCTCCTCGGATCCCTTTTGCTCAAGAGATTTTTGTGCAAAAAAGAGCTGTGTAGACGGCTCCTTTTTGCGCAAAAATCCCCTTTTGCGCAAGAGCCGTTCTAGCGAGAGGCAGGCATGCGGGCACAATCTGGGAAGTAGCACTATCACGAGATCGAATCTTGAGATTACAAAGAGCACACGGGGAAATTCCAGGTAGGTTTCTCCTGGATACCTTGCACTAGCACGTTTCCATACAGTGTTTACAAAGAATAGAAAGGGAGGGAATTCCCATCCATTGCAAAACAGAACGATATTAACATGCAATTCTCAAAAGGCTTCTTTGTCTGGAAATTGTCTCCCCTGGCTTCTTGCTTCTCTCGGTCCCTCTGTATCCTCCAAGAAATGGGTCTGCTACAGGTCATGTTTGCCGGTTTGCCAACCCAAGTGACTTGCAAGAAGGCTTGTTTCCCTGGGACTCCTTGCTGATTACTGTGACGGCGCGTTGGGGGTCCCCCGTCTCCTGCACCCCGAAATGGCACAAACAGACTGCACCCGCCGGTGGAATAGAGGAAGTTTATTGCCTCTCCAGGATACAGCACAGCACAGATGTAATCTGGTCACAGAGCTGGGCTAGGCTGCCTCAGGCCCCCTTGAGATGGGGGAGACTGGGCCCCTAAACTTCAGCTCCTCTCCCTAGGCTGTCTCCTCCATGCTCACAGCCAGCCAGCCACTAACCAACTAACCCTCTTCCAGCCCTGCCCCCCAGCCAGGGCAGCCTTCCACCTTCCTTTGTTCCTCTCCATGGGGGGTGTCTGGCCACTGGTTCAACAAGTTTGGCATTAGCTTTGCATAATGAGGTTTTCCCTGCTGGGTCTTGCTCCAGACAGCAGGGGTCACCACAGCCCAGCAAGTACCCCCACTACGTCACAATTACTGGAGGCTATCGCAGAAGGAAGCAAATGCATCTGCGTTGCCAGAAGACCACAATTAAAAGACAAGTGCCTATTTCGTGGCGCTGTTGCCAGAAAGAACTGAATAAATTGAGGGGCCTAGTGCATGTTCAGCATGACATCTCTTTAAGAACAACAACTTAGCCACGTCCTGTTCTGCTGTCCCGCAGGAAAGGAAGAGAATTCTCTAAAGAAGGCTGTTAAGGAGGGAAAAAAAATTACTTTCCCTTAGGTAAAGGGAAGGATAAACCAATATTTGTGATTCTCTGGTACTCTTAAGGAAAGATCTGTGTGGAAATTGAAAACTGTGTTCTGAGTAGGCTCCCTCGATGTGGCAAGAGTCCTTAATTCCTTAAGTGCTTTAATATATATGATCCAGAGAACCGGACGACTGTAGACTATGGAGGCTGGATGCTCCGTGAAAACCACAAGAAGCATAAAGCCCAACTTTCCCCACTTCCACGTCAAAGACGGAGAGGGGAGAGAGCAGCCAATTGCTTATTGAAGGTGTGACGGGATCCTGTGGGGTGTATCCTGGGATTGTGGGACCTCTGTGCACCCCCGGTCTCTCCTACCTGGGCTGTCTCTCACGGTGCCTTCCCAGTGACCAGCAACAAACCCCTCTAGGTGCTGCGATCACTCAGCACACCCACCTGGGGAGCCCCACACACCCAGCTAGATTGCGTGAATGTTCCCAGAGCCACTCCGGAACCACTCAGCCCCAGTAATCTCTGGGGAGGGGTTGAGGATGGGGGATTCATTCTGCAGGCTGTCGGGGAAGAGAAGACTACCCCAGTCCTCCCTCACCACAGGCCAGGTGAGAAGCACCTCTCTGTGGCCGCTGCAGCTGCAATGGGCACAGCCAGGGGAGGGGTGCATGCCCCCTGTCTGGAGGTCAGACAAATAGTCACACTGACAAACTCCTGAAAGACATAGCAGATGGCTGTCCCTTTCTCCACCCCTACACCCTACTTGCCCAAAGGGGTGACAGCTATTCCAGTCCCCATATCTGGACTCTTGCTGCCCCCGGTGGTCATTCACCAGGATAACGGTCCCTGCGAGTGGGGCCCTCCCTTTCCATTTTACGAGAAACAATCTGATTCCGGGCACATCCCATTGTCCTGCCAGAACCGAATCTTGACCTGGCTTTAAGTTAGGAGAAGAGGAAGCTGCCTACTGAATTTGGTGGACCTAGCTCTTGGACCACCAAGAGGAGTTCTTGGACAAATGGACTCACAGACGGATGGGCAGACAGACAGACAGATCCAAAATATATTGCAATCTATGAATTGATTACATACCTTCACAGATAGAGAAATAAATTTTGGCAGAGTCATTTCTCTATCCATATTGGTCAGACCTTTCCCCTGATACCTCACATGGTATGGTTTGTATGCTATACCACGGTTATATACCAGTGAGGAATATGGAGGTTAGAGGATGCTCACACAAAGTATAGAATGTCACAGAAGGCTCCAGGAGGGGTCTAGGCCAGGAAGACATGGCAGGTAGCCCTCTCAAAGACAACCATGGCAATGAATGGTGGCTGGCGGTATATTGTAGTTTGGGCATTGCTATTGTATTGGGAGAGGTATTTTGGCATGTTTCTCTCAGGATATCCTCCTCCCAGGTCTGGGGAATGTAGGAATCCTCAAAGCCAGGCTCAGTTTGGGCAGAGTGAAGGTTTGATCCGAATGCTTTGCTCTGCTCTGTGTGTGGTAGTGCCCACGATGGAGTATGTATTAGCCTGGACAATAAAACTAAATGAGTTATACTGAGTGCTTCCTTCTAGGTATTTATTTGGGGGGGAAACTTCCACGTTTGCTTTTTAACCAGCCCTCACCATTTATTGGTAGGCTGACAGCCATCCTGCCGGCTGTTGACCCAGGAGCAAACACCCGCATTTTTCAATTTGGTGCAGTGCAAACTCTATGCCTCCCAAATGGAACACCATGTCTCAGTCACCAGAGAATAAATTTGGTTGGCCCATGTAAAATTAGACACAGTATGACTTCACCATGTTAGGGAACATGTTGGTGTCCTCCCCATCCATCCAGATACCATCTAAATTAGTCACGGCCCAGTTCAGCCAAAGGAGGCCCCTCTCAGACTGGACAACACTTTCAGCTTTTTAAACTGGGATCCATGCCATTCACAAACCAGAACCAATATAATGTAGACAGTTAATGGCTGAAATATGATGTGTCTGCTCTGTATTAGTACAACTCTAAGTGCTCACAGAAGCCAGTCCTAGACTCAGGGTATGTCTAGATTGCATCCCTCTGTTGGTAGAGGGATACAGATTAGTCAGGTCGACATTGCAAATGAGGTAGGGATTTAAATATCCTGTGCCTAATTTGCATAAAAATGGCCACCATGTTTTGCCAGCTCAGCACTTTGTCTGCAAAACGTGGCAGTCTAGAGGGGGATCTTTTGAGAAAGAAAGCCTTTTTCGACAGATCCTGTAAACCTCCTTGCAGGAGACATAAGGGATCTGTCAAAAAGGCTTTCTTTCATGACAGAGCTCCCTCTAGACTGCCGCTTTTTGCCAACAAAGTGCTGAGTCAGCAAAACGTGGTGGCCATTTTTATGCAAATTAGGCACGGGATATTTAAATCCCTGCCTCATTTGCAATGTCGACCTGCCTAATCTGCAGCCCTCTGCCGACAGAGGGATGCAGTCTAGACGTACCCTCAGAGATAAATGCTGATAGGAGGCAAAAGATGTGCACGGAGTTTTGCGAACCAAGTGCTTTAGATATAATTGGGTATCTATTCTAGAGTTTGTCTGGGTATTTTATTGACTAGTAGTTTTGCAGCAGAGAATTTGAAAGGCCATAAAAGAAAAATTGATAGCAAGGCAGGAGGAGGAGACAAGACAAAAATAGCCATTCAAAGAAATAGGTTAGACTCAGCAGAGCAGCAAAAAGAGAGAGACTTCCTCTCTCAAAGAGATACACTGCAGTATGGACCGTTAACTCATCCGTACCCTTTCGCTTCCCACTGGTGTTTAATCATTAAATTATTTGAGCATTCTCCTTCCCTTTTTCCTCTGGGCCTTGCACTGTGCTGTTGAAATGTATCATTATACAACAACCTCCAGCTCTTTTTCTTTGGAAGGCTCATTGTAACCCAGATGTGTCACATGAAAAGAAAAGTTTTGCTTACGACAGCTGTTAATGTTTCTGCCTCATTCTTAAGGGGAAACCTCCCCTCCCCCCCCCCCCCCCCCCCGATTCATCCTCATACTATCGAATAGTGTAAACCCATAAATAAGCATTTAAAGCATATGGGATAAGGGAAACCTTTCACTGATCAACTGTTGTGATAATTACGAGGGAGATCGAAAAATAAAACACCTAAGGGATTTAGGATAACAACTCCCATTGAAAGTCATGGGATTTCAGCTCCTCAATCCATTAGATCTCCTCTCCAAAAATAATTGGCAGATATATCAGCACAGGCAAAAATACTGTCAGATGTTTTTAAAGATTCTATCCATTCCCATTCAAAGGAAAATGGGGGAGACACAATGAGCCTGGATAATAATTCCTATATATGAAGTAAAATGAAGTAGAAATTCTACTAAGAAAATGGCAAGTAAATTTAACCTGGATCTCACAAAGCAGATGTATGACATAAACAGAATAATGAATGCTCCAGGGAGAAACATAAATTGTGCTTAAAGTAATATTCATAGATAGAAGAGATATCATTGCAAACGGCCACAAGAAATGACAAAATTAAGAATCTGAACCAAAGTTTATTGAAATCAACGGGGGTCTTTTCATTGACTTCAATGAGTGAGGATTAGACCCTACATTAATTTCCATACCCATTCTGATGGATATCAAAAATGAATTAGCTAATTAAAATACTAGAAGAAAACATGACAGCTTGAAACTAGTTTCCAAACTTAATTTCCTCCAATATAAACATATATTCTTTTGTTATTCACTAAGTCGTTTGCAAAAGTAAAGCGTCAAGATTTTCTAAGAACCATTTTATCATCTGCTGCAGTTCCTATTGTGAGTAGTGTATTATCATAAATAATTACTATGATTCTGTGCATCAGAAGTGTCACCGACAGCTATTCCCCTCTGGGTATACCTCATTTTAAAAAAAACCCTGGATTTTCAAATAGACTAGCTTTGACTTTCCCTCTCCCTTTTTCTTCAAAAAGCCCTGTATTAAATGAAAGGTAAACCCTTACATCCACAACAAACAATTCTTGTTTCAGGGGCTAAATATTGCAATCATTTAAATTACAATTGGGATTTGACTGAGCTCTGTCAAGTCGTTTGTGCTATTCTAAATGCAGATAAGGATGACTAGCAATTATTCATATTGGACGGCTGTGTTATAGTAAATATACCCTTTAGGCAGCTCCTGATCTCCCAATAAATCATTTCTTTGTGGGTTTGCAAGAGGAGAGCGCTCGTGTTCACCTCTGCTTGGTTTCCTGAAGGAGACCGAGTTCTCAGCTCTTCAAGCAGACCAGTCAAAGCACGCGTTTCAGACTTGAGTCTACCAATTGCCTCTTTGAAAAAGAAGGCCATCACCTACCGAAACTCATGCTGGAGGTTGCAGGTGAAAGGTCGTCTTGTTTTCCCAGAAAAGAGTAGTTCTTCCTTATGAACGTTGGATTGAGATTCACGACACCACTTGTCCTGTCAGAATTTGTATGCGCTCTTCGACGAGATGGGTGCAGGAGCTCAGCTTTGGCTGGCCGAGCCTTTGTACTCTGAAGATCAAAAGCAGCCAAGATCAAAGGATGAAGCCGTGAGAAAAGGGAGAACGTGTTTCGTTTGAGCGTAGACGATTGGGCCTTGTCTACACTGCCACTTTCCTGCGCTGTGACTTTCCCGCTCCAGGGTGTGAAAAATATCCCCCGAGCACAGCAAGTGACAGCTCTGTAAAGCGCCAGTGTAAACGGGCCCCCACGCTGTTAACTCCTCATCTTGTGCAGGTGGTTTATGTGGAGCAGTGGGAGCATGGGTGCCGGGCATGCTAGGCAGGGGAAGGAGCTGCCAGCCTGGCCCCGCCCACTGTAGATGTTCTGGGGGCAGAGTGTTGCTGCCCCCGAGTGCCCACCCGAGTGCCCACCCTTCCCATGCTCCGGGCTGGGGAGGCTGGAGCCATGCGCCCTCCTCCCTCCCTGCGCTCTGGGGCAGGCAGGCTACTGGGCTAGTACGGCCATTCTTGTGTTCTTATGTTCTAAGCTCAGGGCTCAGGGTCGGGGGCCTCACTGGACCAACTTGATTTTCATTCAAACCTGCTCCCGGGTTTGCATGTGGCCTCTGGTGGCCAGGCTGGCAGCCATGCGGCTGTAGACGGCCGCTTTCCTGTGCCCAGTGCAGAGATTGTGGACGTTGGAGGCCTCTCCCCAAACCTCGATGAGGTCCACGATCTCTGCACTAGACCAGGCAGGCGCCCGCCTCTTGCGGCCCCGGGCAGGCTCCTGGGAGCCGCCAGCCTGGTCCTGGGAAGAGGCAGAAAGCTGGAAAATCTGGAATTTAAACCCTGCTGGTGACCAGTGGAGGAACTGTGCCCTACTCACTGGGAACAACAGGATGTTGTTTGATTTCCTAGTCTGGAGAGACAGCCATCAAATTGACCGTATGATTAAAAAACTTTCTGCTAAAGGAGCATGACCAGGGGGATGTCTTGAGTGATTATCAAGGAAGGAAAGAGATGAAATCAGAAAAGGAAAACGAAGACCATGAATAATGCCCCGGCCTAACGTTTTGCCAACATTCATCTTGCTGTCCATTTGGAAATGCTCTTTCTTCGGTTTTCTCTCTGGGGACATGGAGGGCAGGGCAAAACTGAATGAGACACTCGGTTTCTGTCAGGAGAAGGAATTCCATTGGCATTCCTGCAAGCTAAGGACTTTAAAAGTGGGATTTGAGAATAGCCTCTTCCTTCAAGCCTTTTGCTTGGCTGCTCCATCACGGGGAGAGAAAAAGAACTATTCTGATGCCTTGTTAACACTTGGTAGTAACTGCTCTCTTTTGTTTTACTTTCATACATATATACCCCTGCCTCTGTAATTTCCACTCCAATTCCTCTGATGAAGTGGGGTTTACCCACGAAAGCTTATGCCCTAATAAATATGACAAAAGACAGGACTAGGCAGCACTTTAAAGACTAACAAAATGGTTTATTAGGTGATAAACTTTCATGGGCTATCTATAGCTATCTATAGCTTCCCCAATTATCACCTCTAATATCATTATCTCATAGACATTAACCTCCCCCCATCCCTCCTCTGTTCTAAAATCTGATTTGTCTATTTTATGTGTGTTCACTTTTTTTGATTGTATCCCTTTGGTATATATGGTCGTGCCAATTTTCTTCCACAATTTGATCTGAGGAAGTGGGTCTGGCCCACGAAAGCTCATCATCTAATAAACCATCTTGTTAGTCTTTAAAGTGCTGCATAGTCCTGTTTTTTGTTTCAGCAAGACCAGATTAACACGGCTACATCTCTATTACTACCCTAATAAGTGCGTTAGGGTATGTCTACACTGCCACTCTAGTTCGAACTAGGGTGGCTAATGTAGGCATTTGAAGTTGCAAATGAAGCCCAGGATTTAAATATCCCGGGCTTCATTTGCACCTTGCCGTGCGCTGCCATTTTTAAATCCCCATTAGTGAGGACTCCGTGCCCGCGGCTACATGCAGCACGGAGTAGGTAGTTCGAATTAGGCTCTCTAATTCGAACTACCGTTACCCCTTGTGGCGATCGGGGCTCTTTTGCGGAAAAGTGCGTCTAGATTGCCACGGACGCTTTTCCGCAAAAAGTGCTTTTGTGGAAAAGCGTCCGTGCCAATCTAGACGCGCTTTTCCGAAAATGCTTTTAACGGAAAACTTTTCTGTTAAAAGCATTTCCGGAAAATCATGCCAGTGTTCCCTTATATATATACCCCTTCCTCTGTAATTTCCACGCCAATTCCTCTGATGAAGTGGGTTTTACTTCATCTTTTAATGTCTAAGGTGCCACAGGACTCCTCGTTGATTTAGTCTGAAGCATGTCTCCCGCGATTTATATTCTTAGAGGAAGATTTTAGGATGGGTTTTAAGCAAAATACCCAAATCTGCATCAAATTTAAATGTAAGAACGGCCGTACTGGGTCAGACCAAAGGCCCATCTAGCCCAGTGTCCTGTCTTTTGACAGTGGCTAATGCCAGGTGCCCCCGAGAGAATGAACAGAACAGGGAATCAGCAAGTTATTTCTCCCCTGTCACCCATTCCCAAACTCTGACAAACGGAGGCTAGGGACACCATTCATACCCATCCTGGCTAGTAGCCATTGATGGACCTAACCTTCATAAATGTTTCTAGTTCTTTTTTGAACCCTGTTAAAGTCCTGGTCTTCACAACATCCTCTGGCAAGGAGTTCCACAGGTTAACTATGTGCTGCACAGAGAGAAAAAAGCCTTTTGTTTGTTTTAAACCTGCTACCTATTTGCTATTGCATGTACCCTTAAACCATTTCCTAATCCAGCCCACACTTATAAAATGTTGCCTATTCACTGGAAGGTTCGATGCTCAGTTTTCAGGCTTTGTGCCTATCCCCAGTGAAGTCAACATTTCATTGTCATGGTCTTCTGTGACAGCAAAGGGAGGTCATGTGCCCCTAGACCTCTGCACTATTCTTGACTCTGCCACCAAACTGCTGAGTGGCCTTGGTCAAGTCATTTCCCTTCTCCTTCCTGCAGCTAGTCTATTTAATCTGGACGCTCCTTGCGGCAGATGCTGCTTCTTACTATGTAGAATTTCTTGCACAACAGAGCTCTGCTCTTGCTTGGAACCTCCAAATGCTACCATAATAGCATGGATCCTGAGTCTTTTAAAAGAAAGTTAGTAATTTATTTTGCTCGGAGCAAGTGAATCATGTGATCATCATTCATTCGGCTCCTGCAGTGGGAAATTTCAGCTGACTGAGAATATGGGCATAATTAGAGAGAATAATTTTAGAATATACATTTAAATCAGTGGACAAAAGTAGTCTCCTCCCTAATATTTTTTATCCCACATGGAGACACGTGGGCAGTCCCAAAGCAGAAGTTCTCTCTTTGTCAGCTACCCACACACGTGCTAGATAAAGAATGTGTTGAAAGTTTCAAACCCCACCTGACAATCATCAAAAGCCCTTTCTGTCGTCGTGAAGCTCACAAAATCTATAGAAAGTGTCGTTACTCAGGCAGCTGTTCGGCAATGCTGTTAGCAGGAGCCAGGGTTGACTGTCGCGTTGTCCTCACACATCTCTGACTCCGTCGATGATGATAACCAGCAGGCTACCTGTGTGTGTGTGCTCCGTGATGTATGCTGTGTCGACTTGTGCACTCTGTCTTCACAGCAGACTCCAAGAGAGCCCCCAAAGACCACAAACCACATAAGGATCGAAGGCCAGATTTATTGTTAAGCAAAGTACAGTCATAGCTGTCAATAGACTCTACTGACCCTCTGTTCATCTGTACCCCATAACAAAGGAATGGCTCACACAATGGAACACTTCCATTGCCCCCCTAGGCCATTCAAAGATGGTCCTCCAAGACACCACCTTCTATACAGATACTAACACATCACTGCTGGCTGCGTCTAGACTGACAAGATTTTGTGCAAAAGCAATTGCTTTTGCGCAAAAACTTGCCAGCTGTCTACACTGGCCGCTTGAATTTGCGCAAGAGCACTGACGTTCTAATATAAGAATTCAGTGCTTCTTGAGCAAATACTTTGACGCTCCCGCTCAGAGATAAGCCCTCTTGCGCAAGAATACTTGCACAAGAGGGCCAGTGTAGACAGGCATCTTAATTTTTTGTGCAAGAAAGCCCGATGGCTAAAACGTCCATAGGAGCTCTCTTGTGCAAAAGTGCATCTAGATTGGCACGGATGCTTTTACGCAAAAGCACTTTTGGCGCAAAAGCATCCGTGCCAATCTAGACGCTCTTTTGCGGAAATACTTTTAACTGAAAAACTTGTCCGTTAAAAGTATTTCCCCAAAATCATGCCAGTCTAGACACAGCCCTGATGTGTGAGGTTGCCACACTCTGATGTTGCCAAGCTACCACCAACCACCTTGTACCTCATGATCTGATTAGAGCATCTCCATCCATCATGTATCACCTCGATCCCTTCCCGAACCCGAGTTAGTATCTGTGGGGAGTAATCAGGTTGTTTATCTTAGACCCCTCTTCCTGCACTGAGGCCCCTTTCAGTGAGTTATGTGCCTATAACTCACAATACGCCCCCCCGTTACTGCTCTCCACCTGGGGTTATGCTGTCTCAGCCTTGGACCCATTACCAATTAGTCTCAGCCCTGTGCATGCCAAGGTCTGTGAGCAGGGGTCTGCTTTGGCTCACAGCTTAGCTCTGCTTTATGTCAGCCATGTTTTGTCCATTGTTAACTAGGCCTCAGACCAGGCCTGTGATGCATTGGCTTATGTCTTATGTCCTCATCTTACTACAGAAGGGCTGCAACACAACAAGACAAGTGGCTGTGGCAGACGCTTGCTGATATTGGAGGTGACAACTTGGGCACCAGAAAGATAATTTATCGAGATACGGGTTGGATCTCCCTAGTACTGCTCCCTTGGGACATCATTGGTCCCAGACAGGGAATTTTCTGGACCAGGGAAGGTCGGGGCGGTGGGAAAGGCAGCCTCTCTGCTGGGCTCCTCTCCTCTGCTACCTGGTACCACTGCTCCTTCTGCCCTGGCTGCAGCAGCCCCATGGGCTCCATGATCCCATGAGCTCCAGAGCTCCAGCGGCGACCCTGTGAGTGCTCGCAACCCTGCCAGCTGTGGGCTCTGTAGTCCCCCCACCCCTTCCTGTAATGGGCAGCAGGTTTAAAACAAATAAAAGGAAGTTCTTCTTCACACAGCGCATAGTCAATCTGTGGAACTCCTTGCCTGAGGAGGTTGTGAAGGCTAGGACTATAACAGGGATTAAAAGAGAACTAGATAAATTCATGGAGGTTAAGTCCATAAATGGCTATTAGCCAGGATGGGTAGGAATGGTGTCTCTGGCCTCTGTTTCTCAGAGGGTGGAGATGGATGGCAGGAGAGAGATCGCTTGATCATTACCTGTTCGATTCACTCCCTCTGGGACACCTGGCATTGGCCACTGTCGGCAGACAGGCTACTGGGCTTGATGGACCTTTGGTCTGACCTGGTATGGCCATTCTTATGTTCTTATGTCCCCACCGGCTGTGAGCTCTGCTGCCCCTCCGGCTTCCCAACCAGACCAGCTGAGGGATCTGGTGCTCCATGGGTTCTGCTGTCCCACTGTCCCCGATGGCCGGCTCTGCTCCCAGCTGCCGGCAACCTTCCGGACCATGGATGTTGCTGGACTAGAGAGTCCTGGACCAGAGAGATTCAATCCGTAGAAGCGTATTGTCAAGACTGGCCCTAGAAGGGTGAGCAGAGCCACCACACCAAAGCGAGGAGTCAGTCTAGAAACTCCAGGACATGGAAAATCACCCAGACACGTTTGTGCAGCGGTAACTGGCAACACTTCCCACCAGTCTTTTTGAATCTGAGTCATCAAACCTGAAACCCTTCTTGAAAAGCTAGAAACCGCCGTTTCCTTAAGACACTGGGGAGTGCAAGGAAACCTGGTGTATTAATTAGACCAGTGTTTCTTAAACGGTGTTCTGAGGCACGGCACTGTGCCGCGAGGCAGTTGGAGGTGTGCCACAGAGAACAACAGCTCCAAATGGCCACCCTTAAGTGACTTTTTTTTTTCTCAACAAAAAATCCTTGGTGTTCCTCCTAAAAAAAAATTGTTTGGTGTTCTTCGGTCTTAGAAAGTTTAAGAAACACTGAATGAGACTGTCTTGCAATTGAATCCATCACGTCTCAATGCTTTGGCTGGAAATGCAGCGATTAATCTAATACATTTTGCCGCCAAAAGAGAACCATCTGAGTGTCTGCTAGCAGTCCAGGGTGCTTGAATGTTAATGCCATCACTGTTATTTATTGCTTTACAATGCACCTTGTAAAGGCGACCTATCAAGTCAGGGTGACATGCCATCCCTGAAGTGACTGGGATAAAAAAATGTTTGCATCCCAATCTAAAAATCAAACCACAGGGAGGAAGGCTAAGTGGGAGCACAGCCCACCGGTTGTGGACAGAGGATGTAATAAGCGAAGAATCCAATCTACATCATGAGGCATCAGCCAGCACCGAAACCAAATTGCATTGTTTAGATAAGGAGGAAGGAGAGAAGGGAGCGCTTTAGACTCAATCAGAGCATGTTTAAATGTAATCTGCAGGCTCACAGGAAGATTATTGCGTAGGAAGGAAAAATAAAAGTCCTCGTGATCTGAATTTACTGGAGGAGGAAAAGGGAAAGCAAGCTACCAATAACAATGGGGAGTTCTTTCCTGGCCATCTGCACAAGACCGTGAAGTGTTTGAAGTCTGGACAGGTTAAGGAGTGGTCAGGTAGGAGCATTGCTAATGTGATTATCAAGGTAGGTACAGGAGCTATATATGAGTCACTGGGTCAGGGGCAGCAACTGCTGGCAGGCCTGGAGCTGGCACAGGCACGGTGGCCAGAGTCTACCCCTTTAAGGGCTCTGGGGCTGGGGCAGAGGAGAGGAAGTTTTCCTGGTTGTGCCCAGAGTGGCCACCAGGGCACCCTGGGAAGGGCTGGAGGCCCCCTATTTTGAAATAAGCATCTACACAGCGCTTATTTCGATGTAGCTATTTCAAATTTGGCATTATTCCTCGTAGAATGAGGTTTACCAAATTCGAAATAAGCGCTCCGCTATTTCAAATTAATTTCTAAATGCGGTTTGGCTGTGTAGACACTAGAAAAGTTATTTATTTCGAAATAACTTTGCCGTGTAGACATACCCTTGGCGTATTGTGTTCAAGAAAGATGTGGAAAAATCGGAGAGGATCCAGAGAAGAGCAACAAAAAGGATTCAAGGTCTAGAAAACACGAGCTATGAGGAAGACTGAAAGAACTGGGCTTGTTTAGTTTAGAAAAGAGAAGACTGAGAGGGGACATGATAGAGGTTTTCAAGTGTCTAAAATGATGTTACAAGGAGGAAGGAGAAAAATAGCCTCTGAGGATCGGACAAGAAGCAATGGGCTTAAATTGCAGCAAGGGAGGTTTAGGTTGGACATTAGGAAAAACTTCCTAATCTGTCAGGGTGGTTAAGCACTGGAATAAATTGCCTAGGGAGGTTGTGGAATCTCCAGCACTAGAGATATTTAAGGGCAGGTTAGACAGACATCTATCTGGTATGATCTAGACGGTGCTTGGTCCTGCCGTGAGGGCAGGGGACTGGACTTGATGACCTCTCGAGGTCCCTTCCAGTTCTAGCGTTCTATGAGTCTATGATGTTTTGTTAGGTTGCCAGAAGGCACAGGAACAGCAACCAGCAGAGGCGTCTGAGTTGCTGTTGTAAGACCCTCAGAAGCTCCAGGCATCTTAATTTTTTGCAGCTAGACTGCAGCACTGTGCCAGATCAGATGATTGTCAGCACAGCACGGCAGCCATTTTTATTTTAATGAACTGGGGATTATTTAAATCCCCGCTTCTTTGACTATGCCGAATAAACTATTTTACATGGCTCCGTCGAGGGAGCCATGTAGTCTAGACGTAGCCTAAGTTAGGTTGGGCACCTCCAAACCCTACAATTTCCAGGGACCTAATAGATTAACATTTCTCATGTTAACATTCTCATCCATCTTGTGATGCCATTGCATGCAAAAGCTAGCACTGTCAGATGAACGCACAAAATTATGCTGGTTGACAACTGGAAGGCAAAGGCTTCATAGAACAGAGCGTTGTGTTATACCCTGTTATTGAGGCTGGTCGGTTGTTTGTTGACCACACTTTAAAAAGTAATCCGGCCATCTAGGGCCACGAACGTTTTTGCTTGCAGCACGTTCATTGGGCTAGCGAATGGGAAGTTGTTCAAATGAGCTTCTCAGGGAGATTGTAAGTTGCTAGGACCTAACTAGGGAGTTGCAATGCAATTGAGGGTGATCATCGGTCATGGGGAGGTTATAAGGAGTCCGATGCCTCGTGAACAAACTTTCGTGCTTTTCAGACTGTTGAGTTTTATCCGTCATGTGTGTGTAATTCCTTAGAACCCTTGATACTTTCCTAAAGTTCTTATCAAGGAGGGATTTTATTTGAATACGGACACTAAACAGAGAAGGCTTTCTCTAGCAGCGTGCTTTTTTATAGCAGACTACCAAAGGCACGTTAGTCCGATTAGTTACAAATGGAGTAAATGGGGAATATCATAAATACTCTGAGATAGAGCTTCCCCACTGGTTTTGTCTGTTTATTTTAAGTATTGCAGATGGGAGAGGTGATGGGTACATTTCAGCACTTCAATTATTGTGTATTAATTTCACAGCCTGGAAGGCTCCTGGGATAGCTCTGTTTTTACAGCAAAATCCTTACTATCTACTTGGTTCAAGTGGTGATTTATGCTCATAATGAAAAAAACTGGCATTCCTATCCATCTGTCGGAGGCTTCCCTGAAGCACCTCTCTCTACAGGACCTAACGCCGCAGCCCAAAGCCCAGTGTAATTAACGGGAATCTTTGTATTGATTTCAAAGGGTTTCCACTCAGGCCCTAAGCGTTGAGTCTAGTTCCAGAGGAGATAAGAGCAGGGCATAAATACAGATCTCGCTCTAATTTGGGGAAAGAAACCTGTTTCCTGTTATGTTACCATTTTTACAGAACACCTACCGGGTCAGACCAAAGGTCCATCTAGCCCAGTGTCCTGTTTTCCCACAGGCTTATGTCTACACTACAAGGCTACGTCTAGACTGGCATGATTTTCCGCAAATGCTTTTAACGGAAAAGTTTTTCCGTTAAAAGCATTTGTGGAAAAGAGCATCTTGATTGGCACAGACGCTTTTGCGCAAAAGCACTTTTTGCGGAAAAGCGTCCGTGCCAATCTAGACGCGGTTTTGCGCAAGAAAGCCCCGATCGCCATTTTCGCCATCAGGGCTTTTTTGCGCAAAACAGTTTTTAGCTGTCTACGCTGGCCCTCTTGTGCAAAAACATTTCCAGAAAAGGGCTTTTGCCCGAACGGGAACGTCAAAGCATTGGCGCAAGAAGCACTGATTTCGGACAGTAGAACATCAGTGCTTTTGCGCAAAATCAAGCGGCCAGTGTAGACAGCTGGCAAGTTTTTGCACAAAAGCGGCCGCTTTCGCGGAAAAACGTGCCAGTCTAGATGCAGCCCATGGTTTTTGAACAAAAATGGCCATTTTTGTGCAAAAACCAGCGGAGCATCCACACCTCAAGCACCGTGCAAAAAAAAAAATACGGTAAATCGACAGGACAGAGGGCTTTTGCCAGTAGAATTATTCCTCTCCCCATGAGGAATAACTGTTTTTCTGCTACAGCTCTTGTGCAAAAAGGCAGGCGTGGATGCTCTGCAGGGGTTTCTTGTGCAAAAAGAGCCTATCAGAAAAAGCACAGCTGCTGAATGGCAATCAGGGCTTTCTTGCACAAAAGTGTCCATGCAGTCTGGACGCTCTCTTGTGCAAAAGCACATTGCTTTTGTGATGCGCTTTTGAGGTGTGGACGCGCTTTTGTGCAAGAAGTTTTTGTGGAAGACCTCTTCTGCAAAAAGCTTCTTGCGCACAAACCCTGCAGTGTAGACAAAGCCACGGTGGACAATGCCAGGTGCCCCAGAGGGAATGAACAGAACAAGGAATCATCAAGCGATCCCTCCCCTGTCATCCATTTCCAGCCTCTGACAAACAGAGGGTCAGGACACCACATGTACAGGCAGATATCACGATCCCACAACACACCCAGTCCAGCACAGACTGCAAAATACGTGGGCTATTCTCTCACCTGGTATTTTAGGCTGTCCAGGAAATGATTTTTAAATTGTCCTTCTCAAAAGTAAAAATAGTTGTGGCGCTTACTTCGAGCTAAGGCTGCTGAGGAGACGCACCCTCTGACTTGTGGTGTTACCATCACGCCCAGAAGCCTGCATCAAGACTGGAACGCAGTGGTGCTGGTCCTTGTATAAGCCCGTATGAAAAGGCAGCCGCAGTGAAAGCAGGCCTTACTGGATTAGGAGTACTTCCTCCCTTCCCCGAGGCATGCTACACACGCCATCAAGGGCTCAAGACCAATTAGAAGTTGGTATCTGCATGAATTAGATTTGCTGGAAAGGCCCCAGCTGCTGACAAAAATGAAAAGCACAGAAAACAGGGCTTGGTGTTCCTCAGCATTTTGCCTCACCTTCCGCTATGTTCAATTTACAACGTGTGGGCCACAACCGAACCTGAGGTAAACCCAGCGACTCCCATGGAGCTTTCCTGGCTAAAACAAAGGGGGGGGGCTGGCCTTTGAATATTTCCCGCTTTCAAAACAATAAAGACGTTGTGCGCTAACAGCGTGTAATTTATTTGTAATTTCCTTACCAGCAAGAAGCCATTAGTCGTGCATTATAACTATAGCTCTGCAACACTGTAATTTATGAGGTACTTTTATTAGGTATTGCTGTGTATTGCGACTGCGGTATTTATTGCCATTCTCATGGGTACTGATACTGTTTGATTTGTTTTGTGTACTCAGAACTTCAGCAGAATAGCGTTTGTGGACAGACTAGCAGAGCCCACGCAGAGGGAGCTTAGGAGTCCGTGCGGCACATGTTTCAAATGGAAAACCCCCTCTCTGCTCTGTTCTAGCCCTGGTAAGGTGGGTACCAAGGTAACCTGGCCAGTCTGGGTGCCTAGTATTATTCATTCATGCATTTATTATGTGTGTTGTAGAAGCACGCTAGAGACCCAAGCATGGGCCAGGACCTCATTGACTGTACAAACCTGGAACAAAAAGATGATGCCAGTATCCACGTTCCTTATGGCAGCTCTCTCCTGGAGAAGCATAGACTGTACGGTCCTGTAGGGCTAGTGTGCTCAGCCTCTTGAGTAATGTCCAGCAATCCATTTGGACATCTCTCTGCATAGCCATTGTCTTATCCAGCCTCGTCCTCACCTCTCTGCAGGCTTTAGACAGCAAGGTCCCTGTCTAGACACTCAGGGCATGTCCACACTAGGAAACTATTTTGAAATTCGACTTAATAACTCCCGATTTAACAACATCAAAATAGCATGCCCCCACTATGGAAGAGCCTCGAAATTAGTCCGAGGCAGGCTCCATAAAAGTGGGTGCACTACCTTGACTTAGAGCCCCAGGAAACACTGGGGAGTAATTAGTTTGAATGACTCTGGGGAGTAATTAGTTCGAAATAGCAGCACTGGAGTGTCCGCACGACCGCTATTTTGAAATAATTTTGAAACACGTGTTCTCCCCGAGGAAAGCAGGAGCCCAGATTTCGAAATAACCAGCCTGTTCTTTGGAAATAACGGGCTTGGTTGTGTGGCTGCTCCGCTTGTTAATTCAACCTAAGGGGGGTTGTTTGGAAATAAAGCTCTAGAGCAGCCCAAGCCTCACGAGAGGGTCCCGCAGCCTACAGCCACTGCTCCTAGCCTAATCTCCCTGCACACCCAGCCCAGGCAGTGTGTACACAGGGTTCTCAGGGAGGGTATACGATGAGGGGTTGGGTTTTTTTAAAGAGGGATTTAGATCCATGTTGGATTGGTTTGTCCCGATTCCCCAGGAGAGGAGAGAAATCCACACAGCTAAAAAAGACATTATTAGGGTGAGCTCATTCCGGTGGGAGTGAGAAGTCGTTGTGCTTGTAGGAATGAGACCCTAGGGAGAGCATTCTGCCCTTTGGAAGGGGTGGCAGACCTGTGAGGCTGGAGGGGGATTAGTTCAGGAGGCGATGTGAGGGACTTCCCCACTTCTGTTAAATAGCATCGGAAACACTAGCCCCCTAGTTCGAACTAGGGAGGCTAATGTAGGCATTCGAACTTGCAAATGAAGCCCGGGATTTAAATATCTGGGCTTCATTTGCATGTTCCCGGGCAGGCGCGATTTTTAAATCCCCTTATTTCAAACTGACTGCCCGCAGCTACACGCGGCAGTTTAAAGTTAATCCAAACTAAATCCTTAGTTCGGATTAACTGTTACTCCTCGTGGAATGAGGAGTAACAGTTAATCCGAACTAAGGACTTAGTTCGGATTAATTTTAAACTGCTGCGTGTAGCCGCGGGCAGTTCGTACGGACTAAGGGGGATTTAAAAATGGCGGCCAGATGGGAACATGCAAATAAAGCCCGGGATATTTAAATCCCGGGCTTCATTTGCAACTCCAGTTGTCTGATTTGCCTACCTAACTCGAATTAACGAGCTAGCGTAGACATACCCTTAGTTCGGATTAATTTCTGACTGCCACATGTAGCCACGGGCAGTCAATTCGAACTAAGGGGATTTAAAAATGGCTCCCGCCCGGGAACATGCAAATAAGACTGGGATATTTAAATCCCGGGCTTCATTTGCAAGTTCGAATGCCTACATTAGCCACCCTAGTTCGAACTAGGGGGATAGTGTAGACATACCCTTTGGGAGAAGGCTTTTGCCCGCTCAATGCCGCTCTGAGTTACATTCTCACGGGCGCCTTACACTGCTTTTGCAAAGATTGCCCAGACAGGCTTATATTGATGCCTGCGACTTCGTGCGATTGACACTACAGCCAGGTATCAACCTGTGGCCAGCAGCAAGGGGTCAAAGCACTGTGTGCTAACGGTGACTCGGACCCCCGTGAAATCAGGAATGGAGTTTCATTCCTGGGGTTTTTTTTAGGAAGTTATAGCAAGGAAAGGGTCTTTACACACACACTCACACACGCGCGCATGCACAAACACACAACACGCACAGCAGCCCATTGACATGAATACAGCACAGGGTAAATACAACCACCGACGCATCCCCTTATTCGCACGTCCCCCTCTTGCGGCTCAGAGCGGGTAGCGTTGTGGATAGCTGAATTCCACTGCATTGCTTCCAAGGCTCATCAGACAGCTTTGCATCACTGGTTCTTGGCCTTTCCCTGCATTGCCGACTGGCTGAGCTTGAGGGTAATTTTGGAGGTTGCTGCCACAGCTGTTAACTCTTGGAGCGCTGATGGATGGGTGCTTGGCAGGTGCACTGAAGACCAGAAGGTGCATTCTCATTGTCCGCCTGCCCTACAGGCCTCTGGCTCTGACCTAGCTGTCCATGGGGTTTCCTGAGAGTTAGGTAGGGAACAGGCAGTGGGTAGCCACGTGGGATATTCTGCACATCGGAGTAGCGAGGGGCGGGTTCTGACAGCTAGGGCGAGGGCACTCCTCTCTGATAACGTACGGTACAATTCAGTGCACTGCAGGTGTTCACCTGGCTCTAATCCTAGCTGAGCTGGGGTTGTCTAGTGGCTGCAGCTATTCAGCTGCGAAGTACAATATTGCGGGGATGCTATGGATGTCACAGTCCCTGGATTCCTGGTTACACGCTCTGCCAGGAGTCTGTGCAGTAATCCACTTGTCAGTTGATGTCTGTGTTTCTGTCCCTTTTCACAAGAGGCACAATAGTTGTTTTTTTCCTTAGGCCTCTACGGAGGAAGCAACCCAATTGTGCCCCGAAGTCAGGCCAAGGTGTGAGGGGGACTAGGGAGGAGCGGTTGCCTCACGACAGGTCTGCTTGCATCTGCTCACTTCGGTTTTCTTTCTTGGCCTGCGAATAAACTCAATGGAGGGGGTTTCCACCCCCACAGCCCTCGCTAGGGTCGGTTTTATTAACTTACTGTTCAGAACTAAACACAAATGTCTCCTCTCCTCCCTGCTCTGGTCAGAGGCCTTCCTGCCTTCACGGGCTACTCCCCATGCTGACTAGCAGGGAGCAATTCCCCTGGTCTCAGGGTACGTCTACACTACATGCCTCTGTCGGCAGAGGCATGTAGATTTGTTTATTCAGCAAAGGTAAATGAAGCCGCGATTTAAATGATCGCGGCTTCATTTACATTTACATGGCTGCCGCGCTGATCCGACAAACAGCTGATCAGCTGTTTGTCGGCTCGCCGCTAGTCTGGACGTTCCCCCTGTCGACATCAAAGCCCTTTGTCGGCAGCCCCGGTAAACCTCATTCCACGAGGAATAACGGGGCTGCCGACAAAGGGCTTTGATGTCAACAGGGGGAACGTCCAGACTAGCGGCGAGCCGACAAACAGCTGATCAGCTGTTTGTCAACTCAGCGCGGCAGCCATGTAAATGTAAATGAAGCCGCGATCATTTAAATCGCGGCTTCATTTGCCTTTCCCTACAACCCTAATCTACATGCCTCTGCCGACAGAGGCACGTAGTGTAGACACAGCCCCTGAGTCTTCCCTGCCGGAGTCTCTCGCTCTCTGCAGCCTCCGGTGCATCTCCCTTACCTCAGCCAGCATCTGCTCTTTATAGTGAATGGCCGGGTTCCACTCCGGTGAGGCTCATTTTGCAAGCACAGGCCTTAACGCTCTGCAGCACATGAGCAGTCTACTCTGCCCTGCACTGATGAGGCCTCATCTGGAGGATTGTGTCCAGTTCTGGCACCACATTGCAGGAAAGATGTGGAGAAACTGGAGAAAGCCCAGGGAAGAGCAACAACAATGGTTTGAGGTCTAGAAAACATGAGCTATGAGGCAAGGCTGAAGGAATTGGGCTTGTTTCATTTGTAAAGGAGAAGATTGAGGGGGACACAATAGCAGTTTTCAAATGTCTAAAAGGGAGTCACAAGGAGGAGGGAGAAAAATTGTTCTCCTTGGCCTCTGAGGATAGAACATTAAACGGCAGCAAGGGAGGTTTAGGTTTGACATTAGGAAAAACTTCCTACCTGTCAGGGTGGTTAAACACTGGAATAAATTGCCCAGGGAGGTTGTGGAATCTCCATCTCTGGAGCTATTTCAGAGCAGGCTGGACAGACACCTGTCAGGGATGGTCTAGACCGTGTTTGGTGCTGCCATGAGGGCAGGGGACTGGACTGCATGACCTCTCGAGGTCCCTTCCAATTCTAGGATTCTTTAGTAGAAGCCACTCTTAGACAGGGATACTTTCTGTAGTGCAGGAGAACTCTCATGGAGTCTTGAGTCCGGGAGCTCAGACAATCGTCCTCTGTACAAACCAACCACATAGTCAAAAGAACATAAGAACGGCCATGCTGGGTCAGACCAACAGTTCATCTAGCCCAATGTCCTGCCTGCCCACAGTGACCAATGCCAGGTGCTCCAGATGGAGAAAACGTAACAGGGAATCCTCACATAATCTCTCCCCTGTCACCCACATCCAGACAAACAGAGGCCAGGACACCACCCTTAACCATCCTGGCCAGTACCCACTGATGGACCTAACCTCCATGAATCTATCTAGCTCTTTTTTGAACCCTGTTAAAGTCATAGTCTTCACCACATCCTCTGGCAAGGAGTTCCACAGGTTGACTGCGCTGAGTGAAGAAAAACTCCCTTTTGTTTGTTTTAAACATGCTGCCTATTAATTTCATTTGGTGACCCCTAGTTCTTATATTGTAGGAATAAGTAAATAACTCTGGGCAAAATATACCCCTAATTTCTTACAGTTCTGAGCTAATTGCTAAGTGCCTTGGTGAGAACTAATTCCAAGAATGAAACTAGCTAAGAATCCATCTAGCCACACCTCATTTTTATTTACTGAGGGTTACTTTACCAGGCCTTGCTGAATAACAGCGTATTCCTTGTTTTCTGCAATGCTAAAAAGAAAGAGAGAAACCTTCAAGGTGAGAGACATTAAGTCAATTTGTTGGGAAGTTAATAAGTCCACAACAGACTATGTATGGTTAAAGAATCAATTAGCGTAGAATCATTACAGATGTATCATTTTTTCAACCTACCCTCCACTATTGTTACATTATTGAACTAACATGGTGATGTCAGTGTATCGTATGGGGTTTTTTGAGAAAGACATAAATATTTGTAGCCATAATTGTCTAAGGGCAAAAGCTGACCAGGTAGCTTTTATGATAAATTGCAGCACAGAGGTTTTCTGGCCCTAAAAAGATCCTTTGTTTAAGAGTATGGTTTAAATGAAAGGACCCAGGTCAATATACAACTACAGACTGATTATAACAATTGTAAGGCACCATGCCGATTAAACCTACTGACATCAAATGAAGTTCCACACATGGGGAGAGGGGCAATTGGTCCCCTAAATTTGTATTATCAAGAGTATGCTTGACAGCAATACCCTGTAGTGATTATCTCTTGTTCTCTCTATAAATGAACATGACAGTGCTACTCAAACGCCTTGAAAGCTAAGTCAAGCACAATGTATTTGAACAGCAAATTAAATTTACTTATGAAGACGAAGAACAGAGTTAAGCTGTAGAATTTCTGCTTTTTTCCCCCTGACTCCCGTCTCCTTTAGTTTTCAGATGAGAAGAATGCATGGCCATGGCTTGTTTACCTCAAGTTTACATTGTTCCTTGGCCATGATATAAGGGTGATTAATATATGAGAAAATAGAAGCTGTATGGTTCGCTTAGGTTATTTCCTTGTTGCACATTTCATGACTCCTCAAAATATCCATCTAACCATAAGAACATAAAAATGGCTGTACTGGGTCAGACCAAAGATGCATCTAGCCCAGTATCCTGTCTGCTGACAGTGGCCAATGCCACATGCCCCAGAGAGAATGAACAGAACAGGTAACCACCAGGTGATCCATCCTCTGTCACCCATTCCCAACTTCTGACAAACCGAGGGACACCGTTCCTGCCCATCCTAGCTAACAGCCATTGATAGACCTATCCCCCATGAATGTATCTAGCTCCTTTTCAACCTTCTTATAGTCTTGGACTTCACAATAGACTTTGGCAAGGAGTTTCACAGGTTGACTGCACACTGAGGGAAGAAAAACTTCCTTTCGTTTGTTTTAAATCTGCCATCTATTATTTTCATTTGGTGGCGCCTAGTTCTTGCGTTTCGGGAAGGAATAAATAGCTCTTCTTTATTTCTATTTTCCACACCAGTCATGAATTTATAGACCTCTATCATATCCCACCTTACTCGCCAACTTGAAAAGGCCCAGTCTTATTAATCTCTTCTTGGGTGGCAAACACTTGATACCTCTAATAATTTTGGTTGCCCTTTTCTGAACTTTTTCCAATGCCAAGATATCTTTTTTGAGCTCATAGAATCATAGAATACTAGAACTGAAAGGGACCTCGAGAGGTCATCAAGTCCAGTCCCCTGCCCTCATGGCAGGACCAAATACTGTCTAGACCACCCCTGATAGACATTTATCTAACCTACTCTTAAATATCTCCACGTATGGAGATTCCACAACTTCCCTGGGCAATTTATTCCAGTTTTTAACCACCCTGACAGTTAGGAACTTTTTCCTAATGTCCAACCTAAACCTCCCTTGCTGCAGTTTAAGCCCATTGCTTCTTGTTCTATCCTCCAAGGCCAAGATGAACAAGTTTTCTCCCTCCTCCTTATGACACCCTTTTAGATACCTGAAAACTGCTATCATGTCCCCCCTCAATCTTCTATTTTCTAAACTAAACAAACACAGTTATTTCAGCCTTCCTTCATAAGTCATGTTCTCTAGACCTTTAATCATTCTCTTTGCTCTTCTCTGGACCCTCTCCAATTTCTCCACATCTTTCTTGAAATGTGGTGCCCAGACTGGACACAATACTCCAACTGAGGCCTAACCACCGCAGAGTAGAGCGGAAGAATGACTTCTCGTGTCTTGCTCACAACACACCTGTTAATGCATCCCAGAATCATGTTTGCTTTTTTTGCAACAGCATCACACTGTTGACTCATATTTAGCTTGTGGTCCACTATAACCCCTAGATCCCTGTCTGCAGTGCTCCTTCCTAGACAGTCGCTTCCCATTCTGTATGTATGAAACTGATTGTTCCTTCCTAAATGGAGCACTTTGCATTTGTCCTTATTAAACTGCATCCTGTTTACCTCAGATCATTTCTCCAATTTGTCCAGATCATTTTGAATTATGACCCTATCCTCCAGAGCAGTCGCAACCCCTCCCGGCCTGGTATCATCTGCAAACTTAATAAGTGTACTTTCAATGCCAATATCTAAATTGTTGATATAGATATTGAACAGAGCCAGTCCCAAAACAGAGACGCGGTGACACACCTCTGATTTCACATTTGTGGAAGACCAGTCTCCACAGCGGTCAGATTAAAAAAACAATCACACTCTTTCTGTAACCTCAGTGTGGAAAATACCACAGTCTTTTTTAAAACTGCTCTACACTTTTCTTTTAATATTAAGTGCCAGCAATCTGGTTCCATTTTGGCTTAAGTGAAGCCCATCTTTCCAGGATAGGCTCCCCCTTTCCCAAAAGTTTTCCCTGGTCCTAATAAATCTAAACACCTCCTCCCTACGCCAACATCTCGTCAGGCATTGAGACCCTGCAGTTCTGCCTGTCTACCTGGCCCTGTGACTGGAACTGGAATAATTTCAGAGAACGCTACTTTTGAGGAGCTAGATTTCAATCTCTTGACTAGCAGCCTCCAGGACCTCTCTCCTATCCTGTCATTGGTATCTACATGTGCCACGGCCACTGGCTCCTCCCCAGCACTACACATACATCTATCGAGATGTCTGGAGAGAGCCACAACCTTCGTACCGGGCAGGCAAGTCACCCTGTGGATCTCCTGATCAGCACAGACTCAGCTGTCTGTGTTTTTAATGATTAAAACCCCTACTACTAACACCTGCCTTTTCCTAGTAACAGGAGTTCTCTCCCCCCGGAGAGGTATCCTCAGTGCGAGAGGATACCACAGCATCATCTGAAAGGAGGGTCCCAACTACCGGATCATTTCCCTCTGCTCTAGCAGTAAGTTCTCTTTCCTTGAGACTTTCACCCACCTCAACAACACAGAGGCTGTTTGACAGGGCGTGGAGCATTCGACTGTACCCTGGAAAATCTGATCTACCTCTGCCTGCCTTAGCTCCTCCAATCCAGCTACTCTTGTCCACCATCACATTTAGTCAATAGTAGCTTGATTGTCTCTAGTCCAGCACTCTCGGGACCTGACCGGTGCCAAACCAGAGAATCTGCGAATCACGGGAGGTCCATATTGTCTCGCAGCATCACCAACCCTTCCACTGCTTGCTGGGCTCTGAGAAGACATTTGGGGGTAAATTAGAGCTAAATCACAACACAGAACACAGGACTGACAATGGTAAACAATCTTTATGGGACCCCAGGAAACGTGGCAACACCCATAAGTGGACACCTGGCTAACTAAAATCATGCCGGACCATGGAAGTTCTGGAGCAGAGAGTGCCGGACTAGAGAGGTTCAACCTGTATTCCTGAGTTTGAACATCGGGGCTTCCGACACGGACACAAAATTTAGAGAGAAAGATAAATGTTTGTCTCTTTTTAAGATTCAAAATAGGCAAAGCCGTCAAGCTTTGCATCCTGACCCAGCTTCATTCTCACCTTGGTTCAGAGCCGTTCGACAGTCTGTATTTCTTGGTGGATTATGATGCTCACAGGAGGTTTTGTGTTTTCTCCTGAAATTTTCACACACCTCTGATTTCAGGTTTGTGAAAGACTATTCTCCCCAGGGGTCAGATTAGAAAAACAATCTTTCTCTCTCTCTATCTTCAACGTGGAAAACACATTCTGTTAGCACATTCCCTTCACTGTGGCTGTTAGAAACAGCAACGATTCATTGTCATTCAAATGTGTGTGACAATGAATAACTGAACGTTTGTATGTTCCAGATGAGAGGAACGCATTCATATTAGGTTTCTTTCATCTGATTCCTTACACTGGATGATTAAAGTTAATTGATTAATCATGGTTTTTTATATAGCAATGAATTCATCAAAGAAGTGTTTGACGTGAACCAGGCTAGTTTTACAGAGCCTGATCCAAGTCACCATGGACCTCAATGGGCTCTGAATTAGCTCAGGGAAAGCTGGGAAGCGAGGTGAATGTGGATCACAGTTTCTGCAGAATTCTGGGAATTTGGACCCAGCGCGGTTGCAGAAAACAGAACCTGCTGCAAACCTCAGATCTGAAATTTTTCCAAGACTGTGGGGCTGAGGGTGGACCCAGAGTTTAGAGGTAATTATATCATTTTTGGGGATCCTTTTCAGCCAGAATGCCCAGTGCCTTTGACGAGAGTTGTGGCTAAGTAAGGACTCCACCATCAGCCTCTCTCAGTGGTTACTTAAGTTTGCTTTTCAGAAATGCTGAACACCTGGTGCTCCAGCTAAACAGGAGCTGCAAATGCTCCTCTTTAGCTAAAACCAGGGAGCTTGAAGTCATTGCAAAGTGCCCATAGACTTCCTTGTGATGTTTAGGGTTGCATATTTAAAGATACGGACTGAAATCGTGCCATCAGTGAAGTCAAAGGCAAAACTCCCATTAACTGAAAGTACCCTTTCTAAACTAAGTGAAAACGCTTCTCCTTTTTTTTTAATATATACACAACTTAACTTCCCTCTGCAAGACTCAGCCATTGTTATTTTCTAAGCTTGAGTTGTGTACATAAGAATTAAAGGAGTAAATTTCTGCAGGGTAATTTTAGAAGCAGACTTTTCGCACTTACTACTATACAGCATCACCACAGGACTCATAGAAATCCAGCTGAGGGAAATAATATTCTATTTTTGTTTATATTCACGAAACTCATACAGGTAGTTGCTCATTAAGAAAGGTATTTGCTTGCCATGGTGCTGCATTAGAAACACACACAGATGTTAAAATAGGGCAATATCTGGAGGGACCTGAAAGTTAAAATTAGACTTGCCAAGTTGCTTGTTCCATAAAAGACCTTCTAAGAAATTTTTTGCTGGTCCTGGCAGCATTTAAAGTTAAAATCCTGTGCCATATTTGAAAACAGAGTGAGAAATGTGTTGGGGTTTAAATAGCACAAGGTGACAGTGATAACACCTTTGCTAACAAAAGCTGTGAGGCATCTGAAAATTATTAAGGGCGGTTCAGTGAACAGGGACACTTCTGCTTTCTGGGTTTAAAGATGTAAAAATAATTTGGCCACATCTTCAGCTGGTGATGTCAGTGGGGCTGCCACCGTTATAAATAACTAGTTTTGAACCTAGGGAGAGGTGGTAAAAACACCAAAGGTTTTCACCTTGTGTTAGTATTTACCAGTAATAATGGGAAAGCCTTTAGAAAATACAGCTACGTTTTGTGTCCCATTGCCACGCCCATGGGGAAAAAATACAATCGCTTACAGCAACACTATACATTGCTCCCTGCTCCTCCAATGACCAGTGTTCCCCAATGTACCACGGTGAAAGGGGCTGCCTTTACTTGCTTAAGAACAATATTACTAGGAAGAAGGGAGCGGGCATGGATGTGTCAAGTCACATGACTGTAAAGCCAAGGGGAATTGTTTGGGACCACATGAGTGCATAGTCAGTGAGAAAGGGGGGTGTAATGGGGCAAGGCCCTAAAGCCAAGAGGGCCATAGAGAAGTCCTCCAGGAGGCTAGAGTGGCTGTGGAGGAACCAGCCAATCAGGAGAGACTACAAAAGGAGCTGCAGAATCAGAGACAGTTCATTTGCAGCCCAGACCTGAAGGGAAAAGGTCAGGGGTGGCTGGCAGGTAGAACCAGAGACAGCTCAGAGGGGGGAGCTGTTCAGGGCACTGTCTCCAGGAGGAGAAGCCCTGGAGGCACCACTCTCCTACCAGGTGGAGAAACCGTCTGAGACTAGACTCAGAGAGACACTCTACAGAGGGTACCGGGATGGGCCCCTGTGGAACGAGGAGTAACGGTAGTTCAGAATAGGAAGCCTAATCCGAACTACCTAGTCCATGCCGCGTGTAGCCGCGAGCATGGAGACCGAACTAGCGGGGCTTTAAAAATGGCGGGGCCCGGCAATATGCAAATGAAGCCCGGGAAATTCAAATCCTGGGCTTCATTTGCAACTTCGGTTGCCTGCATTAACCACCCTAGTTCGAACAAGGGTGGTAGTGTAGACATACCCATAGAGTCCAGGAGAGCAATGAGTTGTTCTTCACACAACGCACAGTCCACCTGTGGAACTCCTTGCCAGAGGATGTTGGGAAGTCCAAGACCATAACAGCGTTCAAAAAAGAACTAAATAAATTCATGGAAGATACATCCACCAAATGGCTATAGCCAGGATGGGCAGGGATGATGTCCCTAGGTTCTGTTTGTCAGAGGCTGGAAATGGGTAACAGAGGATGGATCACTTGATGATTGCCTATTCTGTTCATTCCTTCTGAAACACCTGGTGTTGTCCACTGTCAGCAGTCAGGATACGGGGCTAGATGGACCTTTGGTCTCATCCAGCCTGTTGTTCTTGTCTTCTTCATTTATATCATCTTCTATTGATTCCGTTTACACCATCAATAACTCTTACTCTTCATGTCTGTTACAGGCTTTTATCACCTAATCATGAATATGTACTCTGCATATCAAGTGTGGTCTTCGTTGTTATGGGACTGGAGAACATGTCCAAGACACCTGTTTTTGGCTGCCTTCAATATTCTCTTAACGGATGGGTGTCTGCTCAGCCCCAGATATTGGCAAGAGGGTGGTAAATGACTTCTTTTCAAAGGGCTGCTCCTGTTGAATCACCATGAGTTGTCTTTCCAGTTCAAGAGAGTCTCTTCCTTGTATTTTCTGGCCAGGGTAAGTGAAAATATTGGTATCTTCCCCATTTCTGACATGACTTTTCATCATGGCTCTGTGAGCCTTTATTCTGACACAGATATCGCTGGCTGTCTTTAGAGGGAGAGCTTTTCTTCCTTTTCTTTGGGATTCATTTACTGATTCCTCTTTGTTCTGATCTATTGCATTTGATAATTAATGGCATTTGTTCTAACTGATTCTCTTCAAACATAGCATAATGATATTTTTTCAAAGCAGGGCAGCCAACATTGCAAAAAGCTTTGGCCAAGTTGCTAGCAGTGATGAATGTGATTTTTCTATGGGCTTATAGATATTATTCAAGGATTCATCAATTAGAGGAAAGCTGTTCTTCGCAAGATACAGATGAAAATCCCCCTGAAACTTCTGTAAATCTCTTTCAGCTAAATTGCACCCTGGGATTGAGATGACTTTGCTAGGAATAATTAATAGCTTTAAACCTCTGCTTGGTTTAGAAAGACAAACTGCCTTTTGTGAAACACCCAGCATTTCAGATCTCTCCATTCTAGTTGGCCTTTTGCTCACAGATTCTTAATCTGTGGCCCTTTGCCAGCATATTCTTAAAATATGTCTGTAGCCTTGTTGTTTTATCTTTCGGGCCACACCTTCACTAAATGGAAGATCCATGCTGCCGAGATCAATCTTCCAGAATTCGGTTGAGCGAGTCTAGTTAAGGCCTCCTAAATTGAACTCAGAGGGCACCCCCCACCGGCAGCCAGGACTCCTGCTTCTGCGAGGAGTAAGGGAAGTCAATGGAAGCAAGGTACATTGACTTCAGCTATGTAATTAAGGTAGCTGAAGTTGCATATCTGGATTTGACATTCCCCTTTAGTGTAGACCTGGCCTTAGCATTTTGCAATTCTCTGCTTTTCTGTGGCTACTTGTAAACATGAAACACATGTGATGAGGGCACCAATAAGACACAATTGCAGCATGGTATATGCAGGAACACTCTTGGTAATGTTGTCTTCCAACCCCATAGTCACTTTTATAGATCAACAAAAATATTATGGGGATCTTTCTTTTATGAACCTCTGGAATTTTTTTCATGGCCTTGATAAAGTCTCAAAATGAAAGCAAGCTGTAGATTTCCTCTCTCTTAGGGTACGTCTAGACTACAAGCCTCTTTCGAAAGGCACCCAGGTAGTCTGGATGCTCTCTTTCGAAAAAGCCCTGTTTGCATTCAAGAACACCTTTTTTCAAAAGAGCATTTTTGAAAAAAGGCGTTCTTCCTCATAAAACGATGTTTACCACGGTCGAAAAACCCACTGCATTCTTTCGATTTAATTTCAAAAGAATGTGGCGGCAGTCTAGAAGCAGGGGAAGTTTTTTCAAAAAAAGGCCACTTTTTCGGAAAAAACCTGTAGTTTAGACACACCCTCAAAGTTCCACACTCTACTCTTTACAAGCCATCATGTGATTGCCTACCTCAGTTGCCTTCCCGGTCAAAATGATATTTTCTTCGCAAGCTACCTCTCCTAATCTCTGCCTGTGTATTAAAAAGACAAATACGTCTGAGATCACCATCATTCTATTAGGCTAGCAATCGAACCAATGCAACATGGATAGTTTAAGAGATGAAGACTCTCACATTCTCTGTGAAATAGCCCCATGGGAGTGATGCTAAGAGTATTTACATTCTATCACATTGCACTCAGCATTATCTGTATGACCATGAATCACCGCCCTACGGTGAGGAAATAGGAAATCCAGTTAGATTCCTGAAGATACTCTTGCTAAGTCTGAACAAGGTTCTCCATCTTTCACTGCCTTGTTGAACACATTTTACATTCATCTTGTTTCTGCCTTAGCTGAGAGCTAGTTGGCTTTTAGCTCATGCAATAGAAGACACTCATGTTCTAAGCTCCAAAGTTTGCAAGTTCAGTTCTGCCAGCAGACGGCCAGGCTCTGCCGGCATTACACTGGCAAAATAAAAGAATCTAGATGCAAGACAAGTCATCCCCTGATTTCCAGAGCAAACTCATCTGGGTGCCTTTTATATAGAAGTAGATCCTTCCTTAATTACATTACAAAATCTAGGGAGTTCATGACCGTGAATGGCTACTGCCATTTGCTTAAGACATGGTACAAATTATTAGTAGTATGTATCATGTTTTAAACAATGTCTAGCTGATTAAGTGCTTTTCAGTAGATCTCCAAGCACTTTACAAAGGAGTTTGTCTTTATCCCTCTCTTCCAGGTGGGGAAACTGAGTCACGGAGTGAGAGGAAGTGATTTTCCCAAGGTCATCCAGCCAGCTAGTGTCAGACCTGGGAATAGAAGCTCCAGGTTCCAATCTAGCACAGTATCCGCTAGGCCACACTACCTTCTTAAGCTTCCCCAACCTTCTAAAGCACCACAGGCACATCTTATTTCAGTCTGGGTTCTGTGCAGTGTGACAGAGTTTTTCGGTTGTATTGTATGGCACAGTGACTCGGGCCCTGAGTGTACAAAGCCCTACATCTTTAAGCATGAGTTATCTCACGGAAGTCTGCGGGATTCATGTCTATGCTTAATCAGGGACTTGACGTGGACTCCAGATGTGTAATCCAGGATCTCAGGTACAGCTGGTTAAGAAGGTTTCAACAAAACACAAGGGCTGTGTCTACATTGGCACCCCTTTCCGGAAAAGGGATGCTAATGTAGACTTCGGAATTACAAATTCCATGGGGGATTTAAATATCCCCCGCGGCATTTGCATTTACATGGCTGCCGCTTTTTTCCAGCTTGGGGATAAGCCGGAGAAAAGCGCCAGTCTAGACATGATTCTCTGGAAAATAAGCCCTTTTCCGGAGGATTTCTTATTCCTACTTATTTCCTACTCTGTGGTGTTGGAGCAGCAGCTGGACGGTGACGCCTTCAGGCAGCTGGGGCAGGCTGTCGGCTCGATAGGCCGCCAGAGACCTGAGCCTGGTTGCCTGCCTATCACTGAGAGATGGGGGATCTCCATCCAGTCTGGCACAGTCCTCAGTGGTGGAGCAACCCTGTCTCCCCACACCCAGTCGCGGTTGCCGGCATGGAAGCAGACTCTTTCAGCCCTGTCGCTCGCCTCCTTGTCCGCGGACTGCACACACGACAACGAGTCAAGAAGGAAAGGACTGAAGAAAAGACGCGAGAAGACACACACCCCTCCCCGCCGGCCTGAGCGCCTACGACAGTGACCTGCCTGCCCGAGTTCCCTTTCTGTGGTGTCTACTGTTCCTGTGGCATCTTCCTACCTCACCTCCGATCAATGAGAGCGTGCTGGCATGATCCCCTCCTTCCCGGAGTGTCCCTGTTTATTTGTCTTTTGGGTTCTGGCTTCATGCCGCTGCTTTGTCCTTAACCACTGGATTTGGGGTTCTGTTCTCTAGCCTGAGGTGTCTTTTTAATTAGGCTTGGCATTGCGTTTAAATAAAGCTGTTTGTTGGACCAGCCGTCCTGTTGTGCCCTTCATACTTGACTAATAACCGGCAATATAGGCACAATACGGGTGAAGAGATTGAGTTTGGGCCCTTCTGATGCAGGTGTCCGAGCCTACCATTGATAAAATCATGTTCTTGCTGCTGGAAACCAAAAATGTAGACACCGTGTAGATTCAAGCAGGAGGGTTTATTATGCACAGCGCTGGTGGAGTGTCACCCTGCCACTCGGGCTCAGTGAACACTGCAGAGCAATTGATACAATAGATTTGTATCAAAACTATTTCACTAGGAGGGTGGTGAAGCCCTGGGATGGGTTCCCTAGGGAAGTAGTGGAGTCTCCATCCCTAGAGGTGTTTAAGTCTCAGCTTGACAAAGCCCTGGCTGGGTTGGTCCTGCCTTGGGCAGGGGCTGGACTTGATGACCTCCTGAGGTCTCTTCCAGCTCTATGAGTCTATGATTATATGGGGCACCAATGGGCGGAGAGAAGCGATGGGGTGGGTTCTGGCAGCAAGATATATGAGCACGGTAAGCCAATAGTCTAAGAGATTACATAGTAGCTCCGCCCATAGCTCAAGTTAACATATTTGCTAAAACACAAGTATTCCCTCATCCCTCAAGAATTGCCTTGCAATGCATAAGCTACATTCCAATTGGGATCCATAGGCGTGATGACAGTGCTTTCCTGACAGGAGTGGAGTGTGGTTCATAGGTGTTTGTCTAGGGCAAGGTTCTTAACCTTTTTACCTTTACACCTCCCCTGAAAGTGAACTTCATGTTCACACCCCTCCTGGGAGCCATTTTGTGCACAGCCTAGCTCCGCCTCCTCACCTGACAGGAAGCTAAGGGGCGTGGCTAGAACTATAAGAACTCTGCCAGGGAGCTCAGTCGGGGCTCAGCCTCTGAGGGAGACAGAGGTCTGCCCAGAGCTCCTGGCTGATGAGGCTGAGACCGTCGGACTTGGGTCTCCCACAGCCGCCTTCCCTCAGGCCAGCGAAGGCTTCCCTGCCTTGGCTGCCGAGGCCTGGCCAAGCCAGCCGGCAGGGCTACCCTCTGATCTAGAAGAACCCAACGCTCTACTGGTGCCTGGCGATTCGGAGGACTGGCCTGAGCTGAAGGCCTGGCTTGAACCCCGAGGCCTTCCTGAACCCTGGGACCTGGCGAACCAGCTGGACGCAGCCGTCCGAGCTAATTCCCAAGTCCGACAGCTGATGGTGCTGTGGGGTGAGTGAACCCTGTTACAATGCCTAAATGAATAACATGAGTTTTTTACTTTGAACCTTTTCCTAACAAATTTACGTAATATTTGAAGATGAAAGTCGGCAGTGCTCACGTACTGCTATTGTAGTGTGTCGTCACATAGGCCTGATTGATTCGCACTGCTATTGTAGTGTGCCGATCTCTAGACGTTAATAAGAAATTAATGTTTATAATTTTAATTTATAATATTAATTATGAAGAAATCTAAACTTTAGAATTTTATCCAGTGAGAAGGCAATTGCGATACATTTTCTGAGAGGCACCTCACACCTCCCCTGTACCCCCTTCACACCTCCCCTGGGGAGGCGCATCTCACTGATTAAAAACCCCTGGTCCAGGGATATAAAGCAAAAAGAGACCTAATATTGGGTATGCAGCAAAGCAATTGTTTATCGAGCTTGGATTGTCAGGGAAGGTATCGTCTCATAATGACGTGTTAGGCCTTTCCCTGAATCTGTGGTTGGCCTTGGGAAGGCAGCTGTTGTTGCTGTGCCATGCTGGATGGCAGACTATGAGCATGGGCGGCCCGTCCATACAGGCAAACTAGGCGGTTGCCTAGGGCGCCAAGTTAAATGGGGCACCAAATGGTGGCGCAATATCGTTGAGGGGTTTGAAGGTGGAGGCGCCGATTGCTTGGTTCGCCTAGACCGCCAGTTGCTGGCAGCGAGTCTTGGGCAGCCCCTGACTATGAGGCCCCCTTTCAGGGCTTTGGCCTTTTTTGTGTGTGTGAAATGCACGATAAGGGTGTTGAATTATGGCTTCCCTCCTAAGTTATGCTACTTCGGCTCCTTCTATTTGTGATACACAGGCGAGGCTGTTTTTCTGTATTTTTCCTAGGGCCGGTTGTCTGTTGGCTAGGCCTTATGCCTCTGCCTCAGCTTAGCCAGAGACCATGGTTCCGAGACTTACCTATATATCAATGAGCTATTTGCCATTCTATCCCTACACTTGCCTTACAACATTTGGGGCTAGCTTCTGCTCCAGAACCTGCTCCAACAGATCTAGCTAGCGAGCTCAAAGCTAACTCGGGTGTGTCTGTGTAAACTGCCACCACCCTCTGTGATTGCAGGATAGACAAACTCTCAGATTCCAGCCCCAGAAGGACACTGAATTTATCTGGGGCATTTCCCTCTGTGCTTGTTTTTGGTGTGGCTCTGGAAAACCAGAAATTCCCATCTGTGTAGGAGTACTGCTCGCAGCCTTTGCACCAGCCTCAGACACAGTTTAAATAAGTGCAGCTTGATGTATTTGAGGGATGTTGCACCTGCGTAGGCCAGATCTGAAGGCCCTAAGACTCCAACTGATCCTGCCCTAGGATCCCCTGGTGTGATCCATGATGCTTGCACACAGCCCTGCTGAAGTCAACAGGATTCTGTGCATGGCCGCAGCAGCAGATCCCGGTGTAGGATCCAGGCATTTACTTGCATGCATGTCTTCTGGAGGGAGGAGTAGCAGATGAGACTAACACTAGATTGTTGCTTTAAATTTGGTCCCTGTCATTAGTGCCCAACCGCGGTGGACATTGGATGGTTGTTAGCAGCACGCGGAATGAGTTGGTGGTCTTTGCCAAGTTCCTGCTGGACAGGTGTGCCCATCACTGCAACCTTCCCTCTCTCTGACAGTAAAGGCTCTCTCCGTGATAGATTGATCTGTTCTAATAGTTGTGTGGGAGGCAGTTCCTCTGGTACAAGATGCAGTTCCTCTGGTACAAGATACAGGCCCACGGGTGGTATGAGTACCCAAACTTGCACTAGGTCTGCCTCTGTAGTTTACATGCTGCAAAGATAGAATCCAGCCTCCTTTCTAAGGCTGACAAAGCAGTCAAAAAGTCATTGACGTTTTCAGTGATGTTGCAAACTACAACTGCCGAGCTCTGTGCTAGATTGTGTAGATACGGACAACGAGAGCGTTTCTAGACAACAAACAATGCTTTCTTGCCCAAGCTTAAGGAAATGAACCCCAACGTCCATTAAACAAGAACCATTTAAGTTACTGACAAAGTAGTTTGATGTTGCCCTTTGGAAATGCAGATGACTCAATATTTTATTTCAATTGGGACTCAGATTGCAAACAGATATTTGAATAATACAAACATTTCTTCACATAAAATATACTTTACTTGTACTTCATGATGCTCTCGCTCCTTCATCTTAATCATGGATGTGAGAGTAAGTTTTTCACGCTTAGTAATTCATGCTTTCATTCCACATTGTTCTGGGATGGGATTTTTATTTTTCAAATAAATACCATATATACTCAATCATAAGCAGAATTGTTTTGGTAAAAAATGATGCAGTAGAGAGCAGAGGTCGGCTTATGAATGGGTCACTTCACTTTACCAGCTTTTTGTTAACTTGATGGAGGTCGGCTTATGAATGAACGCTATTATGATCGAGTATACAGTACTTTTTTATTTAAACAATTGGCCTCCAGTGATCTCACTCTTACCTGTAAAAGATATAAATGCAAGATTTATTCATCATTAAAAAAGTCTACAGATCAAAGCTTCTTAATTGTGATTTGCCTATTGACCTAATGTCCTTGAAAATTATACCACAGAAGATGTGATCGCAATTTCCAGACACAATTCCATTGTTTATCCTATAAAGATTTTCCACCAAGTAATTTAAAAATGAATGTTCCTATTAGGTAACAGCAATCTATGGGCAAAATGATCCCTTGCAATGCTTTGATATTGCTTTCTCCAGGCCAAAGGAAGTTAGACACCTAGGCGCTACTGGGACTTTCAAAAGTGCCTGTCTGCATTGTCAGACACCTAGCAGCCTGTAAATACCTGGCTTGAAGGACCTGAAAATCAAGTGTAACTGCATTCCATTGCACCTGTACCTTCATCTGTTGGCCTCAGAGGCTGTGTCCTAAGTTGAAAAATCAGCCATCCTTCTTACAGTGCATCTCTCTGCAGTCCCTTGAAAATGCCATCACCAGATTTCAAACTCTCTGCCCCTGGACGTGAGTCTGACGATGCTATTTCAGATTAGAGATGTGTCCAAATAGCCACACTGACTCAAGGCTGTGGAATAGACCACACAAGTGTTGCTGGCTACTGCAGAGAGTTTTGTGGAGAGTTGTTAGCAGTCAGTCACTAATTTTAAAAACTTGTGTGTGAATGCAACACAGGAGTCACCAGGACTTGGGACCTTCGAGCAGGCTGAAAACAAAAGTTGATTTCTTCACCCCCTGTTTGAATATCTACTTTCAAAGAATCGCCTCATGCAGCTGTTCAGACCTGGTCCTTTATCAACTGGAGGAAATCCATCCTGGGAGTTAATGGTAACAAAGACAGTTCCTTAATTTACATATCACCTTGTGGAAGGAGTGTTGTGAGGAACATCATGCACTTGATTTTTATACTGTGCAAGTAACAAAAAGAAGCTAAAGGCAAGGTACCATTTATATGAGGCTCAGAGGAACATGGGAATTACATAAGAACGGCCGTACTGGGTCAGACCAAAGGTCCATCTAGCCCAGTAGCTTGTCTGCCGACAGTGGCCAGCAGCAGGTGCCCCAGAGAGGGTGGACCGAAGACAATGATCAAGCGACTTGTCTCCTGCCATCCTTCTCCAGCCTCTGACACACAGAGGCCAGGGACACCATTTCTATCCCCTGGCTAATAGCCTTTTATGGACCCAACCTCCATGAAATTGTCTACCTTCTCTTTAAACTCTATTATAGTCCTAGCCTTCACAGCCTCCTCTGGCAAGGAGTTCCACAGGTTGACTACACGCTGGGTGAAGAAGAACTTTCTTTTATTAGTTTTAAACCCGCTACCCATTAACTTCATTTGGTGTCCTCTAGTTCTTCTATTATGGGAACTAATAAATAATTCTTTATTCGCCCTCTCCACACCACTCATGATTTTATAGACCTCTATCATATCCCCCCTCAGTCTCCTCTTTTCTAAACTGAAAAGTCCCAGTCGCTTTAACCTCTCTTTATATGGGACCCGTTCCAAACCCCTAATCATTTTAGTTGCCTTTTTCTGAATTCATCCCCTAGATCCGCCCCCACATCCATCTAGCCCGGGATACTCAGAAGCAGATAACTCAGAGGAAAGGCTACGCACCCCGAGGGGGACAGATATGGATTAATCTACCCCCACAAAGGTCTTGTTCTAATCATTAGGGACCATCTTAAACCCTGCAGCATATTCCTTCCCAAACTCGGTGTTTGCATGAACCATTTTATGCAAGTAACGCATCCGATGTGAAATGACCGGTTCCTTTACAGCTTAGTGGCCGCCGTCTTAATTCTTAAGCCAATTGCCTTTCCTCATTGTTTTCGGTGCAACTTCATCCTTGTGAAGGACAGCCCTGGTGAGAAAGGTTTGCAGGACCAGCCCCTAAGCTGTCGATATTTCCAAGCAGCGATACTCCATCCTGCCTGGCACACCAAGCAAAATGGAACCCGCAGTGCTAAAAGCCTAAGCCACGCCGTTTGGACTACAGAAGTCGCTTCTCTATCTACTCGCAGTAGTCGGGCCACTGGAACCGCTTTCGTCCACCAGCCACTAGGGGTACGTCTAGATTACACCTCTCTGTTGACAGAGAGATGTAGATTAGGCATGTCGAAATTTCTAATTTAGCGGGGATTTAACTATCCCGTGCTTCATTAGCATAAATATGGCCGCTGCTTTTTTCCGAAATGGAGCTTTTTAAAAAAAACAATAGTCTACATATGGATCTTTCGAAAATACAACCCTTTTTCGAAAGATCCTGTATTCCTCAAAAAATGAGGTTTACGGGATCTTTCCAAAAAAGGGTTTATTTTTTGAAAGATCCACATCTAGACTATCATTGGAAAAAAAGCGGCAGCCATGTTTATGCTAATGAAGCACGGGATAGTTAAAGCCCCGCTTCATTAGCAATTTCGACATGTCTAATCTACATCTCTCTGTCGACAGAGAGGTGTAATCTAGACCAATGGTTCTCAACCATGGGCCATATGGTTCCCCAGGAGCCACACCCTACCTCTAGGGGGCCACATGGAAACAACGGAACATTAGGTAAATTAGGTACCTTTTTTTCAAACTAACAGCGGCTATGGGGGGGGGGGCACAGAAGTAAACGAGGCTCAAAAGGGGGCCATGAGCAAAAAAAGGTTGAGAAACACTGATCTAGACACAGCCTAGGAAGGGGGTTACGCCCCAACTCTGCTACTGTAGCTTATGTTGAGCGTAATCCACTGGTCAACAGGAATTGTGCATCTTTCACTGAGACCAAAAATATTTCGAAATAACAGGCGGCTTGTGTAGACGTGGGGTAGGTATTTCGGGATACCTCCAGTATCCCAAAATAGCTGTGCAGTGTGGATGTACCCTATGGTGCTACAGGACTACTCGTTGTTCAATTCCATACCATTTGATTTCAGCAATGCAAAATCAGAGCCTCTCTGTAGTTACAGCAAGCTTTTGGCCACGGATGCATGAACAGGGAAAAATGTCAATCTAACCCCAGAGGACCCAGAACCAAAATTAAGTATAATTTACAATGATCTATTAAGTCTTCTCCCCAAGTTCTTTTTATGAGAATATTTAGAACATCATGAAGAAAAGGAGCTAGTAAAATCGTTATAAAACAGGAAACGGCCTGAATTTTAACCCAGAAAATAGATACCTTGTTACAATCTAATCAAACCCTTTTATAGGATTGTAACAATTTACAACGATCAATCTGCTATTAGAGGAAGAGACCTCCACATCTGTATCCTTCTCTACATCTAAAATACCTTAGATCAAATTCCGGTATTAATAAGGCCACGGTATTAATAAGGCCACAACTTCCCCTTGCATATGATCACATTTATCATAACAGGAGTAAAAATCGCAAGACTGGAAGAGGAGAGAGGCTGCAGCGACATTTCCTGAATCCACAGAACATCGGGTGTTCTTGCAAGGAGTCAGTTAAAATCAAGACTTTGGGGGACTGTAGCACATGACTTAGGAGGAGAGACTGAGGGATGTGGGCTTACTTAGTCTGCAGAAGAGAAGAGTGAGGGGGGAGAGCAGCCTTCAACTACCTGAAGGGGTGATCCAAAGAGGATGGAGAGAGGCTGTTCTCAGTGGGAACAGATGACAGAATGAGGAGCCATGGTCTCAAGATGAAGTAGGGGAGGTCTAGGTTGGATATTAGGGAAAACTATTTCCCTAGGTGGGTGGGGAAGCACTGGGATGGGTTCCCTAGAGAGGTGGTGGAATCTCCATCCCTAGAGGTTTTGAAGTCCCGGCTCGACAAAGCCCTGGCTGGGGTGATTTAGTTGGGGTTGGTCCTGCTTTGGGTAGGGGGTTGAAGTTGATGACCTCCTGAGGTCTCTTCCACCCCTATGACTGTGATTCTAACTATGTCACACAAGACAATAAAATGCTCATATGCCACTGAAAAAAACCAGCGACGCAATCAAACAGAACTTGCATATGTCTAATTGCACCACGTACCCTGCAGCAAATCAAATGTCTTTAATATCATGAAAGCTTTAAAAGAAAAAAGTCCTGTTTGCCTTCCCCCCACGCATTTGAGAGCAGTTGATGACTTCAGCACTGAAGCCAGTAAATTGGATTTTAGACATTAGCAGGCTGCTATCTGATACATGATCCAAAGTAGCCCGAGACAGTAAATCAAAGGAATCAGTCTGACAAAAAACTGACTTTCATACCGGGCTCCTTAGGCTAAGCATTAATATGTTTACCAAAGGAGGCCAGCTGTTGACTAGCATAAGTGCTTCTAAAAGGGAGCCTTTCGTATTTTGTTAATTTCGTAGTTGTACAGCTCACTCTAAGACTTTATCCTCCCCATGCAGCAGAGCTGTGAAGTAGCACAGGAAATTCTCCTGAAAGGTTTCTTCTTCTTTTTTCCTCCCATTCCTTAATAAATGATTAGCCCCAGAATGTAGCCATTATTCCATCCACTCCATGCACAGGCATTAGGAAATTTCAGTGGCAAAAGAAATAGAATAGCTTTTGCTTCTGCAGGATGCGGTTGCTAAGGCAAGAACAGAGGCTGGAGGGGAATTGCACAGAAAGCGGGAGGAAAGTGATGGCAGGAAATTTTGTGTTGGCAAAAAGGCACAGTAAAACCACATGAGTGGTGTGGAGAAAGTGACTAAGGAAAAGTTATTTACTTGTTCCCATAATATAATGATTCTGGGATGCAGGAACAGGTGTATTGTGAGCAAGACACGAGATGTCATTCTTCCGCTCTACTCTGCACTGGTTAGGTCTCAGCTGGAGGATTGTGTCCAGTTCTGGGGACCACATTTCAAGAAAGATGTGGAGAAACTGGAGACGGTCCAGAGAAGAGCAACAAAAATGATGAACGGTCTAGAGAACAAGAGCTATGAGGGCAGACTGAAAGAATTAGGTTTGTTTAGTTTATAAAAGAGAAGACTGGGAGGGGACATAACAGTTTTTAAGTACCTAAAAGGGTGTTGCAAGGAGGAGGGAGAAAAATTGTTTTCCTTGACTGCTGATGGTAGGACAAGAAGCAATGGTCTTAAATTGCATCAAGGGAGGTTTAGGTTGGACATTAGGAAAAACTTCCTGACTGTCAGGGAGGTTAAACGCTTGAATAAATTGCCTAGGGTGGTTGTGGAATCTCCATCACTGAAGATATTTAAAAGCAGGTTAGACATACACCTGTCAGGGATGGTCTAGACGGTGCTGGGTCCTGCTGTGAGGGATTCAATGACCTCTTGAGGTCCCTTCCAGTTCTAGTGTTCTACGATTCTGTAAGAACCCAGTATTCCCATCCTCTGAGTAACCAGTACAGCAATAATCAGTTGGCCCATCCATTTAGGGGTAACAGCAGAGAATACGGAGAGCAAGGACTGTGGCTGTCAACTTGGCCACACCCATGATAAGTGGGCATCCAGCTAACTAAATAATGTCAGACCACAGATGTTGCTGGATCAGAAAGTGCCAGTCTAGAGAGCTTAAACCCGTAGTGCAAAATGCTATATTTTATGGAGAATGGCAGGCAAGCAGAGGGCAGTCAGAGTGGCAGGAAATAGGGGGAAGATGATGTGGAATTCTCATTAGGAGGCTGAAGGCTTCATGTTTGATGTAGGTGGGACGTGAGAAGAATGACCGTCCAGGAAAGCATGCAAGGAAGAAAACAACATGAAAGGACTTGGAAGACTGAGGGGATGATGGAAAGACTCTGTCAAGAGCAGTTTGAAGAGAAAAGGTCTGGAACGCCAAGATCTAAGAACTCACACCTCATGGAATAACACTTATTTCAAAATAACTTTAGTGTGGACTCTCCAGAGCCACTATTTTGAAATAACTACTCCCCAAAGTCATTTGAACAAATTACTTCCCAGTGCTTCTTGGGTCCCTAAGTTGAGGTAGCGTGTTCACATGGACAGAGGACTAATTTTGATAATTCCTCATAATGTGGACATGCTATTTTGATTTTGTTATGTCAGGAGTCATATTTTAGTTAGTTTGAAATAGTTGCGTAGGGTTGACATGCCCAAAGAGGACAAGGTGTCAAGAAATGAAGTGTGCTTCTGTAGGCTGTCGAACAAGTGATTGACTGCTTCACTCCAAAGTGATCGGCTTGTTTTTTGTGTTCAAAACATCCTGTTTTTTCTATCTGGAAAAGTAGTGGAGATTGGCCACAAGAGAACTAAGAAAGGGAAAGGGATTTTAATCAGATTGTTTAAAACACTGTTGGTTTTTTAACACCTATTTAAAAACCAAACTCCTGGCTGAGTTCCACCTTGTACTCAATTTAACAGAACGAATACAGCTCCGATTCTTTAATGAAGCAAACATCAGTGGATTTATTTCCTTAAATTAGAATCGTGAGCTGCAGTGGAAGATGTAATAGTAAATGTGTCCATAAATTTACCAAGGGTAATGCTCCTGATTAACACTAATTGATCTTTCAAATTCAGATCCTCCATGCATTCTTCTGCTACTTTTTTTTGTTCCCATTCAGTAGGAACTGCTTTGCAGACTAGCGGCTTTTGAAAATCTCCAGAAATTTCATTTGCTTCTCTGTTCAAATCCTCATTCTTCTCCTCGGCTTTTTCACTCCTCTGTTCCAAGAGGTGAGATTAATCAGTTCGAATGCACCTGCCACTTCCCTCAGCTAATCATTTCTTTCTGACATCCCCTAATGCCATTCGAGCCAGCAAATCTTGCCTCTATTCTCACTGTGCTCAGAAACTACTGTGATGGTCATGTCGTAAAAATACAGGTAAATTAGACAGAAAAGCACAGTCCGCTGGATTTACTGGAAGTCGTCTGTATTCAGAGGTATTTCTAAAATTTATTAAGTGATCAGCCCCCTTTGACAAGATTTGTTAAGCTCTTATTAAAAGAAACAGCAACAAAAACTTTGGACCTTTAAAGGTAAGCTAGCAACACTGGAGAGATGTGTCAAACTGCATGTCAAGTTCCAGTCGTTCTTTCACATTTGATGAAATCTTTCTACAGATTATGGCTTTACTCTGACACCTGGGAATTCTTAGGATGCTGAGCAGGATCTGAAAATGTTATTTTCCTCTCCTCTGACAGCTTGTTTTTCCACATCATTTACTTCTTCACACAATGCTTTTTGAAAAGGAGCTCTGACGACTGTTTCCCGATAAAAAATGACAACTCCCGGGGAACCTGTACAACCGCATTGACAGGAAAGCTGTAATTTCAAGGTGGAATCATTTCCTTTAGGGGCTAAAATATGACTCCCAAAATCTATGGCAAACATACAGAACAAAAGAGAAATAATTTCATAGGTGTCACCAGTTTCAGAGGCATGACATGTCACGGAAAAGATACATGATGCATAATTCATAGCAGAATCCTCTTTGCTGGATTGTTGCAATACTCCGCATGTTACATCCTACACCCGGCCTATTTCCTCCAGCTTTCTCACAAAAAAAGGCTAGGGGCGGGATAGTCAGAGGCGTGTGGATTTTATAAAAGTTCAGAGACCTTCTTTTGTTTTGTTCTGAGTGCTGTGAAAGGTTGAGGTTTTGTAAAATATTTTCCCTCTAAGCTGTTTCAAAGAAATATGCATTTCTGACTGGAGGGAAGCTTGTACAATAGAAACCTTTGGAATTATGGCTGTATTTCCGCTCTAACGTCTACACAGCAACATTGTTTTGAAGTAACTAACGTTATTTCGGAAGAGCTTTCTCCGCGTCTACACAAACAGGCAGTGATTTCGACATAATGTCGACATTCTGTCAAGCTGGAGGACTTCTTACTCCGACTCCTGTAGTCCTCCTTGTACGAGGAGGAAGGGAAGTCAGAGGAAGAGTGCTCTGTTTTGAAATAAGTGCTGTGTAAAAGCTTATTTTGAAATTGGGAGCAATTTCAAAATAAGCTATGCAATTGACTTAGCGCAATCTGCGTTGCTTATTTCGAGTTAAGCTCTGCCGTGTAGACACAACCTAAGACAACCAGAGATATTGAAGAAAGTCAGAAGTTCGGAGCCCTGGAAACAAGGCACACCTCTTTAAAAGGAAGGGTAATTAACCGTGGATTACTGAGGGTTGTGGTGGCATCTCCATCACTTGATGCTTTTTCTGAAAGATAATGCCTTTTGAGGTCTGAGTGCTGTTTGTCTGTGACAGGAGGTGGGTCCTCGCCACAACACTCTTAGGGCTAGGCAGGGCCATTATGATGTCTGGCCTCCTGCCCCATTCTGAGGTGTGTTAACTGGGGCGTCGTCTGTACGACATGGGACGTCGTTGTTTTGCTCTGTTCAGCCCTGGTGGGGTCTCAGCTGCTGCACTCTGTCCAGTTCTGGGCATCGCACTTGGAGAAAGAAGCGAGCAGATTGGACAGGCCCCACAAACAAGCTACCAAAACGATAAGGGTTAGAAAACTGGTCGATGAGGAAAGGTGGAAAGACAGGGCAGGTAATTGGATGAATCTTGGCTGCTCCTCCTCCACTTACTGACCAGAGCAGCTGAACTAGTACAGGCCATCAGCACATTACTGCTCCCTCAGAAGGAAGCATAAGGGAACGCTGCCTCCCTGGAAAATCCCTGAGTGAAAATCCCTGGCTCAGGTCTCAGCCTAGAGTCAGAGTCTACCACTAAGAGACTCGTCTTACAGCGAAAGGTGCTTTTACATCATGAATGGTCCCATTGGGACTCCTCAGACCGAGGGAGATCACGACCCTGGCTCAGAAAGGGTGGCATACGGCTCGTCAAACCCCTTTAGACAACCTGTGAGCAAAGCCATTATCATTCCAGGTCGTTTGCTTTTGACAGCGAGCTCGATTAAAAATGCCAGACCGTGGGTCTGTCGTGCTGCTCAGAGCTGGGCTCTCGCCTCGGATTTTATCGCCACCTTCTCCCTGGTGTCTGTGGAAGCCAGGCATGACGCTGCCTTGCAGTGAACGCAAGCGAAAGGCAATTCCGATGTTTTCCCCTGCTTCATTATCCAGGGATGAGTTATTCTGCACCTGAGAGGTAAGACGAGAAATGGGGAGACGTGGGTGTACAATATTACTGCGTCTGGCTGCCACCGGCGGAAAAATACTGCAAGCAAGTCTCGCTGGCTGACGCATGGGAAGTTTTCGCTCCCTTGGATTGATGGCGAACTGGCAAAGCCACAAAGCACCGGCATTAGTTCTGTAGGCTGCGTACCAAACAACTGTGCTCGCAATCATTTTCTGCTGGTTACGTCTGAAGAATTCAATTGAGTGCTCGGCCCGGCTTCTAGTTCCATGCGCATATTTTATTGCTTCGGCAGTGTCTGAAAAATCAGCCGTAGGAGTGAGCTGGTTTACAATAGGGTCTGATCATCAGATCTCCACAGGCCCCTGGATAAAGTGAGGGGCAGCTCCATGCTCTCACAAGGGGCAGAAGGGGCAGGGCTGGGAGCCTGGGAACAGCCAGCCCTCAGATTGTAGTGCACCCCCCCCCCCAGCCCTCAAAGCTGCCTGGAGCATGCAGCGTAGTGCTCCAGTGGAGATTTAAAGGGGCAGGGATTCCAGCCACTAGAGCAACTGAATCTCCGTGCCCCAGGGCAACTGCCTCTTTTGCACCCTCTTTCAGTGGGCCTGTCCACTGCCTCCTCCCCGTGGTTGCATCCCATGTGTGGAAAGATCAATGTACCAAGCACCAGTGTATCTGAGGGCAGGCGCATGGACTCGGGAGTCCAATCGTCCGCTGCAATATAGATATTCTGCCCTGCAGAAGATTGTTTCGCTTCTTCTGTGACGAAAGAGCACCAGCTGCCCTTCCCGAGCAGTGACGAGACCATTGCACTCCGTGCGAACAGCCTCACCAGCTGTTCTCCAATCCCTCCGGCTCGGCTCCAGCCAAGCGCTTCAACACATGGTGAACTTTAAGTATGCGAGTAGTTTCACTGGCTTCCAGTCTGGGGGGTAGGTGATTGCGCAAGTGCTGTTGGAGCGTCGCCAGCCGGGCTCTTATCTCACTGCGAGCCTCCTCCCTGGCGCTTGTGCCATGATTTTGTCTGGTAGAAATGGAAAGGAACTTTAAAATTACAGCTGCTCAGTCTAAAATAACCTGAATCTGTGATGGGGGGCAGCAGAATCTGCTCTCGTATATTTAGAACTCGAAATCCACAGTATGTTCCACGGAACCCAACTTTGTGGAAGTTTCTAAGGGGATACTTCTTCCTTAAAGAGCCCTCGCTCTTGCGATGGCACGCCAAGAGAGGCCATTTCAAAGGATTGTTTTATTCATTGTAACTAAGTTCATGGATTCCACGGCCACCAGGACCATAACTGATCATCTCGTCTGATCTCCAGTATCACACAAGCCACAGATCTGTCCCCAAAGAACGCCCAGAGCAGAGCTTGTAGAAAAATATCCAACCTTGATTTTAGAATGGTCAGGGGTGGAGAATTCACCATGACTCTTGGCCAGTTGTTCCAATGGTTAATGACTCTCCCTGTTAATTTCCAGCCTGAAACATCCAGCCCTTAGATCATGTTAGACTTCTCTCTGCTAGACCGAGGAGCTGATTATTCACCAGGCAGGTACTGATAGACTAATCAAGTCAGATCCTTCACTTTCTTTTTATTAAGAGAGATCAGTGGTCACCAACCAGTCGATCGGGAACCACCAGTCGATCTTGGAGCCTCTGACAGGGGATCCTGACTGGTTTGGCCAAGAGGCTATCAAGTGTGGTTACTTCAGCTGCCCCTCCCCCCAGTGCTGTGAACCTCCTGCCCTTTGCCTTGAATCTGCCCCCTCTCCCCTCGTGAGCCTCCTGCTTGCAGTGCCGGGCAGGGAAGGAGAAGAGGGGTGCTGATATCAGGGTACCCCCCCATGTATCCTGTTTCACAAAATGGAGGGGGGGCACAACAGGGCTTGGGATGGAAGGAGTTTTCTGGCTGCTTTTGGGAGTGGTGCAGGGCCAGGGCAAGGGGAGTCTGCCTTAGGCTCACTGTACCACCGCCGAGGAGCCACCTGAAGTAAGCAGTGTCCAGCTGGAGCCAGCTCCAATCCCCTTCCCCAGTCATGAACCCCCTCCTGCACCCCATGCCCCTGCTCTAGCTCTGAGCCCACCCTACATCCAAACTCCCTTATAAAGCCTTCACCCTGAACCCCCTCCTGTACCCTAATTCCTTGCCCCGGGCTCATCTCAGAGCCCCTCTCACACTCCAAATCCCTTAGCCCAAGACCAGAGCCAGTGCCCCAATCCGCTGCCCCTGCCTGGTGTAAGAGAGAGGAGGGTGGAGGGAGGGAGGATGGAGTGAGCAGGGGTGAGGCCTTGGAGAATGGGCACGCAGGAGGCGGGGCCAGGGTATCTGGGTTTGAGGTAGATCCTGGATTGCTCTTACATTCAAAAAAGTCATCTCTACTGGTTGGTGACCACTGATCTAGCAGCACCCCAATGGCCGTGCTGTCAGATAGCTACATGGATGTTCTAGCAGGAGTCACACTAGCACCAAATACAGAAGCAATGTCTTCTGCTACTTGAGAGCCCCCAGTTTCCATGTCCCAGGGTTGCATTAGCTCTTTTGGCTGCAGGGAGCTCATGTTCCGCTGATTCTCCACCGCAACCCCTGAATCTTTTCTCGGAGTCACTGCTTCCCAGGAGAGCGTATGTAGGGTCTACAGTCTTTGGACCCATACATACACTTACACTGAGCCACCATACAATGCATATTGTTTGCTTGTGCCAAGTTTTCCAAGTGGTCCAGATCACTCTGTACTAATAACTGGTCACTTCATTTTTTACCACTTTCCCAATTCATGTCTCACCTGTAAATTTTATCAGTGACAATGGGATGGTCTCTTTCAGGCCATTGATAAAAAAGTTAACAAAAATAGCATAGGGCCAAGAACCAAGCCCTGAGGACCCCTGTGGCGGGCTACTCCCACCTGCAGCTCTCCCGCCAGACCTCTTAAGTCCAAGGCCCTCCGGTCTGAGTCCGAAACACAGTTCAGGGTTGTAGCAGGGACACACCCCAGGTAGAGGGACCAGGGCCTACCCTACTCCACCGGGTCCCGGCCCAAGGCCCTGTGAGTGACCGGATAGCGGGTCACTCCCTCGGTGGAGCAATCCGGCTGAAACGCACTGAGGTTCTCGGGGCGGGAGAGGCGATTCCCGTTCCTGCCCTGGGCCACTTCCTACCTGGTTCACTGAGGTTCCTTCCCAGGTACTCATCCAGCTTGCTGTGCCCTCTGGGCCGGCGTCTCCTCGGTGGGCAGCCTCTGGGATGCACCAGCTCGTCTCCACATCCCCACCAGCCTCTTCTGGGGTGTCTGGTGACCGCTGTGCAGGAGTTCCCTTCACAGGTCATTCTCCTCTGGCTGCCACCTCTGACTGAGTCCTTCCCCAGGCTTTTATAGTGGAGCTACAGCCTGGGCATGCTCGGAAGGGCTGCGGGAGAGGGGCCTCTGCAGCCAGGTAACGCTGTCTGGGCCCTGCAGGCTCAGTACGGGGCTGCCTCGCCCTGTCACTACCCCACTAGAAACATCCTTGCTTGATGATGATTCCCATTCACAATTGAATTTTGAGACCTCTCAGTTAGCCAATTTTTCATTCACTTAATTTATGCCATGTTCAGTATATATTTTAATTTTCTAATTGACTTTTTTAGGTTTAAATACATCTTGTGAAAAAACTATAAACTTCTAAAAACAGGGGTGTATGATCCCTGTGAGCACACTATCTTTCATGGCAACACTATCAGAAACATCCCAAAAAGGAGTGCCAGTTATTTTAAATGGCGTTACTTTCTTCATTCCCAGAACTCTGATTACTTGCAAACGGAAGTGTTCTTAAAAACTTAAAACACACCATTAATTGTATAGTGCCGTACACTGCAAAAGCCCAGAACCGTTTTCATTTCCAAAACAAAGCACCCGTAAAAACCGTGAAGTGCTGCAAGTACTTTCAATCACTGTTTCTGACGTGTGAGTTCCAAATCCATTTTTGTGTGTGTCTATTTTTGTGGTTCATATTTTATCTTGCAAATGCAGTAAACAGAGGAGAGAGACAAAAAATTCTTTGGCTCATTAGGGAAAAGGTTTATAAAAATAGATCTTTTTTTTTCAATGTGTTAAAATAAAGATGCACCACCTTTGTTTAAGCATTTCAATCACGTGCAAAGAGCGACAAGAAAATGGTTTTTTTCCACAACCTCGTTTAGAAGGAGAAACGTGTACACTGTGTTGTTTCAAAGTTTCTGACAAGTGTATTAACTCTGCAGATAAGTCTACACCATGACTTGGTGTGCAACCCTTTTTCTGCTATCCACCTCTTTTGGCTGCCCCTAATAGTACAAACTTAAAAACAACAAATAGTTCAGTAGCACTTTAAAGACTAAGGGTATGTCTACACTTGCACCCTCCTTCGAAAGAGGGATGTAAATGAAGGCATTTGAAATTGCAAATGAAGCCAGAATTTAATTATTCCTCATACAATGAGGTTTACCAGTTATTTAGAGAGAAGGTATTTCTCTCAAAATAACCGCGTCTTAACAGCATCTGTTATTTTGAAATAGCGCTATTTTGAAATAGCGCCATAACACAAATATGCAAATGAAGCATGGGATATTTAAATCCTGGCTTCATTTGCAATTTCAAATGTCTTCATTTGGGGTACGTCTAGACTACAGGCTTCTGTCGACAGAAGTTTTGTCGACAGATACTGTCGACAAAATTTCTGTTGACAAAGAGCGTCTAGACTACATTGAGTTCTGTTGACAAAGCAAGCTGCTTTGTCGACATGGTAGTGTGGACACAAAGGACAGTTTACATGCAATAACACCTTCTGTCGACAGAAACTCTGTCGACAGAAGGCGTTATGCCTCGTAAAATGAGGTTTACCAGCGTCGACAAAACTGCTGAGTTCTGTGGATGTTATGTCGACAGAACTCAGCGGTAGTGTGGACGCAGGTATAGTTTTGTCGACAAAAGTCCACTTTTGTCGACAAAACCCTGTAGTCTAGACACACCCTTGCATCCCTCTCTCGAGAGAAGGTGCAAGTGTAGACATATCCCAAAACATGTAGATGGTATCATGAGCTTTCGTGGGCACAGCCCACTTCTTCAGATGACCGGCGTGTTGGAAGACCAGAACCAAGAATAAATAAGGGAAGGAGGAAGGAGAGGGAAGAAGGAAAAAAACTGGAGGGGGGGGAGACAGTGGGTAGATAACTTTCAAAGGGATAACTGAGCCAGTCTGTAACAGGAAAAACTTAAAAAACAACCAGTAGTCTGTTAGTACCTTAAAGACTAAATAGTTAGAAGAGGCTGATAAGAACCATTAGTTTGCATTAGGAAAGGAAGAGTACTAATGCCAGATTCTACACAGACATCAAGAACCATTGGCACCTTCATTGTTTGGTTGTTTAATAATGTGTGAGCCAACCGATATCGCAATTTAGACCATTAGCATGAGAATTAAACTTGGGACTGAAGTGGAGTTCCAGTCCTTCTCTGAATTTGGCTTGTGGAATTGGTCTGAAAAAAACCCAGCAACTTGTAGATCCTTTAATGAGTGTCTAGGGAGGTTACAGTGTTCCCCAACAAGTTTTTGTGTTACCTTTTCGGATATCTGATTTGTGCCCAATAATTCTTTCCCATAGAGACTGTCCAGTTTGGCCAATATACATGGCAGTGAGGCATTGCTGGCATTTGATGGCATAGATCACGTTACTGGATGTGCAATTTAGCTACAACATCAATTTAGCTAGAACATCAGTGTAACTATCTCATAGCACGGCAGTGCGGGTGCTACTGGATATCAGTTATCTCCGGTGAGCCAGCAATATTGCAAGATTTCCTAGATCAGACTGAAAGAGCAATAAGGTTTTTCTACTGAAAAAAAATGGCAACAAGATTCTGATAAACATTTTAATAAAACTCGGAGCAAAGGAAAATGAATGGAAGGCTTGTAAACGGCCCAACAGTACTGAAGAGTTTACTTGTATTTACAGAAGAGATACTAAAAAGCTTGTAACACTCTTTCCCCACAATCCCTTAGGATCTATTCTTCATGATACCTGATCAAATGGCATGATATTTCAGTGTCCATGCCTATTCAGTCCTTGACTGCCCACATGGGATGGCCAAATCCATCCGGTAGTTCTCCCCTATCCCCCGCACTGCAGTGCTGTTAGCTGGGTTGTGTGCCTTGATCTCCAGGGAATCACCAACTCGTTACTGAAGATGGTAGAAATCTTTCCCCTTCCATTGTTTCCTTGAAAGAAAGACACACCTCCAATTACAGCACAGGGCCTCTGAATTTTATCCAGTCGCTCCTGCATTCCAGCGCAGAGTTTGAGTTTGACGTACAAATTTCTGAAAGAAGAAATGGGGAACATTTAGAGTTTCAATCAACCACAGAAGCAAAGATTTTTCAAAATCTTCAAAACTTTCCACACCAAAAAAGAGAAAAATATGAAAACATTTAGCAAAAATGTTCCCCTCATTTTCCAATCCATTGTACTCATTAAACATACCCTACAGAATCGGGCTACGTCTACACTGGCATGATTTTCCGGAAATGCTTTTAACGGAAAAGGTTTTCTGTTAAAAGTATTTCCGGAAAAAGCGCGTCTAGATTGGCAGGACGCTTTTCCGGAAAAGCACTTTTTCCGGAAAAGCATCCGTGGCCAATCTGGATGCGCTTTTCCGCAAAAAAGCCCCAATCGTCATTTTCGCGATCGGGGCTTTTTTGCGGAAAACACTACTGTGCTGTCTACACTGGCCCTTTTCCGGAACAGTTTTCTGGAAAAAGACTTTTGCCCGAACGGGAGCAGCATAGCATTTCCGGAAAAGCACTGATGATTTTACATTAGATCGTCAGTGCTTTTCCGGAAATTCAAGTGGCCAGTGTAGACAGCTGGCAAGTTTTTCCGGAAAAGCGGCTAATTTTTCCGGAATAACTTGCCAGTGTAGACACAGCCTAGGTGTCTATACAAACAGGTTGTAGGTCCCACTGCAGCCCCCATTAACTTTACTTTAACCCCATTGATTTCAACAGGATGAATTACATGCTTAAAATTATGCATATGCTTAGCTCCAGTGCTTCGCTGGAGGAAGTCTGGGAGCAGAAACCTGATCTTAGGACCTCCATCCAGAGTAACTCCACTGAAGTCAGTGGAGTCTCTCTGAATTTATGTGGGCATAACTCTAAGCAGACCCTGGTGCCTGGCTATAGTTGAATGTTCAACTATTCCTCACTTTACATGCAAGCGCACTGTAGAATCAACTGTGGATCTTTTTCATATGTCACGGACCTTTTTAATTATTGCAGCAAATATCTGCCCATTCTTCCTCCTCCTGACATGCTTAAATACGGCTTTCCCTTTGCCAATTCCACTTCAATCAGTATGGAGAAAAATATAATTTACCGGGTGCTATTTGGCGGATGTATAGATCTTTCGGAGCATGTTCAGATGGGAACAAAAGGCACAGCCCAATTTACTGACACATTTATGGGCGTCTGCCACTAAGTGTAACACGCAGGTTTGGCAATCATTGAACAAAATGTGCCCCATTTAATTGCAGGGTTGCTATGGACAAGATAATTAAATGTAAATGAGCTCCGAGGTACATCTGTGACAGATTTCTGGCGTGTGCTTGCAGCCTTTTTCAGTGAGAGAGAGAAGGCGAGAGCAAGAGGCAGCCCTCAGGCAGCCATGAAATCTGAAAGCTAAAACTACACCCCTCTTTGCTTCGTGGCCAGGCTGCTAACACCCAGTATGTAGCTAGGCCTTCTAATGCATATTTGCTTGTGCTTTCATAGGAAGAGGGAATCCCTTTGTGAAAGATCACCCCTGCGTCCCCATTTTTAAAAGGCCTGATTCTGCCACCCGGACTTGCACAGAGGAGCAGCTCCTCCTACAAGCCACTCCACCAGGGTCATTTCTGACCCATGCGGGGGCAGGGGCGCTGAGCCCCAGAGCGGAAGGGGAGCAGCAGGGACTGCAGTCTAGCTCAGGTGCATCTGCTGGGCCAATAGGTCTCCTTGCTTGACTAGTCAAGGGGAGAGACCGTTGCAGAATTGGGACCCAACCATTGGCCGGGAACGGGACTTGCTACATGGTGGAGGGGGCAGGGTCTGCTCCATTGGCCGGGATTGGGACTTGCTACATGGTGGAGGGGGCGGGGTCTGCTCCAGTGGACGGGAACGGGACTTGCTACATGGTGGAGGGGGCGGGGTCTGTTCCAGTGGACGGGAATGGGATCTGCCGTATAGTGGAAGGGGTGGGGTCTGCTCTGACGGCCAGGAACGTGTGTGTGTTAATAACTTGGGTGCCACAGTGGCCCACATCCAGTCTGGAACACATGACCTCAATATTGGTGCACAAGCCAGAACTCACTCTGCTCATGGCTGGAAAACCTTAGAGGGAGCCCTGGCAGGGGATAATGTAGGCAAGGAAGGGCACAGCCTTCCCAAAATGTCCTACAAGCCTCGGCCACCGGAGAGGGCTTGGACCGCAGTGTGGCCACCTGACTTCCCCAGCCACCAGAGAGGGATGGGGCAGATGGCCAGGAAGGATCGGGCTGGGGGTGAGCGGGGCTCCAGGGACAGGGCTGGGGCTTGGCTTCTCCAGCTGGGCCTGCACCTGCCACCCATGGCGAACAGATTTTGCCTTGGCTGAGTTATGGAGGAGAAGGCTGGTCATGGGATTGAGGACTTCCAGCCCTTCCCAGATCAAACCCACCGGCCTGCCCAGCTGCGCTGACATCAGCAGGGGTTGTCACTGGCACCCGGTGTGGGCCAGCAGCAAATTACTCCTCCCGGGAGTGATGCAGCAGGGAGGGAATTGTGCCTTGGGGGGATCGGTCTGGATAAGGCTGCCTCCTGCGTGGGCCAGTCCCATTTGCACCACGCCGAACGCTCAGGGGTCGGTGGGACGGCCGCGGCTGACTGCCAGTCAGAGCTGCCGCAGCGCAACTTGTCTCTTCCACCCAGCGGGCATGTGGAATAGGAATTCTGGAGCAAAATGTGGGGGCGAGGGCCAGTTCCTCCCAGACCAATGCCGCCCGGCACAGAGCTGAGTCCACGACCCGGCCTCCGTGTCTAGGCACTGCGTTCAGAGCTAAGCGGTGCTGACGCTGGGCCCGGTTCATGAGCACTGCAATACAAGTCCCTGAATTCCTCGGGCAAAGACCTGCTCCTGACTGGTTACCTGCCAACACACCGCTCTCTAGGAATGCCACCCGGCTCCAAACCGGGTGGGCTCCATCGTCCCCACGTTCACCGGGACCTGGAAGCCTCTTTGCTCTGCTCAGCTGCGATGGGGAGACCAGGGGCTACTCACCTCCGGCGTCCGTCCTGCTCCTAAGCAGGAACGTGGGAGTAGCAGGACCCAATGGCCAGAGGAGCTGGGCAGGTGCACAGAGATAATGCAGTGAATCACTCATTGTCACGTTACCAAATTTGAGGGAAGCAGCCAGATCACTGCTGCACTCATAAGTGTGGGTGTAGGCCCCAAAAATGGCATAAAAGGGGGCCATGTGGGGTGTTGAATAGAAGCTCACTGTCTGCTAATCCTATGTACGCTGTTCATGTGATTGTATAATGTCTGTGTGTGGAGTTAGGAATCTGTAATCTGTGTGGATACTGAATATTTCTCTGCATGTGGTTGAGCATTGGGCAGAGCCCGGCCTATGGACATGCTAATTAGTGAGGCCCTGTGGGACAATGGCACTCAATGGGCCAAGGACACACTTAAAGAATGAGGGCTGACACCTAAGGGCTGCCAGCAGGGAACGCAGGGATAGGCCGCTGGCCAGGTGACCTGCTGCAGCCAAGAAGAGACCAGGAAGGAGGGATAAATAGGCCATGTGGTCGACTCCATCTTTTGTCCTCAGCTCAGCACTTCATCCCAGAGGCAGCAGTGCAGGGATCGAAGAGCCAGGAAGAACTGTGGACCCATCCTGATCCTAGGATGCGCAACAAGGACTTTTAAGCCAGCAGCTGTAACATCTCTGCTAGAGCCTGCATCGAGAACTGGGAGATTCGATGCATGTAATTTACTATCCTTTAACAACCTGACTCTCATGCTTTTCTTTATTGTAGTAATAAACCTTTAGATGTTAGATGCTAAAGGATTGGCTCAGCGTGATTTGTGGGTAAGGTCCAGAGGGTAAATTGACCAGGGATTTGTGTCTGGTTTCTTGGAACCGGACAGAACTTGTTCGGGGTAGGTGGGATTGGGTGCTAGGACCCCCCACCAGTGTATGAGGCCCGGGGCCATCTGGGGCACGGATATTGCTGGGGTGTCGGAGGGGTTTTGCTCGTGAGGCTTTAGGCAGGCAGCTGAAGCGCTCTGTGGGACTCGTTTGTGGCCTGTTTGGAGAGGTCACCAGTCGGGGGCTGTAAGGAGCCCCGAAGTTGAGCAATTCGCCCTGAGCGGACGCCCTCAGCTGTGCCCAGACACGGCCCGGTCCGTCACACTCATGCTTGCTCTAGGGCGGGGTTTCCCAACCTTTGGGTCGGGACCCAAATATGGGTCGCCATTACGCTTCAAAAGGGTCGCCAAGTGTCTCCTCAGGTAGCTCTGCCCTCTCTCCTCCCCCTTTTTTTGAATTGCCTGGGGTCACCAAGTCCTCCTGAATTGTCAGAATGGGTCCCCATCTGGAAAAGGTTGGGAACCGTTGCTCTAGGCCAGAGGAGAGGAGGCGTTTGAGAGGAGCGGTGGAATCCCAATCTCTTCCCTGGTCTATTGTTGGGTGGGGCCTGCCCCGATCAGGGCTGCATGTGAGGTGACGCTGTGAGCAGCTGCTGTTTATACACTTCACCCTAGTCTACGCTAGGACTTTCTTTCAAAATAACCCCCCTCAGGTCGAATTTACAAGCAGTGTCCACACTACCAAGCCCGTTACTTCAAAATAACAGGCCGCTTAATTGGGAATCCATGCTTCAGCTTTTCATCGGGAATAACATTAATTCTGAAATAGCTATTTCAAAACAATTGTAGTGCGGACACTCCGGTGCCGTGATTTCGAAATAACGACTCCCCGGAGTCATTCACATGAACAACTGCCCAGTGCTTCCTGGGCTCTAAGTCTGAGGTAGCGTGTCCACAATAACGGAGCCTGCCCGGGACTAATTTTGAGGCTTCCCCGTAGTGTGGACAGGCTATTTCGATTTTGTTAAATTGGGAGTTATTAAGTCGAATTTACTAATTTCGAAATAGTTTCCTCATTTAGACATGGCCTTTCTGGGCCTCTCTCCCAGGGATGCGCATGACGCCACCGCCTGTCACTCATGCCCTGAAGATCTGGTTGCAATCCTTCCCGTCCGGCCTGCAAGCGGGACTGCCAGTCGCCCCCGTCTGGGACATGCTCAGAGCGGTTCGTGGGGCCAGGCCTGCCATTCCCAGACAGGGGAGTTTCAGAGTTTCCTCTGGCTGCCACTGTCAGTGTGAGTCAGTGGCAGCAAATGCCGCGCCTCCTGGAACGGCCGATTCCGTGCAAAGAGGAGGCAGATGGCAGTGCAGCTGCAGAAGGAACCTTTGAAAGAGCATCAAGATGGGGAAAGGCCAACGGGGAAGGTGGGAGTTAACGCCACTTCCTGGCAACCAAACCTTCCCGTTTTTGCTGCGCGTGACACAGCCCGAAGAAAAACAAAGGCACCAGCTGACTGCCCGGCAGGGCCCACGGGTAGCTGGAGGGCAGCCGTTCTGAGAGCTTTGGCTACAAGTTGCTGCGAGTGCGGAGGTGGGGGGAGTTAGAAATCTGATGTCTTTGTTCCAGCGGGCGCTTGGGGAGGATGCTGGCTCAGTAGCTAATTGAGACTGTAACTTTGTCCCATGAAAAGGCAAAGGCTCGGCAAGATGTGCTTGCGGCACTAGCACAGCTGTGCGTCTCTGGCTGTGGAATAATGCTGCTGCTGTGAGCCAGACTCGGATACCCATAGTCACATGCAAGTTATTTTTCATCTGGCGAGGGCAGAAAGGGGGACATCTAGGGCTTTAACCCAATTTCACCTGCTGAGCCAGGGTATGGGCATCTCAACACAGTGTCGCTGAGATGTAAAAATGTGGGGCTACCCCTAGATCTATCCTCTCTCCATTTTAGGGGCCGCAAAGACTCTGTTGCCCAGGCCCGAGTTGCGCTCAAGGGAAGAATGTTTCAAACAAGGCAAGTGAAGAAGACAAGTCTATTTTCCGTCAGCACAGCAGTGCTTTGGGAAGCTCATGGGTTGGCCCCAGACAGGCTGACGATGTCAAGGCTTGGCACTGCAGGGAGGACGAAGCTCGTGGGCATCCGATATCGCCCATACAAAGTATTTTCCGCTGATCTCCGTGGAATGAAGCCCCAATCTGGAACTTCAGTGCAGCGCTGGGGAAAAGACCCTGCCCACACGCAGGATGGAAATACAGACCAGAACGAAGACCTGCTAATGAGTTTCCATGGACAAATAGTTTCTAAACTTGACCACTAGCAAGACAGGCTAAAATTTATTGGCACTGTTCCCACAGCAGAATGACTACCTGTGTGTCCAGGTCCCAGACAGTCTATGACTGACTGTGGCACCTACACTACTGGAATTGTTGGAGCTATTCCATAGACTCTTAGAACTGGAAGGGACCTTGAGAGGTCATTGAGTCCAGTCCGCTGCCCTCACGGAAGAACCAAGCACCATCTAGACCAGGGCTACTCAACCTTGAAAGCCCTGGGGGCCACGATGATACTCACAGCATGTGCTGAGGAACGCAAATTAAGCACGGTTGCATATACATGCAAATATATGCAAACAGATCCTTTCACACAATGTCCCAGTGCTCTGGGCACCTCCTTCCTGATGGCAAGAAATGCCAACACCCTGTACCCGTCTGTTCTAGCCAGCCCGTCCGCTTGCATCTTTCAGTGTTCACCCGCCTGGGAGACACCTTGCTGTTGTGGAGTGTGTTCCTAGTGCAGGCCATGTTCAAATGATCCACCCACGGGCCGCATGTTGAGTAGCCCTGATCTAAACTGTCCCTGATAGATGTCCATCCAACCGGCTTTTAAATATCTCCAGAGGTGGGGATTCCACAACCTCCCTAGGAAACTTAGCCCAGTGGGGGGGAATAGCTCAGTGGTTTGAGCATTGGCCTGCTAAACCCAGGGTTGAGAGTTCAATCTTTGCAGAGGCCATTTAGGGATTTGGGGCAAAAATTCATCAGGGATGGTACTTGGTCCTGCTGAGAAGGCAGGGGACTGGACTCAATGACCTTTCAAGGTTTCTTCCAGTTCTAGGAGATAGGCAATCTCCATTTTCAAATAGTTTCACCACCCTGACAGGTAGGAAGTTTTTCTTAACGTCCAACCTAAACCTCCCTTGCTGCAGCTTAAGCCCATTGCTTCTTGTCCTATCCTCAGAGGCCAAGGAGACCAATTTTTTCCCTTCTCCTTCTAACCCCCTTTTAGATACTTGAAAACTGCTCTCATGTCCCCTCTCAGTCTTCTCCTTTCCAAATTAAACCTACCAAGAGACCTTGTTCAAACTGCCTCTCCACACCCCCAACTAATAAATTCCGCGGTGTGATTGCCATTCACGAAGTAACTGTCAGCTTGGAGCCTTGTACCGAGCACACGATGTAGCCAAGATGGATGGCCTACTTAATCTCCTGCATACAGCGAGACAGCCTAACATTTAGAACAGTTAGTATGCCAGAAGCAAAGCACGCTCGGAAAATGCCAGCGTTTGTGCAGAACCGTGTCACATCCACGGCACGTACAAACCTGTGCGTGTGCTTGAGTAGGGCGATGGCCTTCCCTCAGAGAACGGGGTCTGACAGAAATGGTATTCAGGCACAAGAGCCGCTATTCATGTGCCTTTCGTGGCACGCCCTGTGCACTAGTGCGGCTCAGCGGACAGACGCAGAGCCATTCTTCCCGGCCGGGTGAACCGAAGCAAAGAGCTGGTTGAAAACTCACGTATCACCCCCGCATTGAAAGAGAGCCATATTTCTGCTCCGCGCTTGCCTCTCGTGCCTTTCTGCTCTCATGCATAGTTCTCTGAAAACTACCACACAGTGTGCAGTGGTGGTCCAAAAGGCAAATAGGATGTTAGGAATTATTAAGAAAGGGATAGAAAATAAGACCGAGAATATCTTACTGCCCCTGTATAAAACTATGGTACGCCCACATCTTGAATACTGTATACAGATGTGGTCTCCTCACCTCAAAAAAATATATTTTGGCCTTGGAAAGGGTTCAGAAAAGGGCAACTAAAATGATTAGGGGTTTGGAACGGGCCCCATATGAGGAGAGGTTAAAGAGACTGGGACTCTTCAGTTTAGAAAAGAGGAGACTGAAGAGGGATATGATAGAGGTATATAAAATCATGAGTGGTGTGGAGAGGGTGAATAAAGAAAAGTTATTTATTAGTTCCCATAATAGAAGAGCTAGAGGACACCAAATGAAATTAATGCGTAGCAAGTTTGAAACTAATAAAAGAAAGTTCTTCTTCACAGAGCGTGTAGTCAACCTGTGGAACTCCTTGCCAGAGGAGGCAGTGAAGGCTTGGACTATAACAGAGTTTAAACAGATGCTAGATAATTTCATGGCGGCTAGGTCCATAAAAGGCTATTAGCCAGGGGATATGGTGTCCCTGGCCTCTGTCTGTCAGAGGCTGGAGAGGGATGGCAGGAGACAAATCACTTGATCATTGCCTTCAGTCCACCCTCTCTGGGGCACCTGGTGCTGGCCACTGTCGGCAGACAGGATACTGGGCTAGATGGAGCTTTGGTCTGACCCAGTACAGCCGTTCTTATGTTCTTATGTTCCCCCCAGCCTGACCGCCATTCAAATATCAGGTGGAGTCACCAATGCCGGGTCTGGGAACGAGGTGGACGCCTTTGAACTGTACAATCCCCCTGACAGCCTGTCGCTCCCCAGGGTCCCATGGAGGCCCTGGGAGTGTGGGGCACAGCTTGGAGGCCCAGCTCCTACGGCCCCCCATGATGTAGTGGCTGTGAGGTCTTTTCTCCTGAATGCACAGGGGATAAGAATGCCATTTCCCACGGCGGGGGCGGGACTCTGTCTCGGCGTGTTTCCTGCTGACCGCAGGTTAAAACAATGGGTGAACCAGACCTCGCTGTCATCCTCACTGAGCGTTCTCCCAGAGATTCCATTGCAACAGCCTGCACCAGCCCAGTACAGACACTCCCCAAAAGTCCCAAAAGCTTTTTCTGCATTAGGTCACCCACCACGCTGGGTGGGAGGCACAGACCTGGCAGCACCGGAGCGAATGCCAGGCACATGGGCCCAGCTTACCTCCAAAAACAAACAAAAGAAAAACGTGGATGCCAATCTCCACCACAATAGCCCAGGAGTTTCCAGATTTGACTTTTTCTGGATGGCGTCACGTTGCTCCTGGATGATTCTGCTCAACTGGCAAGGACACGTCCGGCTCTTTGTCTCGGTTCCTGCATTCAGAAAAATAGACTGGCTTTCCGGGGTCTTTGGATGGCCATTTCAAGGACATTAATAAGGGCCAGACACGACAGTCAGAGATAACCTGTGATTTTCAACCTTTCGCTTTATTTTATGACTAGAAGATTTACCTGGTGTTGCTTGGGTCCTTAACTGAAACAAGTTTTGTTTTTCTTCATTTAAATCATTGCCCTGGGGTGGGGCTGGGGAGGAGGGGTTCAGGGTGCAGGCTGCCCGGGGAGAGAGGACAACACCAGCCCGCTCTCACCTCAGCAGCTTGGGGCCAGGTAAGAAGCACCTCTCCACGGCTGCTGCAGCTGGGGAGGAGTATATGTCTCCTGGCTGGAGGACAGAGACACAGACCAACAGACAGACAAACTCTCTGAATTAAGTAGTAGATAGGTGTCCCTTTCTCCACCCCTGCCCCCTGTTGGCCCAATGGGGTTTTAGCTGTCCTGGATCCCATTTCTGGCCCCTTGATGCCCCCGTGTGGTCATTCTCCAGTATAACTGTCCCTGTGAGCATAACCCTTCCTTTCCATTTTATGAGAAAACGATCACATTCCAGGCATGTCCCATTTTCCTGGCACAGTCAAACCTTTTCCTTGCTTTAAGATGGTGTTTCTCTACCAGTGGTGCGAGTACCCTCAGGGGAACTCGAGAGAAGTCTGGGGAGTACGTCAATGTGTGAAATGTGGAGAAAATTGAATTTTTGTTTTACGTTTTACAGCACTTTATTTTTGGACTTTTTATCCCCCAAAATTTCACCACCTGCCCAGCTACAATTAAGTTGTTTAAACAAATGTGTTGTAATGGTAGAAAAAAAAATCTGAAAACTGTAGGTACTGGGGATACTTATATTTTTTTTAAAGGGATACTTTTTTTAAAAAAAAGGTTGAGAAACCCTGCGTTAAGATATGAGGAGAGGAAGCTGCCTTCAAATGTGGTGGTCCTAGCTCTTACCATTGAGGAGGAGTTCTTGAACAGACTCCCAGCTGGATGGACAGACAGACACACAGAGCTGGAGGGGTTGACAGAAGCCTGTTGACTCGGCTGAGGTTCTGCCAGGATACTGGTCACAGAGCACACAGATGTAGGGCTCACCCCCAAACTGGTGATATTAGAATAAAACCCAACAACCCATCTGATCCAGAATGCGCACGTAGGCAATTGCTTTTCTCATGCTGTCTGAGCACACACAATACTTATGGAATCAGAACCAGCTGTTCAAAGGACCAGCGCCAACCACGTGTGTGCTCTTGAAAATCTGTCCCTTGATAGAGATACAATCTGTCCTATAAGTCACAGTGGCAGCCACAGGTAAACAAATTTCAGCTTTCCAGCCCCTCCACGGAGCTGCACGTAGAGTTCTCTGGCTGTGGATTTTGCACAGCTCTTGGCTAATTGAAGTTCAAATGCAACACCTATCACACGTGGGTATCATGTGGTTTGGTGCCATCTGCTTCAGGGGCTCGAATCGATGAATGAGCTCCAAGTTGACATGAAGGCTCTGCTCTGTGACAGATTCACTTCTGTTTGAATGTTGCTCTTGCTTTTAAAAGGAGATTTTCGTCTACTTCCCTCACACCAACTGTCTGAATTTTAAAAGAATAAGAAGCAGCTCTCAGCAGCAATATTATCTCCTTGAGAAACTTTCAGAGGTTACTGTTTTGTAGCACCGTGGAGCGTTATTATTCTGGTGGACTGGAAGCCCCGCAGTGACACAAAATGAGTTAGAGGAGTAGTGCGAGTAACCTGAGGGCACCGGGGGGAAATGTGCTCAGGGGAAGGGGATGAACTTAAAAAAAAAAAAAGAAGAGAAAAGCTTAATTGGGCCAGATCTTGAGGGGAGGATGTAACAAATTCCTCTTCTTGTAAGAAGAAAGCCTGAGACATAAGCCCTTGTATCAGAGGCCTAGTATGAGGCCTGAGACCTGGGCTAGAGTAGAGGTCAAAGCTTTGCTAATACAAAGCAAAGTCCAATTGTGAATGACAGGCAGGCCCTGCTGACAGAATCTGGCAAGAATAGGGCTGATATTGCAGAAACGCACGTTCCTAAGAGGTGTGAGGCACAGAACACACATACACACATGTTCCAGAAGCACCAGAACACCGCACACCAAGGATGGTACAAACACCTCCACCCCCAATGATAATGAGAACACACTGCGAAAGATGAGGACATAGAGATGTTTTGAGTGAACCAACGTGGTCAAGGTCATGGGTGGTAGCTAACTACGTCATGGGGCAGTGACTAACCATGATAGCGGTGCAATACATAACGGCTATATCTAGACTGGCATGATTTTCCGCAAATACTTTTAATGGAAAAGTATTTCCGTTAAAAGCATTTGCAGAAAAGAGCATCTAGATTGGCACGGATGCTTTTCCGCAAAAGCACTTTTTGCGGAAAAGCGTCCGTGCCAATCTAGACGCGGTTTTGCGCAAGAAAGCCCCGATCGCCATTTTCGCCATCGGGGCTTTTTTGCGCAAAACAGTTTCCAGCTGTCTACACTGGCCCTTTTGCGCAAAAGCATTTCCAGAAAAGGGCTTTTGCTCAGACAGGAGCAGCACAGTATTTGCAGAAGAACACTGACAATCTTACATGAGATCATCAGTGTTCTTGTGCAAATTCAAGTGGCTAGTGTAGACAGCTGGCAAGTTTTTTTGCGGAAAAACTTGCCAGTCTAGACGCAGTCAACTTGTTTAGCCTGGTGTGTAACATGGAATCTCACAGGACATGTCTTTGGCCAGCCTAGGGGTCAGCGGACAGTCCCGCCACTGACTGAGCTGTGTCCACTGTCACAGGCATATGTCTTAGTATCCCACTAGAGTCTTTCAAGTGCTATTCCCATGCTTTGTCAACACGAAACCTGGTTGGGGGCCTTCATACCTTAACGGCTCCTGTGGCCATTGAGCAGTTCACTTGAGGTCTGTTGTGCCAGCTGCGCAGAGCTGGGACAGCAAACAGAGGGAACATACATGCTCAGCCAAACATCTAACACCACCTCTAGCTGCCTGATGGCTGGAAGGACAGGGAAATGGTCCACACTGAGGTGAGCATGAGGCTAGAGAGACAATCGGAGGCACTGACAGATGACAGCCTGTCTGAAATTGTAGGAAGGCAGAGAACTGAACTAGCTCCAGACTGTGAGCTTGAGGGCTTTATATTATAAAGTCCGATGAAGCTCACCTGCATGGGAGGGGCGGGGGCAGCCGAATGATCCCAACTGGGGATGAAGGTTTAGTTGCCTCTATAATTCTGTTGGACTGATTAAAGGACTCTGAGTCCTCCGGTGGGGCAGGAAGAAATTGTGACCTGGCCGAGCCGCAGGAAGAGGCAGGCTACTAGAGGACCACACTGGAGGAGGTGCTATGGCGGTGAGTCCCCACCAATACAATTCTTCTCTCCATTGTGGTAGCATCTGTTGTACCTAGGCCCTGAGCAAAAAGAGAATTCAGAGATGGAGTTTACAACTGAAGTTGGACTTCAGGTGCTGGAACCCAGCCGAATGCAAACGGGTAGTTCCACCTAAGCCCACTGCTCTCCATCATCTTCAAGGGGCAGCAGGTCCCATCCGTCATGTCTCGAGCAGTGTTCAGCTCCCCTTCCTGCTAGCCTTATAAAGGAATGGATCCTATATCTTTCCAGAGGCTGCTGAGGCAGCTACTCCATTGTAGTCCAAGAGACCTCACGCCCGCCTACTGCCTACTGCCGCCCGAGGGCCCTGCTGAGCTGGCACCTCTTTACTCCATTCCTTCACCATGGGGTGCATTTTAAGGGCACAGCATAGCCCTTGATGGATAGCCTCCCCATTTCATACGTTTGGCATGTGCTCCAGAGGTTCTAATGCATTCTTCAGGTGGGAGAGATTCTCCAGAACAGTCTGTTGTTGAATCATTTTTTCCAATTACTCATTAGAAAATCAGGCCACTTACAAAACCGTTGTTTACAACATGCCAAGGACGGGGAAGCCAGCTTCCCCAGAGCTCTCTCTGGAGCAGAATGCTGGGCATTTTGGATTCAATAGTCAAAAGAATAATGGGGTCCAAAGTGTCAGTGTCTTGACTGACAGAGAATAAATATGGGTTGAACCTCTCTAGTCCGGAATGCTCTGGTCCAGCAACATCTGTCCTCCAGAATATTGTTAGTTGTCCGGATGTCCACTTTTTTGGGGTGTGGCCAAGTTTCTCGTGGTCCCGTAATGTTTATTTACAGCCACCAGTCCTGGCTCTTAGTCTTCTGTGCTGTTATTTAGCTCTAATTTACCCCTCAATGTGTTCTAAGAGCCAGTAAGCAGTGGAAGTGTTGGTGATGCTTCTAGACAATATTGACCTCCTGTGGTCCGGAAAATTCTTTCGTTCGGAACCGGTCAGGCCCCAAGGGTACCAGACTAGAGAGGTTCAACCTGCACATGAGTAGGGTAACATAGAACCGACTAGCTGCAGTGACTTCTAAAGCATAGATGCTGGGACTAAGGGTGATGGGGGAGGTGCCTTGTCTCTTGGCTCAGAGTAGCTTCCGTTATGTACAAGGTTTACAGTTTGGTTCAATTACTCTTACCACCCCCCGCCCCCATACAAATTGTTCCAGTCTCCCTGCTCTGAAGCCAGAGGCAGAAATGATTAAATGTATACTTTCCTGCTACTTCAACCAGGCCAATAAATCATGATTATTACTGTCTGGGCTCCCATTTTATTGGTGATTACCTATGGAAATAAATAATGTGATCTGGGGACATACTCAGCGGTAAAGTGTGACTTAGTAAGTCGGGCCCAGTGGATCACACTTTGCTATTGAAAAAGCTCCCTCCCTTTCAGTCTGTCCCTGGGAACTCAGAGTTGTTGCCCAGTGGGGAATGGCGGGGCGGCTGGGAGCAGTGTTCCATAGAACCCAATGAGGCTTCTCTGGCTATGTCTAAACTACACTCTACTTTTGAAACAGGATATGCAAATTCCATGGGAATGTGCATATTTTCTTCCAGTGTTATCTTCAAGTCGTCATTGTCAAGTCCAAGTCGAGTCTCAAGTCACTACAGTTCAAGTCTCGAGACGAGTCTCGAGTCCCTAAAGTCACTTTCGAGTCAAATCCCAAGTCGAGTCTCGAGTCTTAATTTAAAAAATGTCAAGTCACTTTTGTACAAGCCCTCAATATCGGCATTTTCAGACAATTTTTTCACCAAGTCGATTTAACAAAATTAGCAAGTCTCAAGTCGAGTGTCAAGTCACAAACAATGAACCCGAGTCGAGTCTCAAGTCGAGTCACCTAGGCGACTTACGGCGGACTCGAGTTCAAGTCGTGGGACTCGAGTCAACAACTCTGTCTTCTTCCGATCTCACTTTCGAAAGTGAAAGTAGTCTGGACACAGTTTTTTCGGGGGAAAAAAACCCTTTTTCAAAAAAAACCCGCTCTTCCTTAAAAAATGAGGTTTACGCGTGTTTTTTGAAAAGGGTTTTTTTCTGAAAAAAACTGTGTCCAGACTACTTTCACTTTTGAAAGCTCCACTTCTGAAAGCTTCCCCATGGAATTTGCATATCCTCTTTCGAAAATAGAACGTAGCTTAGACATACCCTTTGTGGGCCCAGATCCTGTAACTCTGTGTATGGAGATCATTGGAGTTACTCAGGCACACACTGGCCTTTATCAGTTTAAATTATATACTGCTTTAAAATTAGTCTGCTCCTCTCTCCAAAATTGCTGGAAATAGCCAGTGTGTTCCTATCTGAAGGAGTTAATTGAATTCTCTATATAACTAAATTAGATCCCCTTTTAACGTGATTATCCCTCACACCACCCGTCTTTTCCATGCCAAGTATATTTACAGAACCTCTAAAGCCCATCTGAATAATGCGGAGGAGAAACCCGTCTTCAACGTAAATAAGTGTCCAGGGTTTATGTGCTTAAGAAGATAAATGACGAGAGATGTCAGGCTTCCGCGTGTGCATGCAGTGTTTGCATTTTGCAGAAATTAGATCACCGCTTAATGACCACTGCCAGCCGTCTTCCAGTTTGGCTTAATGTCTGTGTTAAAAGGGCCCTTTCTCAAGGCCCTCTCAAAATCTATAAATCACAGTCTGCATCCACTGCCATCCCCACTCGCCTTCCCTCCGCCACCCCAGCTCATCAAAGGTTTGATGACTCAGCTAGTTTCCATGAGGTGATAAGCGCCCAGTCATCACTTAGCTGTCCTTGCTGTCTGGTCCCTTGCATGGCTGCACAGACAGTTCCCGGCAAGTGGAGAGAAGAAAGAGCCCGTCGAAGTTGTGGTGATTTGTGGGCAGGAGGAGGACAAATGAAAAAAATGAAACCCAAAAAAAAAAAAAAAAAAGAGAGAGAGAGTGCTTAGAGAACCAGCCTGCTGCCAAATACAAATCGTAAGGAGTGAGGGATTAGAGCAGGACACGCATTCCAAGAAGGAATATATCTGGGCAGCAATGTTCCCTCTATTTTTTTTTCCATTTGTGTGCGGAATAAATGGGGTTACATGCACCAAACCATACGCAGATGCGCACCACCAATGGAAGCACATGCTGCCAGCGGTGGGAGGTTATGGGCACTCTGCTAATCAGCTGTGTGGCATTTGAATCTCTCCTGGGTGGTTGCTCAAGCCCTCAGCTTACAGGGAACACAGCTGGGCTGTAATGACAACACTGTTAAAAGGAAATGTTGGGACTGGGGAAAATATTAAGGATACTGCACAGAAATAAATGTGATTCCTGCCATCCCAGTCAGCTCCAGGGACTGAACCAGGGAATTTCGGCGTAAGAGTCATAAACACCATTCCTCCCCTACAAGGGCTGAAGCCAGACCCCTGTTTAATGAATACTGAAGAGTGGGTTACGCCAACAATCAACTGGATTAAATAGTGGGGCTCTGCGAATGGCAAATTTCCCTTTTCCCATCTGTCACATTTGTAACGCGTTTGCTTTGGTTCTGCCCTCACCCCTCAGATATTCGCTGCCCAGCCTGGCTGAGCGTCACTAGTGGGAATCTTCGCAGAACGTGAGTTTCAAAGTTGCAGGTATGACTCATGGAACGGGAACATGATAAGTGAGATCCCCCTGGAGTGCGTGAGTGAGAAGGCAGGCAGTGTGTCCATGATCAAGTGCTACAGTGATTGACAAAGTCCAGATAATTTAAACCAATGCATACATTCGGAGACATCCCAATCTGCTCGTGGATATTAGGAAAGCTGAAGAAGAGGCCAGATTCGCTGGGTACATTTTTGTTGTTGTCATTGCCAGTGACTCACCCAGCATTAGGAATGAAACATACACTGACAACAGAAAGAGTAGGGACTTGTCTGAGATTAATTAGCTGGGTACTTCAGAGAAGGAGAATACATTCATTTACAGGATGCTGGGACCTACTCATGTCCATGTGTTAGCAAAACAAAAGCAATCTTTCCCTACCCACCTACGCCCTAGCCCATAAGGCTACGACGTGAGGGGAAGAGAAAATATGAAAAGAAAGTGGCTTAGTAGTGGCTTTCTTTCTTCTGTTTGATATAAACATGGGTAGCATCTTAACAGATTGGACAGGGGAGGAGACAGCAGGCTGGGAATACAGAGGTCTGCTTTCATAGTTCCTGTTTACCATTTGTGTCGTGTGCTTCTACAAAGAGACACGTGACAGTCCAGGGATGAATGAAAATGGGTAAGAGAGGAAAAGTACAACACTAAGGCCATGTAAACAGACAGAGAAGAGATGAAGGAATCCAGACAACAAACAAAATGAATTATCTGAGAGTGAGCAACTAATGAAGCTCAATCCATTTAGTTTAGCCAAGAGAAGGTGGTGGGCATGGTATACCTAGACTTTGGTAAAGCATTTGATACAGTCTTGCATGACCTTCTTATCAATAAAAAAGGCAAATACAATCTCGATGGGTGCATAACTGGCTGGATAACCATTCTCAGAGAGTCATTATTAATGGTTCACAGTCACAAGTGAGGTTCCACAGGGGTCTGTTTTGGGACGGGTTCTGTTCAATATCTTCATCAATGATTTACTTCTTGGTGTAGAGAGTACGATTATTAAGTTGGCAGGTGATGCCAAGTGTTGCAGGTGCTTTGGAGGATAGGGTCAAAATTCAAAATAATCTGGACAAACTACAGAAATGGTCTGAGGTAAATAGGATGGAGTTTAATAAGGACAAATGCAAAGTACTGCACTTAGGAAGGAACAATCAGTTTCACGCATACAGAATGGGAAGTGACTATCTAGGAAGGAGTACAGCAGAAAGAGATCTAGGGGTCATAGTGGACCACAAGCTAAATATGAAGCAACAGTGTGAGACTGTTCCAAAAGAAGAAAACATGATTCTGGGATGCATTAACAGGAGTGTTGTGAGCAAGACACGAGAAATCATTCTTGTTCTCTACTCTGTACTGATTAGGCCTCAATTGGAGTTTTGTATCCAGTTCTGGGTGCCACATTTCAAGAAAGATGTGGAGAAATTGAAGAAGGTCCAGAGAAGAGCAACAACGATTAAAGGTCTATAAAACATGAGGTATGAGGGAGGACTGAAATAATTGGGCTTGTTTAGTTTGGAAGAGAGGAGACTGAGAGGGGACATGATGTCGGTTTTCAAGTATTTAAAAGGGTGTTACAGGGTGGAGAAAATTTTTTCTCTTTGGCCTCTAATGATAGGACAAGAAGCAATGGGCTCAAATTGCAGCAAGGGAGGTTTCGGTTGGCCATTAGGGAAAAACTTCCTAACTGTCAGGGTGGCTAAGCACTGGAATAAATTGCCCAGGGAAGTTGTGGAATCTCCATCACTGGAGATATTTAAGAGCAGGTTAGATAGACATCTATCAGGGTCTCCAACCTTTTTATACCCAAGATCACTTTTTAAGTCTCAGAACAGGCGAAGATCTACCGCCCCGCCCCTTCCTTGAAACCCCACCCTCTCTATTCTCCTGTCCATCACTGGCTATCCCCAGCCCTTATACACTCTGTTAAACAGTTTATTTTTAAATTATGCAATATATAAAATTAAAATCACATGTTTATAGTTATGAAATAAATGGTCTGTTTTTAATTCATGCTATTTAATGAAGCATTTACAATTATACATTTTGTTCTCTGCTGTTTTGTAAATCTAAAATCAAGTATTGATAATTATATATTTTTTCTTCCAATAACAAAGTCTCAGTGTGACACCTGTGACTGAACAGTATCTGCCAGTGTCTTGAAGTCTGGGTTGTAGTCTGAGATTGCTAGTTGTATACAGTCCATCAGATGGGCATCTGTGATCCTGTGCTCAGCCTGGGAAGCTTGCTCCAGCACAACTGGAGCTAGACGCAGCCTCCCTGGGCTGAGCGCAGGGCAGCCGGGCTGGAGGGAAGAGAAGTGGCTGCCCGGCCAGCTGGCCATGACGCTCAGCCAGGGTTCACCAAGCTCCTCGTGGGCAGGCGCAGAGAAGCCGCCAATTAGCTGGAGCGTGGGGCAGCCTTTTTCAGCTGAAAGCCACAGTCAGCTGGCTGGGGTGTTTCAGCCCTCCCGACCTCCCAGCTCCCACCATTCCTCACAGCTACTCACCTGTGTTGTTGCTCAGTAAGGAGCTGCTCCTCAAATGAGGAAATCTAATGTAAATGTCCTGCGCAGGTGTGCAGTTCAGAGAGGGCCCAAGAGCTACTCTTAGAGCCCCTGAGATCTACCAGTAGATCGCGATCTACTGGTTGGTGAACACGGATCTAGACAGTGTTTGGTCCTGCTGTGAGGGCAGGGGACTGGACTTGATGACCGCTCAAGGTCCCTTCCAGTTCTAATATTCTATGACTCTATAAAACAAGTGGAATCCCAGAGTAGAAAGGGGCTTCAGGGAGACAGGGGAAGAATACTGCAGTCACTGTCTGGCATGGGAGAGTAGAGAGATTGAATCAAGAATGAATCCCAGAGGGAGAGTTGGCCCTGGTCTCCTCTCCTGCGTACAGGAGTCTGGCAGTAGACCAAGAGAGTCATGGAGCAGCTATCAGGGTGGACGAAGATCCAAGGGCGGGATTTTGATGCCCATAGAAAGTGAGTTCTGGGAGAGTTGTGCAAGGGAAGCTGAAGAGGGATGGCAAGTCAAATCTGAGGAGGAGAAGCTGGGCTAAGTGGTATTTTCGGGGTCTTAATGGGGGATTCCAGAGGAGAGCCCTGGCCTTGAGAGCAGGGTGGCACTAGAGAGACTGTGGGAACAAGGCCTGTAAAAGGCTACAGGAGAGAGAAGCCCAGCGCGGTAGCAGGGGTGGGTCCAAGCAGACAGGCCTGACCTGCTCACCTCAGGATCCCAGGGCTGGAACACAGAGGGGTGACAAGGCCTGGCTTTCCTCACTAGTCATTAGAGGGTGGGAAGGGACAAAGGTGACAGAGAGCCCTCAGAGAAGGGTGTGAGGACCGCTGGGCCCAGAGGTGCGGACAAAGACCTTTTTTGCCAAGAGATCTGGACTATTATTTGTTAGACGTCTATTGCTCTGAAAAGGACGGGTCTGAACTAGTATCCAACCAAGTGATGGGAGGAGAGACCACCACAGGTTGGAGCAACTGGCACTGAAAAAGACAGCCTGCCAGAGCACACCATGTCTAGCCACAAGGAGGCCTTTTAGCGGTGAGCACCCTTCAGAGAGGGCTCTTCGTCGTTGGAACAAAGTCCCTAGGGTTGTGGTAGGTTCTTCCTCAGCAGATGCCAGACTTTTCTGAAATATACGCCCCACTACGGTGGTTTTCAAACTTTTTCACTTGCAGACCCCTAAAAAATATTTCAAATTTCAAAATCCTAAGCACAGTCTGTGGACTTTCAGCACCTATGGACCGTAAGCTGAAAACCACTGTTCTAGCACAAACAGAAGTTCTGGGCTTGGTGTCTACAATACTAGGTGAGATTCTCTGGTGTTTGTCATGCAGGAGGTCAGCCCAGACTAGACTCGTCTAACAGATTCTCTTGTCTCTGAATCTGCAGATGGGTTGATCAATTTTTTTTCCACCTGCATAAACTCAGGGTGTGTCTAAACTATGGGGTTTTTTTAAAAAGGCCTTTTTTCGAAAATACTTCACCTGCGTCTTGTCTATAGCCGCATTCTTTTGAAATTAAATCAGTTTTTTTGACAGCTGTAAACCTATTTTTACAAGGAATAACACCTTTTTTCGAAAGTTATTCCAAGCAAACTGTGCTTTTTCAAAAGAGGCTTGTAGTCTAGACGTACCCTCAGTGCTCACTCACTATCCTTCCCCATTTGGGGTATGTCTAGACTGCATCCCTCTGTCGGCAGAGGGATGCAGATTAAGCAGGTCGACATTGCAAATGAGGCAGGGATTTAAATATCCTGTGCCTAATTTGCATAAAAATGGCCACTGTGTTTTGCCGACAGCACTTTGTCGGCAAAAAGTGGAAGTCTAGAGAGGGATCTGTCGAGAAAGAAAGGCTTTTTCAACAGATCCTGTAAACCTCCTTGCAGGAGGCATAAGGGATCTGTCGAAAAAGGCTTTCTTTCTCAACGGATCCCCCTCTAGATTGCCACTTTTTGCCGACAAAGTGCTGAGTCAGCAAAACGTGGCGGCCATTTTATGCAAATTTATGCCGACAGAGGGATGCAGTCTAGACATACCCTCAGAGTGAAGTGCTCAGTTGATGTACGCTTTTACCCTTTTGGTCACAGAGAAATCTTACAAAAATGCAGTTCTTCTCCCAGGAACGCACTGACCAGTTGTGAATTCACCTTTTGCGTCTGCGGTGATTGACACTTGAATGCAGTACCCCGACGGTGCTGAAACATCTAAAGATTTCAGAGGGGGAAACACAGTACAAGCCTATTCCTAGAGAGCAGACTCCAGTAATACAAAGTGCTGATGCGTTCAGCAATGGTGCAGTCTGTTGACATATTTTTGCAGCTATAGTAATTCACAATGAAGTGTTGCTTACTTTCTTCCTGCGTGTTGAGCTATAGGAGTTTTAGCTCACACTACAGCCTTTTCCCGGCCCCTTAAAATCTAGCAAGCATTAACTCCTACTGCTTAAACTGCAAAAATGGAAATTTGCCAGTTGTTTAGTTGTCTTAGTTAAATGAAACATGGAATAAAACAGATCCATGTGGCGGTGAATGATGCTCTGACAGGATCCAGCGGCGACAGCATTAAAAATCATCCCAAACAATCCTGCAGTCTCATTGCTGTAGGGACGGCATTCACTACCCAGTGTGGTCCAGTGTCTACCACCCTCATGTAAGAGACAAGAGTACAAACCCCAACTTGTGTAAGGGGTGATATGGGGCCAGATGCTTCTTCTGCCTACGTTTTCTCACCCGTAAAACCAGGACGGGTTAACTGACCCCCTTTAAAAAGTGCTGTGAGACCCTCAGGGGAACATTTCTAGCTAAGAAGTAGCTATTTGCCATGTCTCGGTGTGTGAGGCGAGTTGGTAGCTGCTGCCACTATCTTGCTGTTCCATCTGCAGAGAGAGAACCTGTTCTAAATTCAGGTGGACAAGAGCTTTTGTTTTGAAACAACAGTCAAGGCAGCTTGGCAAGCCAAGACCTACTTCAATGCTCGGTTGCTTCCAATAAAACACACCAATTAGTAAGTGGCATTAATTACTGCCGTTTCTCTGCATCATTAGCTTTATTGCTCATGTAACTTTGCTAGAAAGATTTTGAGGTATTTTAGGGCCATGGATGCTTTGTTCCACAGTGCTGGACAGAAGCTTAATCCATTCCCAGGCCCGCTGACCGGGGGAAGGGGTCAAAAGGGGAATTGTCCTGGGGTCTGGGGCCACCACCACTGCTACTGCGGCAGCTGTGGTGGCCGGAGCCCTGAGCCTCTTTGAATTGCCAAGGGAGTGCCGGAGCGCTGCTGCACATGGCTCTTAACCCTGGGGAAGATGCTCCTGTCTATGCCATGCTAAGGGCTGACTGCCCTCAGCCCTGCCCCTTCAGCACTGTTCCTTCAACCCTCCGCCCTGCCCCTTCAGCCCTCAACCACGCCCTTTCCAGGGCACCAGTCTGGGGCCCCCCACACGTTGCCCCGGGGCCTGTGATGGGTGTCAGCCCCTCTGTCCATCCATCGCGTCAGGCTATTCACTTCAGGGGCGTTCCACCTGGGATGAATCGGTTCCAAGGGGTTCCCTCTTGTGGAACAATCCATGGTGCTGATGTCCACTCGGGTTCCCCGAAGTCAAAACATTTTCTGCCTCTGAATGTTCACACATCAGAACGGCCAGACTGGGTCAGACTAAAGGTCCCTCTAGCCCAGTGTCCTGTCTGCCCACAGTGGCCAATGCCGGGTGCTTCCGAGGAAATGTTCAGAACAGGCAACCGTATTAAGAAATTATAAGAGGGACAAGGTAAGAGAATCTGAGGAGAATATTCTTCCCTTCATTCCCGTGAGTAGCTTCCATGTGAGTTCCTTGCACCTTGTAAAGATATGTACAGTGCCACAAATTGGGTATAAAATACTGCTGAATCATCACCCATTCCTGCACACACTCTTACGAGGGACTGCTTCAGCTGAACTCGGCACGCGACTTTTTCCCAAACCTGCTTGAGATGAGGCCAACTCATGTGTGTTCAGCTGCTACCGAGAGAGGACACTGAACAATGTAGGTACTTTTCCAAAGTTGCCAGTCTGCATTATACAGCTACAAGATTTCATGTCTCCCTTCCTCTGTCACTCCAAGGCTCAGAGAACTACTGCTGCAAGTGTAACCCACACACCTACTGGGTGTGGGGCACTGTACCATGTAGTGGCACTTAGACCCTGCACTAAGGATAAGGGAGCTCTACAACCGAAACTGAGAGCCAGCTGGCTTTATAGCTCAAGCAGTAGAGGCTTCTACTCCCAAGGTCCCAAGTTCAAATCTACATGGTGGTAGTTGCACAAGCATGCCAAAAGACACAAGTAATTTTTTGCATGTGTAGATAACCCCTTCCATCTAGGGAACTCACAGCACTTTACATGTAATAATTCATTCAGCATTAGTACTGTGAAGCAGGTATCTTTCTAATTTTGAAGTGGAAAACAGGATTGGAGAGGTTAAATTCCTTTTCCACACTCAGGCCGTGTCCAGACTCAGGGGTTTTTTCGGGAAAAGTAGCCTTTTCCCGAAAAAACTTCCCCTGCGTCCAGACTCAAGCCGCGTTCTTTCGAAATTATTTCGAAAGAACGCGGCTTTTCTTTCGATGGCGGTAAACCTCAATTTACGAGGAAGAACGCCTTCTTTCGAAAGTTCCTCTTTCGAAAGAAGGCGTTCTTCAATGTAAAGAGGCCGTCTTGGAAAGAGAGCATCCAGACTCGCTGGGTGCTCTCTTTCGAAAAAGCGGATTTCTCTTTCAAAAGATCCGCCTGCAATCTAGACGCGATCTTTTGAAAGAGGCTCTTTCGAAAGATGCTTTCGAAAGAGCCTCTTTCGAAAGAAGCCTGCAGTCTAGACATAGTCTCATGTAACAAGCCAAGGGTAGCATTGGGAACAGGGATGCTAAGGACTACTCCAGTGTTTCTCAACCAGTGGTACGAGTACCCTTGGGGTACCTGAAAGAAATCTGGGGGGGTACGACAACACAACTGAAATTTGGAGAAAACTGAATTTTCGTGTTAAGTTTTACTGCTCTTTATTATTTTTGAACTTTTTACACCCAAAAATGTCATTGCCCGCCCGGCTACAATTAAGTTGTTTAAACAAATGTGTTACAATGGTAGAAAAAAATCTGAAAACTGTAGGTACTGGGGATACTTATAATTTTTTTTAAAAGGGGTACTTTACAAAAAAAAAAAAGGTTGAGAAACATTGGACTAGTCAAGTATCAGAGGGGTAGCCGTGTTAGTCTGAATCTGCAAAAGCGACGAGGAGTCCTGTGGCACCTTATAGACTAACTGAAGTGTAGGAGCATAAGCTTTCGTGGGCAAAGACCCACTTCGTCAGATGCATCTGACGAAGTGGGTCTTTGCCCACGAAAGCTTATGCTCCTACACTTCAGTTAGTCTATAAGGTGCCACAGGACTCCTCGTCGCTTGGACTAGTCGACTACCCAATAAGCAAATGCTCATTGGATGGTTGGCAGGATAGTCAACTAATCGCTCCCCCTCATCTTGCTGCCTCTACCAGATAAAGTCAGAAAGTGCAGAGAGGGAGAGGAAAGGAGGGAGGGAAGGAGGAAGAGTTCTGATCTCTGTCGCGGTGGCATTTCAGAGGGACAGTGCCGCCCTATCAACTACACTAATAGTCGATGCAAAAATGCATCGACTATTCAATTACTCGATACTTAACATCTTTAGTTGGGAACAGAACCCAGCAGTCAAGGCTCACAGTCCTGTACGTGTAGCAATGAAATGATACTCTCTTCTCTAGCATCCTGGCTTCCCGCAGCCACCTCATAAGCTATTCTCGTATCTAAAATCTCTTCAAGACTAGGAGTCGATAGAGCTATAACAGCATGAAACTGGAATGCCATAGGGTGAATCTTTCCCAAAATCTTCACAATAGTAGTTTTAGCAACAACAAAAAGTGTGATTTGCATGAAAAATTACTAATAACATGAATCTTTTGTATATAGCAGATTGTCCCTACTGATGACACTGTATTTCCCCAGTAGATACATTCAGATCATAGGTTCCAAAAGAGAAAGCTGCTATTATTGTCTGTGCTATATTCAATACTTTTTTCAATAACCTCGAAATTGCAGCCCAAGGTGCAGGTTGGTTTATCCTTCATCTGTGTTACCCTCGGCATCTACTTCTTGTGGAGCCCTGCTGTAGCAATGAAGAATTGCGCTTGGAGACAAGCTCCAAGAAAACGTTTCCACAGAAATTTCATTTAATTGACAGCTGCCTACCTCCGCAGCAAAATAAGCCAAATCATCACTCAACGCAGCTGGGAAGTATCTGTTTGAGACAGTTGGTGCCGTAGAGTTGTGGAACTGGAAAGGCGATATTGATTTAATTTTCCTTGCACTCTCGCCTCAGAACATATGTGCCGACTGAAAGGATATGGTGTACTCCGGAACAGAAGACAAATAGCAAAAAGCTCTCCAGTCCATTTGGTTGGAGGAAAGGGATGAGAACGAATAGACACAAAGGCACCAAACACCATGAGGCTGTGCTTCCGGAGAAAGATGGACAGTCATCTTTAAATTCTATGGCAAACATACAGACTGGAACGTCCCCCCGAGATTTTTTGCCTGCATTTCTGTAGATTTCGGTGTGATCTGAAATCCAAACATCTCGGCCGATTAGGGACAGCAAAGTGAGCCAGGCTATGTTAGGATGAGGGCACACAGGTGCACACATTAAATCTCTCTCTGCAAATGCCCAGCAACTAAGAGAATCCTCTAGCCAAAGTCATTTATTCCGGAGGTGTCGACTCAAGGCATACACACACGGTAAGTGATATACACACAGGAGTTGTTTGGCCGTGGCTAAACACCAGGATTTCTCTGGTGTCACTACACTGAGGACACAAGACTTGCCTTGCCTGCTACAAGTTGAACCTCTCTAATCCAGCACCCTGGGGACTTGACCAGTGCCCAGCCAGCGAATTTGCTGGACCACAGGAGGTCGATATTGTCTAGCAGCATCACCAACACTTTCCCTGCTTCCTGGGCTCTTCGAAGGCATTGAGAGGTAAATTAGAGCTAAAGAACAGCACAGAACGCTGAGAGCCAGGACTGGTGGCCGTAAACAAACTTTATGGGACCGTGGGAAACTTGGCCTCACCCATGGTAAGTGGACATCCAGCTCACTCAAATCATGCTGGACCACGGATGCTGCCGGACCAGAGGGTCCCAGACTAGAGAGGTTCAGCCTGTATTGCCATATAGCCCCTTTCATGGAATTCCCACATCGAGCTAAATAAGAGCTGAATGCTGGTAGTTCTTCACCCTCCATTCATATGTTTTCACAAGGCAACGCCATGAGTCCCGGAGGTGATCTGCCTCTTTGCTACTCCACAGTACAATTCAGAGCTGTCTGCAAATCACTGTTGTGAATGGGCTTCTAATTAAAAAAAGCCCTTCAGTGGGTTGGCATTTGTCATTTCTGTGTCATAAAATCAGCCTTACAAAGCTGCCAGCCAGGTCTTGATACTTCGTGTGCTGCCTGCGGCAGAGCTGTGTTTCCATTTCAGATGGCTCAAGGTCGCAAAAGATGCTGGGAGGATAATAATTGACCCGTGGTTTTCTAGAAATGCACGGCATTGAGTGACTCATGAAATGACTGAGGCTGCCTGGGGAGCCAGTCAAAATCCATAAAGCCACCCTGAATACCTCCATCAAATCACTCCCCCAACATCACCTTTTCCGTAACGTAGAGAGGAAATTGCACCCTGATTACAGCAAGCCAAGTAGCCAGCTGTGATTTCCACTCCTGATTGGAGAAGGACAATGCATACCGTTTTATTTTGTTATTGTGTTCCTCCCCCCGACCTACAGGTCTGTCTCGCCCACCAGTTTGGGTTGACTTTCTCTAGGATTGATTTGGAAATGGTTTTCCTGTCCTGATCTTTGAGAATTTCCCACACTTCAAAAAAATGGTCTGTCCCAGATTGCGACAAAAAGTCAGTCTTCAATGTTCATGTGCAGTACCTGACAATGTTTTTCTGATGCTCTAACAATCCTTCCATTGCTTGAATGACCAGTCTGTTGTTGTTAATCACCTGCCTCCCTCTTTTAATAACAGACTCCCTGCCCCAAAGGGAAAGCTGCAAGCCGCTCAAACTCTGTTGCAGTTCAGATCTGCCTCCGGAGTTAGGGCCTGGATGTTAAGCAGAAGTCAAGGATGAAATCCAGGGGTTCCAACTTTTGGTGGGGGGGCTACAAATGGGGCTCTTGGGTCCAAAGTGATTCCCAGCAAACACACAGTGCCATCCGACCCTTCACTATTCCGATATGCAGCAGCTCTGCTCCTGGCTTGTGTCCAGTCCCCAAGCCCATCGGTAACATTCGTCGTGCTTCGGAAGAAATGGCGGCCAAGCCAGAGCCAAAGCGCAGAGCCTGACGAGGGCTGCAGCCAGCATGGAAATGCTTTGGGACTCGACTTCAGCAGGGAGTGAAGCATAAATTCGAGACACCCGAGTTCTGGTCTTAGTGTTTCCTGGGACCCCTGGGGCAGCCATAGGCAGCAGCGGCTTGTAAGTCAGAAAAAGAGAGCACCAGGAGTCCTCCCCCGGGGAGGAAGGCCCATTTTCTCCAGAACGGCTGGGAGGGAAGGAACAGTTTGTCTTCCCCAATCATGTCTGCTTGCGCTAGGGACAGGTGTGACCTATGGGGAGGGGATTAGGATGGGGGAGGAGCAGGCAGAGCACCTCCCTGTGGCTTGCTGCCACCTGACAGCCTGCTCCCATGGTGCGCTGAGGAGCCTCCACAACAGGGACCGATGAGTCACCATGGTGACCTAGGAGTGAGCTGAGGCCCAGAGGCAAAAGAGGAAGAGCAGCCTGTGGGTGGCGTGACTGGCTCGGGGGAGAGGGGAGGACAGGGAAGGTGTGGACCAGCTGAGCAGACCGAGGTGAATACAGCTGCCTGAGGGCAAGGAAGCAGCATAAATGCCACGTGGTTGGCTGGCGGAGAGAGCAAAAGGCACTGGGGAGGCAGAATGCAGAGGAAAGCGACTAGTCAGTCCAGGGCTAGAAGGATGGAGTGGGACAGTCAGGAAGTCTATGTGAGCCGTGCACGTGGGGGAAAAGTTCCTGTCAACGCGAGGGAAAAGGAGGAGGAAAAATCCATTGAGGTGCAGGCTCCGGGAAGGCTCTGTATACCTCGTTATGTGAGGTCCCTCCCCTCCCTCCCCCCCGCCTGTTACTGTATCCAGGGGCTAGTTTGCTTCAATCCAGCCTCGTAATTCACCTGGGGATAGTCAGGGAGAAAATGAACTGTACAAGTAAAATGAAAACAAATGGGCCACCGCCTGGGAGCAAGCCAGCTAAATGCTAATAAAGTAAACAAATAACTAAATAACCCGGAGTGCTGCCTGGGTGGTGTGAGAAATGGAGACGTCGCTGTAACTGTTTATAGAATAACTGCAGAATAATTAGCCAGGAACTAGGTGTGAAAAGTCTCATTACATATCAGAGCCAGTGGACCAATCAGCCACCTCAGAACCATTCCTTTTCCTGCCTAGAAGTCCATGGGGTAAATGTGGGTGAAACTAGATGATAATTAGTCAAAGCCTATTAGAACACTCTGCATCTAGCACATTACAGCCTCTCCCCGAGTTACAAACAAGTTACGGACCAAACGCTTGGCCGTAATTCGATCTCTTCATAACTCGGACCCCACTGAGTTACATAGCGATTGCGCTGTTCGTAAGCACGGGTCGTGTTTGTAACTCGGGGACCGACTTTACAGCCACTCCATGGGAGCTTTGGTGGTAAATGTGAACGGTCGTAACTCGACCGTTCACAACTCGGGAACCGGCTGTATTGGCTCCCTGGAGGGTTTGCCCTTCATTTTGTGCAGACCAGTTGACACCTAATTCCTATGTAGAAATCCAGGGGCGAGCTCTTTCTGGATTACCATCAGGATTTGCGGATGAGTCCCTCACCTCCCCAAGACAGAGGTCAGAAGGACACCACACTGGTTCGAGAGGTAGAAGGATGGATTTAGGCGTCACCAATGGTTACGTTTTCAGACAAGGCTTCTCCCAAGCGCCCCCTGAAAATGTGCACATGCAATTTTCATGATTTTGACATGAGGAATTTGCATTAGAAAACATAGACCCTACTTTTGCATGCCCAAATCAAGGAATTGCACATCTATCTTCCGAATGATAGGTACAGTACCTAGCATAGCGGAGCCCCAAGCCTGTCGTCACCACTGCAATACGCATAAGAAGACTCTCGTGCCCTGGGATAAAGTTGAATTGTGTTGGGACACGTTCGGGGCGACTTTTGAAGAAGCAGATGCTATGATTGTGACTCTCCTCCCTGTCTCGCACAGGTGTGTTTTGACCATTACACCCGTCCCTCTGAAATTTTTGAGAAGACTTCTGCTGGATGGCTTTCCTCTTCTCCCACAACTTCGCTCTTTGCCTCCTCTGGCAAAGTTCTTATGGACTGTCTGATTCCCTCCCTTAGATGTTCCATAAAAGAAACGCAGCCTGTCCAGCATATCAAGCCTTGTCGTGATCATACCAGCTTGGCCAAGAAGCCAACTTTTGTTCTGCTCGTCAGAGACTGAGACCCACCTCCATCGTGCTGTGGGGTACCAGTGATCACCCAGTGCTTAAACTTCCTCCAAGAGATCTGCTTTATGCCTTATGTGCCCCAACCTGCTGTGCATTACAAGGAATTCCCGGTGCCACACCCTGACTCTCTGCTTGGGAAGCTTCAGAGCACAGTTCCCACTAAATACCACAGGCTGGTTGGAAAGCAGATGGCACCTCTGGGGTACCTCTATAAATGGGCTCCCGCAGAAGCAATGCAGCTTTGTACTTCATAGGATGCTCTTCCCTCGTGATCATACACACAAAAGTCCACATTTTCAAAGGCATTAATAAATCCGAGAGTTAGCAGCCCACCTGTAGTTATTCGGGCTGGGCTGAGGGCCGACAGAACGTGTTCTCATGACTTAGGGCCCTCGGCCTGGGGTATTCGCCACCTCTTCTGAGCAAAAATCACACACAAGTCTTGAGGGAGTCACAACAAGGCCAGCTATGCCATAACCCTGTGGACAATTGACCCCACTTTTATCATGCTAGGGGGAGGCTGTTCCTCCACGTTGCTAAATGTTCACTACAAATCAAGTACAGACAAGGTTTTACTGTAATTCACTGCTCTGGCTGTATCCCCCGGATAACCAGCAGCTTTAAAGTTACCGATAAACTAGCACACACACAAAATATATTGCTTGAAGATTCACCCCTCCTTGCTCCGGTCCTTTACTCAATTAAGTTTTGTTTTTTGGAAAATAAAATGAAAATGTCCGTGTTTCATTTGAATCATTGCTCCGGGGTGGGGCTGGGGAGGAGAGGTTCAGGGTGCAGGCAGCCCCGGGGAGAGAGGGCAACCTCAGCCCTCTCTCACTGCAGCAGCTTGGGGCCAGGTGAGAAGTGGCTCTCCATGGCCGCTGCAGAGCTAGCGGCACAGCCGGGGGAGAGGTGCGTGTCCCCCGGCTGGGCAGGTCCAGGTTTGTCTGCCCCCTGCGCTCCCCAGCCAGAGTGAGGAATGCAGCAAACTGTGCACTTTCCCCTCGCTCCCTGATGAAGGGGAACAGCCAGCAACGCTCTTATATGAATGGGGGGTAACATCAGCCCTTCCCCCCAAAGGGCGTCTGGGGGGTTGGAGGCTTGAACCTGAGGCAGTCCTGGACAGAGGGGCCAGCTCCTTTCACCTGCCTAATGCTTCTGCCCCCTATGTTGGGGGTAGGGACAGTCTCACCCAAAGAGAGGAAAGATTCTGCATGCTGGCCAGTGGCCACAAGCAAGCTCGGATCACCCCGCACCCTGCCTACGGTAGCAACAGGGAATGCCAAGTCTCCTCAGACGGAGCTTTCTCTTCAACAGCCCGCGCCTGCAGCTGCAGCCAAGAACTCGGAGAAGCTGCTTTCGCAGAGCACTCAACACCTGGCATGGAGCGCGCGCTTGACAGCCGTAGAAGTTCAGCCTGAGGGAGGGCTGTGGGCGACATGCTGTACAATTGCCGGCACTGCACTCCGCCTCTGTAGACGGTCGCCCTGGCATCTAAGCGCTCAGCCTTTCCTGAGCAGGGAGAGCGAAGGGCTAGGACTCGAAGGCAGACATGAGGCTGTCCTCTGTCCCTCCAACGCCGCCACGTAGCTGTTTGATAGCTCAGGGGAAAGAGAATCGGCTTGGGGGACAAACTCTGGTGACTGGAATGAGGCAGGACCCGTGGTTTTCTGTAACTAGGGGTAACGTTTCCTTCCTCTGACCCCCTTCGCCCTCAGACACTTGGACAGGGTTCCCTCCTGTTTCCTGAAAGGAACCTGAGGTTGACAGCTCATTTTATGTGTGCCTCATCACTTCTGGTAGGGACTCAGCCAGCCAGGGCTCTCTGTCATGGGGACCGCTCGCCGCAGGTAGCACTTCTAGCCAGCCATCCTGGCGATCGCCTCCAGCCACATGTTGTGTCATCCTCTTGTCCTGAGGATCCCCGCCTCGCTCCCTGAACCGCAGCCTCCTCTCCAGGACTCAGCCCGCTGGCCAGGTCATCAAACGGTCCCCTTCCCGACTCCACAGCATCAAAGTCCCTCTGGACAAATGGGCTTGGGAAGTCAGCTTGCTCACCGCCCCACTGGTGCTGCTTCATCTGCAGCCAGTAGGGAGACCTGGGCCTGCCCTCTCCTCTGGGTCCCAGCTCCAAGGCTCTCACCGTGGCAACCGAGGTGGGATCTACCTCATCCCTCACTGGTTTTGGCTGGAGCTCTCTCTACTTCTCTGACTCTCCCCCTTCTCTGGGCACGCTAACCCACATTCCCTCCTCCCTGGACATAGCTGTAGGCTATTTGCCTCTCGGCTAGACGCACCTTTCTTCTCCCAAGAAATAACTGTAGACTCCTTCCCACCAGCCCCCTTGTTTCTATAGGCCTCAGTTGAGACTGTTCTCCTTAAATCCCTGCTCCCTGTCTCCTTCTTCAGATGCATGAGTTAGTTGGTCCACTTAACCATTGCAGCCCTTCCAGGCATTGGGTGGAGGTGGATACCCCGCCTCTCTTAGTTAGCTTTACACCTGCATGCCCACAAACCCAGTGAAGCCGCTCGCCGTGCATAGCTGGGCCTACTTTCTGGATTATCTGCAAAAGAGTGGTGATATTTCAGCTGACAATGAGGGGGAAGAATATTTCCTACCTGAAGGACAGCCACCTCCCTCCCCCATGGCAACATGACAAAATATACAGTGTTGGCTAAACCAATAAAAATGCAACAAAAGACACATTAGCTAGACATGTAAAAATATGATGTAAGTCACAGCACATTCCTATATGACATCAAGTCTGAAGCACGTGCTGCCCTCGTGCTGCAAAATGTATTGCAGTGTGAATAGAAGGACTGCAGCCCCCTCGGGCCACTTTGTGCTCTCATTGGCTCTTATCAGCAGTGTTCCCTGTAAGCTGAGCACTTAAGCAGCTGATTGGCTGAGTGGCCCACAGCTGGCAGCATGTTTTTTTGTTAGGTGGTCCACATCTGCACATGCCTCCGTGCGCACAACAAAATTTATTCTGCACAGGAATGGGGGGAAAAATAGAGGGCACATTGCTTATCAGGTCTTCAAGGTAATGGCAGGGTCATTGCAGAGAGTGCCTCAGAAGGAAATCCCAGTAGAGCAGGGTTAGTGATTAAATGGCATTCTCCCCTTTGAGGTGGTACAAAATCAGCATGGCATTAGGAGACACCGTGAAAAGGTATCTCTGTTGTTTAGTGTTACTGGGAGATATTAAGCAGCGGCTGCATTACCGTGAATGGGTGGCAGGGCTTTTGTGGAAGGCAGAGAGATGGAGGAAAGCAGAATGTATTGGACAGAGCTGAGGGAACACTGTCGAAATTTTGCCACAGGTACTCAGCAGAGCTGTTTGCTTTTCACCAACGCTCCTGCGTGTAGAGTTTTGCCAGCCTATACCTTTGTGGAAAGCTGTCTTTAAGCTTGCAGCCTTGAATACTAGTTCACAGCCAGTTTCCAGCTTGCCTGCTCAAATATTCGTGGAAAGTGAATTTTTAAGGTCCCTTTTAGTGAACATTGACACTGGCAGGCTAACGGCAACAGTTACGTGGACTGTAGCTAGGGATAAAAACTGGCGTGTGATTTATGTCGCCATGCACAACTAAGCAACATTCATCTAATTGTGAATTATCAATAGCCAGGCCTAATTTTCACTGAATAATATTCAGCATATTGAAGAAAACCACAATCTTATGATTAGGAACAGCTCTCATTAAAACAATGGCCTTAATATGCATTATACAAACGAGAAAAATCAAAAAACAAAAAAACTCATGGCCAGCTTTATAATTAGTTGCAGCAGCCTGATAAAGTTCAACAAAAAAACTTAAGCAACACTTTTTTTTTTGTCATACATGAAGTTCAGTAATCTATGACCAGCTTTAGCAACTGTAAAATCCACACAAGGCTTGGTTCTTCCATTCCACCCATTGTGTCTAGAGTAATTGCCTGGCCTACAGCAGAATGAAGCTTGATGTAGAATATGTCTACACTAGAGTTGCTCAACCTTTTTTTTATATAGGACCCCTTTTTCACAAAAAAATTGTAAGTACCCTCTTTTAAAAAAAATAATGATAAGTACCCCCAGTACCTACAGTTTTCAGGAGCACCATTTTTTTTCGACCATTGCAGCACATTTGTTTAAACAACTTAATCGTAGCCGGGCAGGCGATGAGATTTTTGGGTGTAAAAAGTACAAAAATAATAAAGTGATGTAAAACTTAACACGAAAATTCAGTTTTCTCCAAATTTCAGTTGTGTTGACGTACACCCCAGACTCCTCTCATGGAACCCCTAAGGGTATTGTTAGGCCCTAGAAAATTAGGCCTAGTGCAGTTATGCTAAAGCAGATGTTACAAAGGTTTCTGGGTAGTCCCTGGACAGAACTGGAGATAGGTTCAGTCAGGGACGCACCTTACACGCTTGCTCAAGTTGCAAAATAAGATAAGTAAAAAGCTGCATTTTTGTACCTGATGTGAAGAGGAACAGTTTGTTCTGAAAACTGATAAGAAAACTCCCTGTTTCTGCTCTCCCCCTGTTTGTTCCAAACTCCCTGTTTATGTTCTCCTTTGGCCATAACAAACTGTCTCCTTGTTGCCCAGTACCTGTCTTAGAATGCATTATAAATTGCTTAAGGCCATGATGTATAGTTGGCCAGGTGTGCGTGGATACTAAAAGTTTCTAACCAATAAAGAAGGGGGGGTTGCTTGGGCAAATAGTCTATAACGCGACGGAACTGTCTATATAAGCCTACCTGTTAATAAAATCATGGCTGGTTCTCTTTGGAGATGGGCCGCTCTCTATTGTAAGTCCGCACTCTTCAATAAAAAGCTTGTAATTGGATCTTGCTGGTGTTGCCTGTCTCTTTGCGGTCAGACAACGAACAGAGGCCGTCCGGGTTCAAGTCCCCGACAGTATCATGCCACTGGTTAAGAAACACTGATCTACACCACATAGCTTTTAGGGACACAAGAACTGTGTCAACATAGCCTTGTCAAGATAGCTTCCCCAATTATCACCTCTAATGACATTACCTCACAGACACTAACCTTCCCCCCTCACCCCCACTCTGTTCTAAAATTTGATTTGTCAATTTTATATGTGTTCACTTTTTTTGATTGTAGTACAGGCAGTCCCCAGGTTACGTACAAGATAGGGACTGTAGGTTTGTTCTTAAGTTGAATTTGTATGTAAGTCGGGACTGGTACATATTGTAGGGGAAACTCTAGCCCAACATTTCTCCAGAGCTCAGTTTTATTCTCCCACATCTCACTTCCCTCAGTCCTTTATTCTCAAGCTGAGGTGTCTGCTGAGAAAAGCCGCTCTGCATCTCCCTGGTCTGCTGGGGAGGGGGGGGCGCTAGCTTCACGTCTCCCTGGTCTGCTGGGGGGAAGCAGCTAGCGCAGGGTTACCTCACCCCGTTTGTAAGTAGGGATCTGATGTAAGTCGGATCCATGTAACCCGGGGACTGCCTGTATACATGGTCGTGCCAATTTTCTTCCGCAAATTGATCTGAGGAAGTGGGTCTGGCCCACGAAAGCTCATCCCCTAATAAACCATCTTGTTAGTCTTTAAAGTGCTACATAGTCCTGTCTTTTGTTTTAGCTAGACCAGACTTACATGACTTGACATCTCTATCCCTTGTCAAAAGTCAGGCTGTGTAAACACTTTGCCGGCACTTTTGCCAACAAAAAACTTCCACCCCCTACCAGCAGCCTGTTTTTTGTCAGCAGGAGACCACGCCTGCTGACAAAGCACTGTTTACACAAGGACTTACTTGCCACCTGCAAAGCTTTTGTCCTTGGGGGCTGAAGCTGGGGGAAGGGAGAAGTAAAGCAACTGTGAGCGACAAATGCTTTGTCACTCAATTGCAGGTTGAAGGGAAGCAGGCCCATTGACTTGGCTCTGAACAGAATGATTTTGATAAAAAGACAGTGTAAAGAGAATTCACACTGTACTAGTTATTGGTGCAATCTGCAGTATGAATTGGAGAAAGAGGGTCAGGTTTTTGGATAGCTTTACGTCAGAGCTGCACCTGAGGCCCATCAACTCAGGTCAGACTGCACCCCAAATTCTTGCAGATTGGACCCCAATTGCTTGCCTATAATGTGAACCATCCAGCAATATCTAATATAGTTCTCTTTCCTGCAGCTCTGTCTACCTGCAGCACCACATAGTGCAAGTGAACCAATCCATTTAGCTTCTTTATACTATTTAGGCATTTGCTGTTGAATTTCTGTCTCTCCCCACCATAAAACTAAAATCACTGCACTGTTCCTGTGAATCATACAGAATGTTGTATGGGGGAGGAATTTATGTATTGTCAATAAAACTGAAAATAATAGTATCCCATGTTTAGTGCACAGTGCCATTTTCAAAATAATAGCTTCACATAACTAATACTTGCTTGTATTAGGCTGTTCTCTTCCAATTATACATTAAAATAACCCTCAACGATGCAGAATTCAGCAATTCCAATGTTAAGAAAAGAGAGCGCTTCAGACCGTCACAGAATCAAGGCGGGTGGCAATGGAGAAAGTTTTGCATCCAAAAGGAAGGCCAAGCTTAGACCAAACAATAGTAAGTGTTCAAGTGATCAAAGAAAGGCTTTTGATGGGTCCAGGCCAATGTTTAAAGTCTACATCAGACTCCAAATTCTATTTCTGCTGTTAAGTGACATCATGTACAAAGATAGCAGGTCGCTTGGCAGATGGAAACCTCTGCAGCTCTGCATTTTTGGCGTTAGTAAATTAGGCCTTATCTTCGCTTACCAGGAGATCAACGCTGTGGAGATCTATCTCCCAGGGCTCGATTTAGTGGGTCTAGTAAGGTCATACTAAATCAACCACTGATCATGTTCCCATCAACTCCGGTACTCCACCAGGTTGTGAGGAGTAAAGGGAGTTGACAGGAGAGTTTCTCCCATCCACACCCACCCCACAGTGGGGACACTGAGATAAGTCACACCAAGGTACATTGACTCCAGCTACGCTAGTCATGTAGCTGGATTTGCATATGTTAGTTCAACTTTGTGTCCTAGTGTAGACCTCAGAAAATCGAAGTGGAATCAAACTTAGTTTGACTTTGCACCCTGGTGTAGACCTGAGAAAATCCAAGTGGAATCAAACTATCTTGATGGGAGCAGCAGGATGCAAAATACTGCCATACATGAACATGTCTGAAAGGGACAAATTCATCTGGCTGCTTCTTTCCCAGCAAATGAATCAGTGAGCATTGCCCGTCCACGATCAGTGTTTGTACCATACATCATGATGCACGTCCATATGTCTTTATCTGTCCGAATACGAGGCTCTGTATGAATAGATCATTCTAAGGAGAGCACTTTTAGCGATTGACAATGCCTGTGGTGGTACTTGCCAGCCAGCATATATTAGATGTCTCTGATCCAGGTAAGCCCATTCCAAGTTTAGGCTGAATGGTTTCAACAGACTAGAGCGTTTAAAAACTCTATTTTGAGGAGGTATTTCTCACTATTGCATTTGATCCTGCGCTCCTGACATCAGTCCCCAAGAAGTACTAACGCCTTCCAGCAGGTTTTGGGGTCATCTGTTAGAAGAATAATTTCTTTCTAACACAGGGCTAGGTTGTGCCTTGAACTCCATGCCGTCATGGGGAAGTAAAAGCCCCCTGCCCAGACTACCCACATTGGCTCACAGGAGGGGGTGGAGGTATGCTTGCTATAGCAGGTTCATGAAGATGGATAAAAAATAGAGGAAGGAGTCCTTTACGCATGTCAATGTGCTGACCAGGTGAGACAGACTTAAAGGGCTGAGGGTTTCTAAGATAACTACAAAAGAAAAGACACCTCCTCCCCATTTTGTTCACCGACATTCCAAATTCGCCTCAGGTCCTCTTCTTCTGGCAGTATCCCCAAGTGAAGTGGTCAGCAAGATCCACCACCATTTGTATTTTAACCCCCTGTTATCAGGTTTCTAGCTCATCCATTAAAACAAAACTATGCTCCCAGCCGAAGCTTGGCATGGAAATGTACCATCTTGGAGGTGAGTGGCTCATCTGTAAATTACAAGAGAGGAACAATGAAAATCAAAGTTTCACGCTTTCAAATATCTTTGCCAGGCTGTTGCTTGATAGAGACCTTTCTTTTGCTAGTGGTCACCAACCAGTCGAGCAGGATCTACTGGTAGACCTTGGAGCCTCTGACAGGGGGTCTTGACTGGTTTGGCCAAGAGGCTATCAAGTGTGGGCACTTCAGCTGCCCCTCCCCCCCAGTGCTGCGCACCTCCTGCCCTTTGCCTTGGAGATGTTTCCCTCTCCCATCTTGTGTTCTATCTCCACAGAACCGGGGAGGGGGGATGTACCACAGGGCTTGGGATGGAGGGAGTTTGCTGGCTGTTTTTGGGAGAGGTGCAGGGCCAGGGCAGGGTGGAACCTGCCTTAGCCCCACTGCACCACCACACAGGAGCCACCTGAGGTGAGCAGTGTCCAGCTGGAGCCTGCTCTGAATCCCAGCCCCAGTCATGTACCCCCAGCTGCCCCCCAAACTCCTGCCCTAGCCCTGAGCCCTCCTAGACCCAAACACCCTTACAGAGCCTGAACCCTCCTGCACCATAACCCCCTGCCCCAGGCTCAGCTCAGAGCCCCTCTCACACTCCAAATCCCTTAGCCCAAGACCAGAGCCTGTGTCCCAACCCTCTGCCCCTGCCTGGTGAAAGGGAAGGAGAATGGGGGAGAGAGGGAGGATGGAGTGAGCAGGAGCAGGGCCTCGGAGAAGGGACAGGAAGAAGGCAGGACAAGGGTATTTGGGTTTGAGGTAGATCCTGGATTGCACTTACATTCAAAAAGCGATCTCATCCTTTAAAAGGTTGGAGACCCCTGGTCTACACTATGGGATAAGGTTGAATTAAGATACGCAACTTCAGCTACATTAATTGTGTAGCTGAAGTCAAAGAACCTTAACTCGACTTTTGGCGCTGTCCACACTGCAGGAGGTCAACGGGAGCTCACTCTCCCTTCGACTTCCCTTACTCCTCGTGGAAGCAGGACTACCGACATCCACCCGAGTGCCCCTCTCAGTTCGAATGACTGTGTCTTCACTAGACCCGCTAATTCGAACCCTGGAAGATCGACTGCAGCAGCTTCAATCTTCTCTGTAGTGTAGACGTACCCCCAGTGCTTCCATGTTGGGGTGTGTAAGAGTTAACTAAGGGGTCTGGGAAAATGTTTGTTAGGCTAGAGAAGAGTGCGCATTTGTACAAGGAATGTAACTGTCTAGTGAATATTCTGTGTGTAAAAGTAGTGTTATCTTCCCTCCTCCCTTCCCTTTCCCAAATGCACACAATATATATTCAGGGTCATGTCTTCTTTCCCCCCGTAAACTGCTGAGTCGGGGAGTTTATGCTGTGAGAACTGCATGCTTCAGCTAAAAGTGCTATAAAGAGTAAACGGGCCGGGATAATTATATTTATCACATGGTTATTACTGTTCATTATATGTGTGTTCATACTGCTAAATAAGGGGTTAAGGGGAGCTATAATAGATAAGTGTATTTACATAGTAACTTGGATAAAAGAGTATCTGCAATAAAGATCCTGATTACTCCATCTACATCTGAGTTATCAGTTCTTCTCGAACATCACACACCAAAAATAAAAAAAGACAGCAAGACGGGCAGAGAAAAGAGAAAGCATAGACCCAGCGACTAAAGGCACAGCAAACAAACAACATACCGCCTGGGACTCACAAACCACAACAAACCAATAACATACTGCCTCACCTTCACCCCATCGAAATATGAAGATAGTTCACACAGCTGAGCAGTGTCTCGGTTCAATCAGACTGCAGACTTTGCCCCATGGGAAACCAATGGGAGTTAGAAGCCTAAATATCTTTGAGGCATTTGAGAATGGGAGGGCCTCTGTGTTCACTAAGGCTATGTCTAGACTGCAGGCTTCTTGCGAAAGAGGCTCTTTCGAAAGCATCTTTCGAAAGAGCCTCTTTCGAAAGAGAGCGTCTAGACTTCACGGAGAAATTTCGAAAAAGCGGCTTGCTTTTTCGAAAGAAAGCATCCAGTGAGTCTGGATGCTCTCTTTTGAAGAAGCCCTATTTACATTGAAGAACGCCTTCTTTCGAAAGAGGAACTTTCGAAAGAAGGCGTTCTTCCTCGTAAATTGAGGTTTACCGCCATCGAAAGAAAAGCCGCGTTCTTTCGAATTAATTTCGAAAGAACGCGGCTTGAGCCTGGACGCAGGGGAAGTTTTTTCGGGAAAAGGCTACTTTTCCCGAAAAAACCCCTGAGTCTGGACACAGCCTATCTGGGTGCCTACAACACAGGGTTACCTTCAAGTGGGCTCTTTCATGTCTCAAGTAAATTACATTAAAAAGATGTGCTTTTTGGAAAGCGGGTGATATTTCTATTTTTAAAACCCTCTTTGTTCATAGCCTTATAGCTGTCTGAAATCTTTTCCTTTAAGGATGCTCACAGAGGGATTTCTTCTAAAATATACTGAGCTAGTCTTGAGTTGTTCAGGAGTGAAACAAATACACTTTCCTCCCCAGTGTTTAATATCACACACTCATGATATTTCCAGTGTGACTGGGATGGGGGCAGACACCAGCTGTACTTTACAGACTTGACTCTGTTAGAATGAGACTTTGCTGGGGCCAGCTTGTCCTCTAGTGTAGAGGCTATTTTTGCCCCGTTTCTGTTATACCCAGGGCTGGCCACTGTTGGAGCCAGGCCACCAAATTAGATGCACCACGGGTCCAATTTCATTCCTGCATTCCAGTGGATGTCAACAGCAAAGTTCTTCTGCTGCAATTCTGACAGAGCAGATTAAAAATCGAAACCTTGCAAGCAATTGCAATGTCCCTTTGGCGCACGGAGCATCTACGATGGCCTTACTGTAAAATGCTCTCTCAGCCGGCTGGTATTTTTGGAGAATTGTTTATATTTAAGCAAGGGGCATGCTGCGCATTTAAATTGCTTTCACTCTAAATTTGGAATGAGAATCATAAAATTTTTATTGCATGCTTAACGCCCTGCTCAAGTGTCCTACTTACTGATATTACATATTAATTTACATAGATTTTGCAGTATTAATAATGCATTTATTTAAAAGGCTGGCTGTGAAGCATTCGGCATGTTAAAAAAAAGTGAAGATTCAGCTTTGTAGAGGGACGCGCTAGCATTAATCCCGCTAACACCTGAAAAGGGAAAAGTGACCTGTGGGAAGCACAATTCAACGGCTGATAATTACTGACGCAAGCACACGCTGGAAGCTCCCAATGTTCGACTGCAGGATTAGGGTTAGCCAAGAAACTGAGGCCTTCCAGAGACAGTTATTTCAAAGCCGATAAGAAATCATTAGTTACTATCTGAGGAATAGGAGTACTGTATATTCATAGCAGCCACTGCTCAGCAACAGCATCGTTAGTACTGAATCAATTACTGCCCACTGAACTTTAGCACAGTGTGATGGGATAGTGGGGGGCAGTCACAGAAGTTGGGGATGCTACCCAAAGTTCTGACAAAGCCACTGACACTCACCCCTTGCTTTCTGGAGGCGTGTCTAGACTACAGGGTATTTTCGAAAAAAGTGGCCTTTTTTCAAAAAAAAAAAACTTTCCCTGCGTCTAGACTGCTGATGCATTCTTTCAAAAGTAAATCGAAAGAATGCGGCAGTTTTTTCGACCGTGGAAAACCTCATTTTACGAGGAAGAACACCGTTTTTCGAAAGTGCTCTCTCCAAAAAAAACCTCATTTTACGAGGAAGAACACCGTTTTTCGAAAGTGCTCTTTCCAAAAAAAAACTCATTTTACGAGGAAGAACACCGTTTTTCGAAAGTGCTCTTTCCAAAAAAAACCTCATTTTACGAGGAAGAACACCGTTTTTCGAAAGTGCTCTTTCCAAAAAAACCTCGTTTTACGAGGAAGAACACCTTTTTTCGAAAGTGCTCTTTCAAAAAAAGGCGCAATGCAATGCAAACTGTGCTTTTTCGAAGGAGAACATCCAGACTGGCTGGGTGCTCTCTTTCGGAAAAGCGGCTGGTTGTTGGCTAGATGCTCTTTTTCGAAAGAGGCTTTTTCGAAAGATGCTTGCAGTCTAGACGTAGCCTGGGGCTTCTCCCCACCCTGTCCTGCTGGGCCAAATCTCCTGGTCTCCCGCAGCCAAGACACAGGGCTGAGATCACTGCCCCCTCCCCGCTCCCCCACTGAAGAGCAATGCAGACACTGAATTACTTCAGCTCTGAAGAGAATGCAGTTTCAGGCCCAGCATTCGGGAAACCAACCCCCGACGGTAGGGCAGTGGGATGGATTCTTGAGTGGACTAGAGGATAGAGCAACTGCCTGGGGAGCATAGGGTGGTGGGTTCAAATTCTGGGTAGCCATCCCCCTGCTTCCCTCCCTCCCCCAAATAAAGCAAGCAGGTAAATCCCCTTTAACACTGAAAGGAGGCACATACACACTGGTGGCTCCCCCAGGTAACAATTACTTACACTGGGCTTGATAGTAAAAAAAAGTGATGTTATTAAGTACAAGCAGCAGGACTGAAGTGGTTGCAAGTGAAAACGGGCAGAGCAAAGGAGCCGCCATGTTAAAAATAACAAGAAACGCACAGCTAGTTCTAACACACTCAAGCTTGTTCCAAACACCCTAAAACTGTTCTTATTTCTGCCAAACCTCCAAGCCAGGACAGATCTTCTTTGGGAGTGACATGCCAAATACAAAAACCTGAACACATTGCATCCTAAGTAGCTAACTTTTGGGGTGGGAATTCTGTTCTTACATTCCACCCTTCCCTGGAAAATTACCTGATCAGACCCTACCTGTTGGGATGGTGTGACAGGGCAAGGCGGCCCCGCACTGAAGGTGCATGGTCCAGCCAGCGTTACCTGACTATAGAGGCCCTTCCCCCACAACCCTACTGGGCATGCCCAGGCTGCAGCTCAGCTATAAAAGGGTCAGTGTGGACTGGCAGCCGGGGGAGAAGGACCTATGAGGGAAGCTCCTGACCCGCAGTGACCAGCAACCCCAGAAGAAGCCCACGGAAACCCCGAGGCTGGGGGGGGGGGGGGGGGGGGGGCATTGCACAGGCTGTCTGCTGAGGAGTCGTCGCCTCTGTGAAGGCTGAGGACCTGGCAAGTATGAGGGAAGGGACCCCATCGGACCAGGTAGGAAGTGGCCCAGGGCAGGAGAGGGAGCCGCCCCGGGAACCTCGGTGCGTTTCGGCAGGACTTCCCCGCCGAGGGAGTGGTGGGTCATCCTGCCACTCACAAGGCCCTGGGCCAGGACCCAGTGGAGTAGCGTGGGCCTGGGCCCCCTACCAGGGGCACAGCCCCCCTGCAACTTTGGTCGGCCGCCGCAGGCCTTGCCTTAAGGACCACTCTAAAGCTGTGTTCTTGAGACTGCGCTTATTGACTCGGGCCAGGGGGCCTTGTCGTCAAGGGCCCTCCTGGAACTGTGTTTGGTGAGACTCTGATTATGGACGCCGGCCCGTGGACCTTGCCTTAAAGGGCCAGCCTAAACTGTGTTTATTGGTACAGGATTTATTGGCCCGGACCGGTGGGTCCAGTTCTAAAGGAGTAGTCAGGGTGGGGATTCATGGACTCGGGTCTTTCCTGGCCCATCGGCGGGGGCCAGAGAGAGTGTCCCACCACAGATGGTCACATGACTGTCTAAGACCAACCATTGCTAAGACTTAAGGACAAAAAGAGCTCTTTCCAGGTATCACCCAGACATTGGGGGAAACACCCTTTCTGGCTTTCCTTTGCACATTTAAAACCATGAACCACGCCATATTCCTGTTTCTAACTCCACATGCAAGAAGGATACATACAGCAAAATAAGATCTACAGACCCAACAGATGGGGACATTAAACTCATAGGTTACAAGTCTGATGCAGCTTCAAGTTAGGCATATTTCTAACCGTACGTCAATTTCGCAAAGCCTGGGGAGGAGGGCAAAACCGTCACGCACAAGTTGAACCTCTCTAGTCTGGCACCCTCAGCACCTGACTGGTACCGAACCGGAGAATTTGTTGGACCACGAGAGGCCCATCTGGTAGTGAGCGGATCTCTTTATTTTTATTTCACCAAGGCGAATAAAGGGACCAACACTTGCAATGTCGCTTAATAATGTATGGCTGTACTGATGTACCCGATACAAGCCTATGTCTAGCCAAGGCTGACCGGCTCTCTGCATAACAAAGAGTTAGTGCTGTCACACAATTGTATTGTATTGGCACAAGGAAATAAGCAGATAAAACATAAAATCATGCTTTTGCTTAGCACCATGACCAGTGCTTCCGCTGCTTGCTGGGCTCTTTAGGGGTACATTAGAGCTAAATAGAAGCACAGAAAACTGAGAGCAAGGACAGGGGGGCTATAAATACATTTTATTGAACTGCGGGAAATTGGCCGCACCCATGAACAGTAAACATTTGGCTAATTAAAATCATGCCAGACCACAGATGTTGCCAGACCAGAGAGGTTCAACTTGGACCAGAGAGGTTCAACCTGGACCTTAATTGGCATTGGTCCTGCCTTGGGTGGGGGATGGGCTTGATGACCTCATGAGGTCTCTTCCAGCCCTAGGATTCTATGATCTATGATTCTACCTGGAAACTTGATGGCTGGTAGAGGAGCTACGACACATGATCTGATGGCAATGGCCTACAAAGACCCTAATCAAGGTTTTTCAATAACCAAATTCAGGAAATAACCGATCCCAGGGGTTGCACTAGACTCTGCACATACTGGAATAGGTCATTTGTGGTTGTCTCCAGACAGATGGCTAGCCGAGCTAGGTGCATTTAATGACGTTCCTGGCTTCTCTCCTCAATGATAAGTCTCAGTCCTTTTTAATGATTAGCTCCCAGGTGACTGTGAGCTAACACCGATCAGTCAGCAAAATTACCCTTCGATCCTGCAGATGCTATTTGAGAGAAAACTGAAGAGGGTTTTACTGATAGCCCTGACCTGGCTGTGGCACTGCAAGTCCAGCAGTAAAGCTGAACTCCACTCTGCCGGGCTGGATTCTGCTGAGTGACTGCACATATGCAGACGCTTTTCTTAAAGGGGTTGCCATTTTTTCTACTGAATCTCCTGAGGATGGTTTAGGGCAGTGATGGGGCTGCACACGGCCAATTGGGGTCCTATGTGCGGCTCACGAGACATTTTGTTTACCGTTGCCCATGGGCAGGGTTGCCACATTCTGCTGGTTTCTGTCCATGTTGTTTTTTTTCCTACCGATGTTACTAAAGTGACATGCACTTAAAGCATGGATACGTGAAGGGAGGTGAGTGCTGATTGTGAAACCCACACATCTACTGAGTGGGGAAACAAAACTGAGAGGCAAAAGGGTACGTGCCTAACAGGGCCCTTCCTGGTGCCCTCTGCTTGTGTCCTTTTTGTGTCTCAGTTTCCTCAGTTCATCATAGTCTATGGCTAGCTCCTCACACAGAGCTCTCCATGGTGCTGCTGCTCCCTCAGCCATCCAGCCAACCACTCAGTCTTCACCTCTTCAGGATTCCAGAGACACTGACCTGACTCTGCTCCTGCAGCTCCTTTTACAGGGCCATTCTGGCCTCTGATTGGCTGGTTCCTCCACAGCCACTCTAGCCTCCTAGAGGACTTGTCTATGACCTGTTTTCTAGGGTGGAGTGTAGCAGAACCACAGGACCTCTGGCAGGGGGCCTCAGAGCTGGTCCACCCCATCACAAGTAGCAAAAAAGAAAAAGGAAGTTCTACAAGTCTGCTACTCTGGAACTTTTCCATAGCTTCAGTTTTGAAAAGTTAAAATGAAAAATGAAGTAAGTGGTGCAGAGGGAGGAAAATAAATCCTTTTAGTTGGCTTGTTTATATTCAATAGAAAGAGAAAAAATAACATTTGGCATTTCAACACCTTCCACAAAATGCAAAAAAAAAATGTAAGTCTCTAATTCAAACCTTGCAGAATAGAAATAAGGTGGAAATATTTCTGTACCTAAGTTATTTGGGATCCGCGATGACCTCATTTATGCCTCTGCCACTCTTGCAGTGTGAAAGAGGAGACATTGTCATTGTTAACTCCATTGTGCAATCCTGTGTGTATATTTAATCAATTGCTCAGTGTTTGTAGAGCAAATATAACTAGGAGCTTAGAATCAGGTTTTCTAACACAGTGCACATTTCATGTTACTTTAACAACCAAGAAACCTAGACATGTAGACTCTTTATAACCAGGTAATTGTTCTAGGAAGCTATTTTGATGTGATGATTGGTTTGTGACGATAGGAACAAATATATAGGGTCACATTTCTGAAACTTTTCTGCTTAGAACCGAATGGACTAAAAAGGGCTGTAGCTTCAACCAGGTTCAAGATCCGCTGTTGTGCAATTTACATCAAACCTGATCAACTGGGTTACCACAACGCTATGGATCAATAGGCTTTTTAGCAGCCTCAGTGAATGAAGAGAAATCTACACCCATATAAGATACAAAGTTACTTAGCTAATGCTTCATTTGTGTGCATCGGCCCCGTCATACAATCATCCGTCATGAAAAATCACGATTGAAAGTTGCACATTATAATCACAGCCCCACTCAGACTCCTCCCCTTTCTGAGCAACGCAAGAACAGTTGTGCATATTCAGTGGGGCACGCTGGCCCCTGTTAATGACATATTTTAGATGGATTTCTTTGTGCAAGAATCACAGGTTCAGTCTTTTATGTTTTCAACACGGATATGTGGCGTGGAAAGTTCTGCCCTGTAAAGTTCCCTGCCGATACAGGCCTGGGGCTATATTCCTAGGTGTTAACCTTTGTCTTTCTACTGCTCTGGTAGTGGTAGCAGCTGGATTAAATAAGCAGATATCTAGGGAGCTAGGTAGGCAAGAATCAGCAAAGCTTCAGTGATGTCTAGTCAGCAGGAAGGGTCGTTCTCATACACGAGGTACAATGGAAAGCACTTCAAGAGTGGTGGATGCACGTAGGGCTGGGGGAGGCAAGACCCCAGCTTGGCCCCTTCTGCCCAAGACCCCACTTCTGCTGGCCATGGATTCCATGGGAGCCAAGCCCCCAACCCCAAGCATGGGCAGCCTGCAGCCTTCTGCAGTCCCCTCTCTGAGCAGCCCATAGCCTCCTCCCCCCCCCCCCCCCCGAATACTTATGGCCCGCGGCCCGGACTTCCTGGAGCATGGTCAGCCAGTAGAAATAAGAGATCCTCCGGAAAAGGGCTTTATTCCGGAGGATCGCACCAGTCTAGACGCTCTTTTCCGGCTTTTCCCCAAGCCGGAAAAGAAGCGGCGGCCATGTTTATTTAAATCCTGCGGGGGATATTTAAATCCTCCACGGATTTCCCTATTCTGACTTGCCTGCTTTGCATCCCTATTCCGTAATAGGGGCCAGTCTAGACGTAGCCAGTGAGTATAAACCTTTGACTAGCTACCCCAAAGGTGCTGCCAACTGGTTCCTTTCTGTCTTTTTTGGAACAGAGTGTGGAACACGACCAGGGGTTTATCAAATGCAATAAAGAAGCCCAATTTTCTCAGCAGAGTGGCTTAAATCTTGCCTTTTCTCTGCTGAAATTGGTGCACTAGCTAACCACCATGTGCTTGAAGCCATGCTCTGATCTGGCTGTCTTCAGGCCAGAGAGTGGCTCTGCTCTCACCTGCCTTCCTTTCCCTTTCAGTGAGATCGGTTCACGTCAATCGCCCACAGGAAGAAGCCATGAATGCGAAGTAACATCAATGTCTCTTTCATGGAGCCTTCTTCAAAGGGTATTTGGACAATAGTTTAAAGGCTCCTATCTCAGGGCCTCCATCCAGGCTACTCAGAACTGAAGAGTCTCAAAACACCAGTGGTTGGGTCTGATCAGACCAATCTTTGGGGAGTTGGCCACATCTCATAGAATCTTAGGACACTAGAACTGGAAGGAAACTCGAGAGGTCATCAAGTCCTGTCACCTGCCCTCATGGCAGGACCAAGCACCATCTAGATCATCCCTGATAGATGTCTATCCAAGCTTCCTTTACTTGTTCTGTTTAACCCCACTGACAGGAATTTTTTCCTAAAGTTCAACCTAAACTTCCCTTGCTGCAATTTAAGCCCATTGCTTGTCCTGGCATCAGAGGCCAAGGAGAACAATGTTCCCCCTCCTCCTTGTAACACCCTTTAAGATACTTGAAAACCGCTATCACATCCCCTCTCAGTCTTCTCTTTCCAAACTAAACAAGCCCAGTTCTTTCAGCCTTCCCTCATAGGTCATGTTTGCAAGACCTTAAGTTGTTAATTGAGTTGATTTTGCATTAATTACGTTCAAAGAAATCTCTCCTGGCAATAACTCAAGCTAGGGCTATAGACAGATCGGTTTCATATGTGGTCACCCTATCAAGAGGATAAGTTACATCTCTCCGGCACCTTTGACCATCTCATCTGTATTCTGCCCACTAATCAGTCTCTGCTAGGACCAAACCACTGAGCAGTTTCAGACAGTTGCTGTTAAAATAAAAATGGCCAGAATAAACTTTCCACCTTTTCTCATTGCCTGTTAAAATTTACACTGCCCCACTGCCTGAAGGCCAAGATTAAGTGCTGGAACAGATTTAAGGTATACTATCTCATGATCCATCATGATTCAGGAGTCTTATGCCATAGAAAAAAAGGAAGCTCTGTGCTTTCTAATGGAAGAAATAGCACTTCTCTTTTAAAATGGAAAGTTCAGAGATGGTCAGTGGTACGCTGTGATCTATCTATACATGTTAGAAATGTTCATCTGCCTGTTTCTCTGTCTGCCTGGGAGTCCATTTGTTCAAGAACATCTCCTAAATTATAAGAGCTAGGACCACTATTTCGATAGGCAGCTTCTTCTTATTCTGACTGAAAGCAAGGTCAGGGTTTGGTTGTGCCAGGACAATGGGATGTGCCTGGAATTCGGTTGTTCCTCATAAAATGGAAAGGGAGGGGTCTGGTCAGAGGGAGTTATACTGTGAAATGACCACAGGGGGCAGCAAGTGCCCCAGCAGGAAGCCACTAGCCCACAGTGGCTGACACCTTATCTTGCCCTGGGGAGCAGCTGCTGGCCACTGCACATCCCTTACCACCTACAGGCCAGTCCTGGGGAGCAACACATGCCACCCCTCTCCCCATGAGACCTATGTGGTCCTCCTATCCCTGGGAAGGGCCCAAGGAGTGCTGAGGGAGTTCTGTGCACCCACTCCCAGGCTAGCCATCTGCCTCCCCAGGCTGGCTCCGGGACAAAGCTGATGACTGAGGTATACTCCTCCTGCTCCAAGCTGACCTGGGGGTAAGCCAGCAGCCAGCGTGCATGAACCCACCTCCACCCCAGGCTGGACTCAGGCAACACTGGATAAGTCTTCTAGTGTTATCATATATAGAAAAGGTGCATTAGGTGACTTTTCTAAGCTTTAAAATTGTATTTATTTTTTTCTCTCCTTTCATGTTGTGGACTGTCGGCCTCCTGGCACTGAATTGTGGTAGGTGGAGGAGGTGAAAATTCACACCAATTTGAAAAAACTAAAATTCTGTCAACGTTCCTAGAATAGTTTTCTGTAAAGTGAGTAAGGTAACACGTACGAACTCTCTGATGGGGGTGGGGGCTGTTGTAGAGAAAGGGTTTGATTGAGAATTCTTTGGCATTATTAGTAGTTGTAATCACGATTATTACTGGAGTGTCTAATGACCAGCCACAGTCGGTCTAACACGCAGCAGCAGACGGCCCGGACCCAGTAGAGGTGAACAGATCAGATAGATGCCGTTTTGAGGACAGGCTAGAACACACACGCAGAGTGAGCAATGTGACAGTGGCAAACATCAAGTTAGTTGCATGAGTTTTAGGGGGCGGGGTAAGTTAAGGGGCAGAGGAGCAAAAGGGAAAGAAAAGCGAAAGGAGAAAAGACACTGAAAGGAAGGGAGTGAGACGGGAGAGGATAAAGGGTAAGTGGGTTATTCCCCCAGCTAACAATGCAGCATCCCAAACGCTGATCAAACTTTTATCACACCCCACCCTCACTCTGTAGCTAGATCGACACATATAGCTCCCCGTGCTGAAGACTGTGCTCCATTTTACCACTAAGGCGTGGCAGCTCACAGCCCTGGCACCTGTGGGCTTGCTGCCTCATGAATATAAAAGAAACCACTTGATCCCTGGCTTCCTCTTCCAGACAGGGGAAGCACTGGGGACTTCACCTGTAGGAACGTGAGCTTTGCTCCTTCTTTCTGGGATGCTTATAAATAGGGGAGCCAACTGACGTGGGCTATGTCTACACCACAAGTTTTTTGGGCAGAGAATATGCTAATGAGGACCTCATTAGCATAAGTCACAACATCATTAGCCTATTTTCTGCCCAAAAACTTGTAGTGTAGATGTAGCCTTGCTGAGCAAGGTGGGGGAGGGAAATGGCGCCACGCTCCCAGAAGGGGCGGGGCTGACGGAAGCCAGCTCTCAGCACCACCCAGAGCATGCCACGCCACTCCTCCCCCACCCCAAGCTCTAAGAGCCACCCAATGTGCGCCATAGCGCTGTGGGGGCGATGTAAAGGACCTGGGGCTCCAGCGGTAGCAGCAGTGGCGGCCGGGCGCCCTCGGCCCTTTTGGGTCACCGGGTGTCAGGGCAACTGCTTGTAACGCCCCCATTACTGCAGAATCTGAGAAACATTTTTCTCCTCAGAGCAGCCGGGTGAGGCAGGGCCCTGCTGCCATGCCCCCTTTTAGAGGGAGGGCACAGCGAGGCTAAGTGATTTGCTCAAGATCACACCGGACGTCTGTGGGAGAGAAGGGTGCTAAGCTCGTGCTCTAACCACTGGACTGTATGTCCTCTCTGTGCTCAGGAGGCAGAGGGGAAGGGAGGCAGAGCAGCAGCAGGCCAGGGAGCAGAGCCGAGAGGTGTGTGCCACGGGCAGGTGAATGGCCCCTTCTCGCCACCTCTCCTTTCAGACAGCACGGGACTGCCCCAGGGGCTACGGTGGCCTTGGAGGCAGATTACATGTCTTGAAGCCAGGCTGACAGCAGGACGTTGAGGAACTGGCCCACCAGGGCACATTTCGGAGGCGTTCCCAGAGGAAAGCAGTCGATGGTGAGGAGGAGCCGTATGGCGGCTCACAGCTTTCCTTGCAGCAATGTCACGGCGCTGGTGTTTAAGTACAGCCTGCAATATCTATTTCAATTACAGAATGTGCCATCGCGGGGCACACTCGATTCACCGTCAGCGAGTGGCCAGTTAATGAGGTAAAGAGGGAAAATAGAGAATCACAGTCCACCAGAACTGGAAGGGACCTTGAGAGACCATCAGGTCCAGTCCCCTGCCCTCACTTCAGGGCACAGTCTAGATCGTCCCTGATAGATGTCAGTCTAACCTGTTGGGTATGTCTACACTACAAAGTTAGTTCGAACTAACGGACGTTAGTTCGAACTAACTTTCATAGGCACTACACTAGCGCTCCGCTAGTTCGAATTTAATTCGAACTAACGGAGCGCTTAGTTCGAACTAGGTAATCCTCATTCCACGAGGATTAAGCCTAGTTCGAACTAGCTAGTTCAAATTAAGGGGTGTGTAGCCCCTTAATTCGAACTAGTGGGAGGCTAGCCCTCCCCAGCTTTCCCTGGTGGCCACTCTGGCCAACACCAGGGAAACTCTATGCCCCCCTCCCAGCCCCGGACCCCTTAAAGGGGCACGGGCTGGCTACGGTGCCCGTGCCAAGTGCAAGCCTGCCAGCACCCAGCCAGCAGACCCTGCACCTGGCACGGCTCGAGCCACCCACCCGATGCCCCCCAGCCCTCCCCCTCTTTCCGGGACCAGGCTTGCGGCTCCCGGGAGCTTGCCCGGGACCGCAAGAGGCGGGCACCTTCCTGGGCTAGTGCGGACATCGTGGACCTCATCCACGACCTCCGCACTAGGCACAGGAAAGTGGCCGGCTTGGGCAGGAGAGCTGCCAGCCTGGCCACCCAGGAGCAGGTGTGCAAGAGAATCAAGGGGGTCCACTGAGACCCCCGACCCTGAGCCCTGAGCTTACAATGGCCGTCCTGGGTCAGACCAAAGGTCCATCTAGCCCAGTAGCCTGTCTGCCGTCAGCGGCCAACACTAGGGACCCTGGAGGGGATGGACCGAAGACAGTGACCAAGCCATTTGTCTCGTGCCATTTCTTTCCAGCCTTCCACAAACCTTGGGCAGGGACACCACTCCTACCCCCTGGCTAATACCACTCCATGGACCCAACCTCCATGACTTGATCTCACTTCCCTTTAAACTCTGTTCCAGTTCTAGCCTTCACAGCCTCCTGCAGCAAGGAGTTCCACAGGTTGACTCTTTGCTTTGTGAAGAACAACTTTCTGTTACTAGTTTGAAGCCTGCTATCCATTCCTTTCCTT